>NW_024040263.1:5152532-5752532 GCF_014851395.1 Micropterus salmoides
AGAAATTGTAGGTCACCAACAAGGATAGGCCACATCTCACAGCCTGTATCAGCATATGTAATTTGTTCAGCTGTCATTGAGACAGTTCAGTTGTCAGGAGACTTACAATTACAGACAATGGACCCAAACTGGTCACAACATCTACTAGGGAGGAGTCAAAGTCATTCATATCCCTGTTGACCAGAGACCCACCCTTCCCAGTGGGTCAGTTTCCATTTCAAACGTCACAGTGCTACAGTCATCTGTACTTCTGTTGTGGAGTTACTGGTATCACCTCCACCCTCCATTACTACAGAATAAACAATAGAGAGGTTTGTACTGGTATACACCAGTCTGAAGTTTCAGCAGAGCAGCAGAGGTTTTAAGTGACTGTGTCAAAACGTTGCAGCATTACTATATCGTGAGTAGAATGACAAAGTATATATGCTTTCAATGTATTCAGTATAAGAATCTATAAGAAGAAATATGGGCTTGTCTGGTACAGACAAGGAGATGACATTACTTATTACTGTATATAATAAGCCATGTTTTAAAATCAATGGGCTCATCATCACCTTAATACAGTTCAAATGCTCAGTTAAACAGTTACTATAGCTTCAACATAATACAGTGTCACTATAGTATGTGAACAGAGGTAGTCCTGTGATTATCATTCACTGCTTCGCCACAAGATGTGCTTTCATGCCAATACCATCACCTCAAACCAACGTTACCAGCCATTATACACACCTGCCAAAAACACGCAAGTAATTCCAGCGCACGTGGGACTCTTCTTTAATGTGAACAAGATATATTTAAGCCCCTGGTATCTATTGAAACTGGCACAAACCTGCCTCTGACATATACAAACTCCAAATACTGTCTGCGAATACTATGTGTCCTCATTCACTACAAAATAGTGTGATGTGTGAGAAATATCAGAGCAGTGGTCTTACCTTGGACAATCGAGGAAGCTCAGATGTCAGTAGGAAACGCATAGGCTACCATGTGGTGTCAGTGGTGACATCACAGCCTGTTGAACCTGTTTTCTTCTGGAATTAGAAACATTTGACTTCCCACAACCTGAAAACACACCCTCTGTATCTGTTTATCTAATACAAGCACACCTTGTTTACCAGCTTCCCACAAATGAGTCTACCTTTGTACAGTCACATGTTCCCTGAATGCAAACTTATTCTCTGATAGAAATTTACAGGATCTTGGTTCAAAAAAGGTGACAATGCAGTTCCTTATCAAATTCTTTATGATTTCTCAGCTCTAGTGTACGAGACTTTCTCTGGTCTAGTCCTGATGTGAAGTATACACAAAATTAAATACTTAGGCCATCGTCTGTACATTATAAAGGGGGGATACGTTATATGGCAAGTTGAAAATACAGTCTGAAATAATTGCTTGGAAAATAGAAACTTCTCCATATTCACCCCTGTTATTAGTCCTGATGTGAAGTATACACAAAATAAAAGAGTTGACAGTAGGCCATCATCTGTGCATTATGGAGGGGGATACATTTTTTGGCAGACTGCATTTCCAGCCAGGTAGGACCAGCAAGCTACTGTTATCACTTTTTGTGTATGAAAAGTGCTGTTTAAATGCAATGCATTAGTAAATTGTTATGATAACAATTTACTCTCAGAACAATTTCCAGCAATATCCAAAGGAAACATGAAGTACAATGTGTAAATATTGTCTACAATGCTGCATTCGGTTTAATGTACATTTCTTTGCAAGGAAGATATTACTATAATCACTGTAGACCTATAGGGAGTCCAAGGTCTGTGTTACAGTGGCAGTATTTTTTTGCGGTATCTGTACTTCACTTTGAGTGTTTTTAGTTGTTGCAACTTTTTACTTTCACTTCACTACATTTCAAAGCCAAATATCGACTTTTTACTCTATTACATTCTGCAGGAGACCTCGTTACATTTGTATTACTAGCCTATGCAGCACACCTGAGTGGAGCAGCACTGAAAAACAAATGTAAAAAACTGATAAAGCTGACTTGGCGCGAATCTATGACGGTTGGATAGTGCCAAAGCAAGGATTACCAGTAGAAGGATAAGGAGCAGTCTACCCTGCTACCAGCGGCGACTTGGCGGAGAGTGCATGGAAAGAATGTCTTCCGGCGGGGACGTCACAGCGATGCATGTTAGAATTCCTGTATAAATATACGGCTACTAAATACATCTTAAAACCGTGCGACACACACATCTCACTAAGTATGTCGCCACCATTACACCATTGTCAGTGTAACTTTATTTTAAATTTATTGAGTGAAGTCACATCATGTTTTGTACATCCTGTGTTAAATGCTTTTATTCTTGTGGCAACTTTCCTATAAAATTCCACTGAAGAAGATATAGTGCTTTACTTCCCCACAATGTGACAATGGTTATATTAGGCCTACAGTTACTTATAAAATTAATAATTTAAGCATTAGAGCTATTTCATGCTTATTCAGTTAACATTATTAACTGTAGGCTATTTGTTATAGGCTATTACTTTTATTTGGTTATTTTATTGGCAACAATGTATTTTAAATGTATATTTCTGCATAACCATTAGGAGTATTTTGATCATCAATGTAATCCTAAAAGAGTTAACATATTATGTTGCCTTATGTCTGCACATTTTTGTCTAGCAATTACATTGATGTTGAAGTACAAGACAGCAAATTAAAAATCTTAACAATGAAGTTCTTAATTTTCTATCGGGATGCTACACTGAGAGAAACCAGCACACAATTATAAAATGATACGAACACAATTTCCCACTCTACATAGCTTATTGTTAATGCTCATAATATAAAGCTATAACCCATGATTCTATACCAAGAAGAAGACCATTTAATGTTCAACTGTAGACAAACGTACAGGCAGTGTTGGGGAGTAACTAGTTACATGCAATTTAGTCAAGTAATTTAATTACAAAATAAATGTAAGTGTTATCTATCACAGTTAGGCCTACTGGGAAAATATGTAATTAAATCACAATTACTCATGAAAATATTTATGATTACATTAGGGGTTACATCTAAATATTTTCTGTAAAAAGCTCAGCGAAATGTTGAATAATATTCATTTCGTTGCTTTTCGTGTTTTTTATGTGGACATGTCTTCCTTTGCCATTTCCGGCTACAGTTGTTTAGTAAAGTGTGATGCTGTTCTGATGCTTTTGATTTGTTCTCATGTTTTAATTTGCAGCGCCACCCCTCTACCAGTTAAACTGCCTCTCATTGCCTTTTTAAAATGGTTTGAAACATTTGAAAACAAAACATTTATGGCAGCATCAGATATGGGGGAAATATATATTATCCCAGTTAGCAAATTAAGGATGGGAGGCTTGAACTTCAAGTTGTCTCTGATATCTATAATGCAACAATGTAGTATCATTTCATGGCCTATAGGCTAGTCAATTAAATTCCAAATATTACCAGTTATATTTTTGAAGTTATAGCTATAGTCTATTAACATATAAATGTAAAAACAAACTCAAATGTAAAACAAAATGTAATATTTAAATAGGTAAACCCCACAATTAATTGAGTTTTTACAGCCTAATAAAAGACAAGGTCCAATTCTAACAAAGTTTCTGGAAGGAAAGGCTTTTGCAGATTTCATCCACTAGATGGAGCCATAGCCTTGTAATGTGCTACAAATACACTAGAATATAAGCAGAAATTTTTAACTAACTTGAAGTGCTGTAGTTAAATTGTACAAACATTTAATTAGCAGATTATATACTATTAACTGAACAAAATGTAATACAACCTTGTTCATAACATTTTGACATCGTATTAATTTTTTATGTGAGTTTTACAGGCCCTTGTCTTTCTAGAATAGGCCTTGCGATGAGTGTTTAACCATGTGATGTGTATGTGGGCATGGCGGTATGTTTGGTTTGTGAGATTGAGTGTGATGTAGTTTTAGTGTTTAGTTCAAAGCAGACCAACGTAAAAACAGTGATAGCTGCCATTAACTTGGCCAAGTTGTCTCTACACTTTCCTTGAAGCAGCTAGTTTCGGAGTCCATGAACTTTGGCTGAACAATTACCGCTACTGATGTTCATGAAAAGTTTTTGTATATAGCAAATGTATACTTATTTGGGATAGTCTATGCTATTGCAAAGGTATTAGCAACATTTTTCAGATTGTACATAATGATGTGTTCCTCCAGGGCAACAGCGACATCCACAATTTCTTTTGCCAGCAACTCTTGCTTGCTTCAAATTTCCTCTTTAACAATGAGAAAGCCAATGTTCACTCCTTTTGTAGCTTGATGAGCCTTTTGTAGAAATTTGATGATTATTTTACTTTATAGGAGACAGGTTAAAACTAGATAAAACTGTTTGCCTCAAGGAGTTTATTGAACACTGGTCAAACCCGTTTAAAGATCCTTTTTATTTAAAACCGTAAAAGTTTTGGGATTGGGAGGGGAATATATTGAACATATTTCTAGATATTTTATACGCTTCTTTTTGGTTTGATTTACAAAATAACCTTTTAAAATTTTGAACAAAGACATATTAACAAAGCTAAAGTAGCTACCACAACTGTTTATGATGCCTGATTTTAGGGCATATTGCAGTCTCCTCAGCACCAGTACTTCCCACGTCAATGCCCATCTTTGTGGAATCTACTAGCCATTTATCTGCTATATAGCTCAGACAGCTGAGGTGGATTAATTGAAACCCAGAAATTGATCTGACATGCAGAAGGATAGAACAGACCACCTATGACAACTATGAACATGTAATATTGTGATTTTAATACAAACAATGAAATCTCTTCCTTATCTAGTAGTGTTAGCCAGTATTGTTAAGCAGTTGATAATAATCTATACATGGATGTGAGCTTCAGCTGCACCAGGAGCATTTTAATATAAGGAATATTAGACTAAGAAGCCACATAAATCCATAACCATATGATTGAATATGTCCCTGATGGGAATGTCTCTCAGCTAAAAATAAACCGTGTTGTAAAAAGGTGAATACTTATCCTATGAATGACAAAAGCCATGTGTTTCTCCAAGAGTAACAGGAAATAACCATACAAATGGGTTTTGCTAGGCAACAGTCATGTAGACATACAGCCAATAAACAACACCAGCTGATGCAACTCTGCAGCAAACCAATAGAAAACAATCTACCACAAAACCATTTCAGTCCACAACAAACAACATAGTCTAGCATTAATTTCAAGTTCAAAAGCATTATCATAAAAGCAACAATCATAATAAATGAGCCAAACAGCAGCCAAATTTAAATCAGTTCAGTCACAACAAACAAAACAATGCCTGATTAATATAGACTGCACTATACTGTAATTTCACCAAAAATGTGAAACCTGGTTAAACCCATTTAAAGATCCTTTTTATTTTACAAAAAAACGTTTTGGGATTGGGAGGGGAATATATTTCTAGGTATTTCACGCTTTCTTTTGGTTTGATTTACAAAAGAACCTTTTAAAAATTTAGACAGAGACATACTAACAAAGCTAAAGTACTGTTGTTGTTGTTTTAAGTACAAACTTCTCAGCTGACATAACTTACATAATTAAGTTGATTAATGTCTTGAATAGTATATCCATATAATATAGCTTAAAAGATTACCCTCCTTTTATATTTGTGTAAAATGTATTCTTGTTCTTTCAAGTATTTTTACAGCAACATTTTTAATGACAAAAAAGGCTGGAACATGTAGGCCTATACTCCTTGTATTGAAAATAATCTCTGGTTCCACACTCCAGTCCAGTTGGTGGCAGTAATGCACCTTTTGGCTAGTTTGGCAACCGCCAATAAAAAAAAAAGAAGTAATTTGTGTGAAAAAATTCAAGCCTGAGGAGCTTATCAGCGACATTGAGCACTGGCGACGGAGTAGCCTATCCACAAGTAGCTGTCACACGACGGTCTCCTTTGGTAGGTTATCCGTGGCACTATTGTCACGGCTGGCTCAAAACCGCGACAAAAAAGAACAGTGCAATGACACAAACTGCATTAAAGGTACCACTACTTTTATTTTAAACTAACAAACAGCTTAATATTCAAATAATCATATGAAGTGTGATAATCAGTAGGTCAGTCATGTCAGCAAGTATGCATGCTTTAAGGAATAGTGAGTGTTGTGTGGTGAAAGAAACAAAAATAACGAGGAGCGTGGAGCATAGGGAACAGGGTTTCCTTCCTGTCTAGCCCGAAGTGCAGAACAAAAGACGCGCTCTTATAGTGGAGAACACTGGGCCCATGTGGCTCCAACAACTGATGATTTTAACCACGCCTCCTGACATCTGCAACACAGGATACAAAGAGACAGACATCCCAGCAGCCGAACGATAGGGATGTCACACTATCCACTCCCCATAGAACACGAATGTTTACAACTCTGAAGAGACGGACTATCCTTCTGGGCACGAGAAGAGAAAAAAGAAGAGTAATCAGGTAAACGTGTTCTCTCCAAGTCTGATGTAGATCACACTTAGCCTAATGTGCAGACAGTGAATCTCTCTCTGTCTGTCCTGCTAACCAGCTGAGAAGCACAGCTCTTGGTCTGTCTGTGTCTTGTTTTCTTGCCAGACTGTGACTGAACAATGTTGAGTGAAATACAACACTTCATGACATTTGATAAACGCAGACGGGCCACTGTGTTTATAAACACAGCTCTGAAAGATGTTAGTGGGCAGAGATTTTTCTAGAAGAAGTTTCTGTTCAGGCTTCTTACAGAGGCAGGATTGTGAGAACATTGTGGTGTCAGGTGTGACTGTGCAGCAGAGCGGCTCTGTTTTTCGGTTTTTGCACTGTAAGTTGCAATGTAGCGGGTAGAGTTTTGCAATATAAACATCTAAAAAATGAAGCCAACTTTGCTCTGTTTGGGACTGTGAGCTGCACTTTATGAGAGGTGCTGAAGTTAACGTGTGGATTTTTGGTGAGATTGTGAATTGAGAAGTGTTTCAGTTAGTTTTGGTATTCACCTACTTGTCTCATCTTAACATACCCAAAGTCCCAAATGGAGTTCTTTGTCTGTCAGATGGTCTGAAGGAGATACTACCACACCAGCAGAGCAATATCGCAGACTTATCCTCCCCACATATAGGAAATATCCATTTGTCCTCTTGCGTCTCAGTTTTCCTTATTGTGATTCACTATAATTTATAATTCTGTATTCAAACCTGTCTTGAGTGAATTTAAAAAGATAGATTGCGTTTTGTAAGGTCAATAGATTTTGATGTGTTGTACTTTTACTTTTGATTACTTAAGTATTTTTAAAGACAGGTACTTTTTTACTTTTACTTAACATTTTTCATGTGGTATTAATAATTTTACTTAAGTATGAAAATTGAGTACTTCTTCCACCACTGCTGTTTCCTCACTGCAAAAGAGAAACTATTTTATACAGAAAACCTTCGATTGAGTTTTTTCAAGCAGAGATGAGAAATGTTCTGGTAAACTCACTTTTTTCTAACTTCACACCTCCAGAGCATTTTCATTTTAAAACTGATTCGCGTGACATCACACGCAATTTACCATATATAATCACTCAATAACTTGTATCATTATACATTTGTAATGGTGGGAAATACATAACGACTCTGAGTTACTCTGTGATACCCCTAGTTATCACTTATACCTACCAAGTAAGATAATATAATAAGGAAATATGTGTACAACAATATTTACATTTTATAGTTTGTTAATGTGACATTGTTCATGGTTTGTATTTGTACTTTAGTGCCAGGATGTAAGCCAGTTTCCACAAGGATAATACAGTTGAAAGTATTCAAATATGTATTTTTGTCTGCCGGTTTGTTTCGACAATTGATACATGGACTGACATGAAATTTTGTATAAAAATTCATGATCACAATAGGTTGAATCCTAATGACTTTGGTGATCTTCTGACATTTTGTCTGGCGGCACCATCTGGTCAAGGTTTTCGCTTATTCAGTGATTCAGTGAAATTTTTTAACATGAACTTGATGGAGTCATGGTTCCAAGATGCTGTAATATCCAAATCATTTTGATGATCCCCTGACTTTTCACCACCACCATGAAGCTGGCCTTGTTGGTTCTTACTCAATATTTCAACAATTATTGAATGGTTTGCAATGAAATTTGGTACAGACATTTTTGGTCTTTGGTGTTTCCCTGACCTTCATCTAGCGCCTTCATCAAGTTAAAATTTCTGTTTATCCAATACTTTGCTAATGACATTCCTACCAACCTCTGCTCTACTTTTAAGTGCCAATTAGCAAATGCTAGCATACTAACATGTTAAACTAAGACGGTGAACATTATGCTTTCTAAACATCAATATGCTAGCATCATCATTGCGAGCCTGTTAGCATGCTGATTTTAGCATTTAGGAAGTACAGCCTCACAGCCGCTAGTCTGGCTATAGACTCTTAGTCTCGTTAGACTTGGTACTCACATTAGGTAATTATGGCACTTTTCGTTAATTACCATGCATACATATTACAACTGAATGTTATTTTCCTCTGTCTGTTGTTTCTTCTAAATCTATTTTCCACAGCATGTTCTTAAACTTTCTTAAACTTTTTTGTTGTCACGTAGGCATGAAAAAACATAACTTTGTTTCTATATTTCAATCTACTTCCTCTTGTGCATTGTCACTCTTCACCATTATCTTTAACATCTTCTGTAAATAACATCATAGAGTACGGTCTAGACCTGCTCTTTTATGAAAAGCGCTGTGAGATAACTGTTGTTGTGATTTGGCGCTATATAAATAAAATTGAATTGAATCTTACCTATTTAAGCTTTGCCTTCTCTGCAAATTGTCCCCTCTTGATTGTTTTTCCACTTGCAGAAGTTCTGATTATGTTGACTCTCATTGCACATAGAGATGCTTCTCATAAACATGTTCATTTATCTTTTATGATAAATGTATTTATGTTTTATTAATGTTTTTCGTCATACTGAAAAAGTCAAAAATGTAACTGAGTTGTTACATAGAAGTGTCTTGAAGAAATGAGATGTAATATTTGTCCCAAGTCTAAAGCGACTATTACGTTGTAGAAAATCATATTTTGGATCAAACTGGAACAAATCTAAATAGTGTTTAAAGCCCATTCAGTATAGTCATAAGTACACAACATCTTTATGTTTGTAACCAAATTAATTTTATTAAGAAAAATTGGAAGATTCTATGTTGATCCTGATTGGCTGGAAACCAAAATTACATCACAGCTCATCTTTAGATGTTGTGTTGGTCAGTTCCTCTGCGGACTCATCAGTCTCCTGTAAGAGAGAAAAATAAAATGGGAAAGTGATGAGTGGAGTAGATTTATATTAATGAGAAAAATATATTAAGTAGCAATAAAAATACAAACCTTGCTATCATCATCCACGTCGTCACCTTTCTCATCTTCATCATCCTCATCATCCTCATCATCCTCATGTTCCTCTTGATCAGTAACCCCCTCAGACAACACTCCTCCATCATCCAAGAACTTCGACATGGTCTCCAGATCCCTTTTTCCAGTGTAGTCGACCACCTACACACACCAAGAGAGGAAGAGACAGAAAAAAGACAGAAATGGGTTGGAGGACAGGATGACTGGGAGAAAGAAATAATCAAAAGCCCTTTACAAAAATTGTGTTCGTCTCTAGAGCCTGTGTTGCTGGACATGTGTGTAAGTTTGTATTTGTACCTCTTTGCCACCAGCTGGGAAGTATTTGAGTGTTGGGAATCCTTCAATGACAACAGACTCCACCTCGTTGGCTGTGGCGTCCATCTTGGCTATGATGATGTCATCGTTGTCCGCATACTTTTCACCCAACTGATCCCAGATGGGAGTCAGTTCCTTACAGTGTCCACACCATGGTGCATCTACACACAGACACACACACACACACACACAACACTGTTAGAAGACAAAAGGTCACATCTGGTAACTGGTTTTATATCAGTGTCGAGGTGAGTCAAGCAAGGAAACAGGAACACAAGAGATTTGGACCCACAATATGGGAAAACACTATAGACAGAGGTGGAACGTGTGACATAATGATATAGATGAACTTACTAAAGACAAGAGAAGCACACAGACTACATATACACAAGAGAGGGGTGTATAACAAGACACAAGTGGAACTCATTGTAGGGCAGTGAAGACAATCAAACAGGCTGGAAAACACACAAAGGCAGGAAGTAAAGTAACACAGGACACATACTTTTAAAATAAATCAGGAAATAACAAAACTCAAACCCAAAAATATGACAATAAGTGAGTTTCCTGACGTCAACACTTTCCCTGCTAATCATGTGTCTGCTTCTCTTATTACTGGAGACTCCAGACATATTATGCCTCTGAACACTGAATGTATAACGTTAGTTATATTCAGACACGTGAATCATAATTTAACGTTAATTTACACACAATTTAAAAAAAGAAGTTGTGTAGCCTACGTGCTATGGACAGATTTTGAGTGCTTAAATAAAATTGCGGAATGTAAATATAGTTATATAATATAGTAGCCCAAGTCACAGGTTGCCATTTTTGATTAGATGCCAAGCTTCAAGAAGGTAGGACAGACTGAGGAGAGAGGAGAGGAGAGATGGACGTATGAGAGTAGTTTGCTGCTGATGAAAGCAGATAATAACCTTTATCCCCAATGTTTCTTGGTTTAGTTTCCATCTGCATTGATAATTGTTAAGCTAAGTGAACTGAAACGAATGCTGTGAGGGCATGAGCTCGGTGGGGTTTAGGTGCATCCTGTCTTGTTGGCAATCAAGGCATTCTGTGTATGTTGTGGCCTATTAGAAGCTGATACAGCAGTAAGGCTTAGTGCTAATTAAATTCCCCAGACCTAATAAACACTTTACCAGTACTACCTGTGCTAATGAATTTATGGGTTGAAATAGTTTGAAAGTGGAAACGAAAGAGAGAAATTTGGAATTGATGAGAAAGAGGAGTTGGTTTCACTAAATTCCAGTTTGAGTTTTTATAGTGCCAACTCAGGCAGGCAGTCAAACCAACTTACAGAACTCTACAAAGACGTTTTTGGTTGGGTCCAGAGCAACAGACTCAAAGTTTTTCCCCACCAGGACTTTGACTGGTCCTTTATCCCAATCCTCTGGGATCTCCTCAGACCGATAGTAGGGCTGCACCACAAGACAAGACAAGTTATTGGCTTTAATGCTGTTGTGTGACTGAATATGAAAGGTGTGTGTGTGTTACCTTGGCAGTGCCATCCACAACTTCCTGGCACAGCTTGCTCAGTGAATTTGCTGTGAGATCCCCGGCAGTGATGGTGAACTTCTTTCCCGTCTCCATGTTGATGATGCGTGCAGTGGGAGCATCATTCGCGGACACGGCAAAGTATTTCAGCACATGAGAGAGGGCTTCTGTCACATCGATCACAATGAACAGCATCTACATAATACACACACAAGACATAAATTAGGTTTTATGTCTTTCTGTCTCTGTCTCTCTCTCAAAAACACACTACCCTACACACACATACGCACACACACACATCAGACTGTTACCTTGCCCTTGAACTTTTTGGCAACAGCCCTGGATTCGTCCACCAGGGCTGTCTGACTCTCCACAGAGGAGTTGATGAACAGCAGGCTGTGCAGGAGGATGCTAGAGGTGAATATCTTATCTGCAGTCTAAGAACAGACACACACTTTTAATATAATTTTACATTTCACATGAATGTTCGAATTATGTGTGTGTGTGTGTGTGTGTGTGGGTTTTACCTGCTGGCTGAATGGGATGATCAGCTCCAGGCTATTTTCCTTGATGAAGGTGGTCAGGTTATTTTTGTCCAGCTTCCCTTCTTCTGACAATGCAAAGTCTGCTCTGCCATCATCAAACTAGCAAACACACACACACATTTGTGTACTGATGGTCGGACAAAACAAGCAAACTTTGGCCCCGGGAAATTTTATTTGATTCAGTCATAAACAAGATACACATTAAGCAAAACAGTAACAAACAAAAATCCAACACGTGCTGGATACACAAAGAAATAAAGTTAATTAAAACAAACTATACTTAGCATGTAACCATGGACGGATTATGAGACAATGGGCCCCTGGCACAAACATGTAAAAAGCCTCCCACCCCTCCTACATATGATCAAGACGACCATCTTGAAACAGACACAAACAACAGCTGCATTGTTTGTTGTTGTTTTGGGTTTCTTTGTAGTCAGTTTGCTTCTATTTGGGGTCGGTTTGTGTCCTTTTGTAGTTGTTTGATTGACTTTCCAACAAGAAATCTTAACAGTCACTTAAACAGAGGCTCTGACCCAGGGGCCCCCTGACCCCCCTTGGGCTGTTCAGTAATCCTGCATGTAACACAAACAAGTTGCATAAAACGGAAGCATGACACAGGATAAAACAGAAAATCTAATCTAACTTATTTCTAAAGGCGTTCTGGAAATTTAAATATTAACTGACAGATTAATACATTTTTAAAAAGTCATTACTGTAATTGCATGCCTAATCTTTTCCTTTATCTTCTGCTATATGGCAAGATGCTAAACAGAATTCAAGCCTTGTTTATTCCAAATCTAAAGTTTCTAAAGTTGGAAAACCCTTTTACAGAAGTCAGCCCACTATCCTCACATTTCTATCCTTGTGAGAACATCCAGTCCTCAAAAAGTATAGTCACTATCTCTAGGCGCTAGATGGCAGCAAAGCCAACATCATTACGGCTTCTTGCATGGAACTGCCTTTCTATAAAACACTTGATTCTGTGCCTTTCAGCGACTATCATAGCATTTTTTTACCTTTTTGAAGAGCACCACTGAGTTGGCTTTGACTTCATACTTGTGGAAAACCTCAGGACTCGCTGACACAGCAAACTCAGTGTCGGTCATATCCAAAGCAGCTTCTTTGAACAACTTGGCTGCTTCACTTTCCAGATCCTAATATAAATATAAATCAAAATATGAATATAACAAATAATATGGGAGCTTATGATTTATTAGTAGAAAGATAGCTAAAATAGATAAACGTACATCAAAGAATCCTACAACAGTGATGTTATGGGAATCGATGAACTGAGCTGCAGAGTCCGTCGAGTCGAGCACAGGGGTGCCAGGGCCTGTTCGGCGCTTCATCCACTGGATTATTCCCTCTACTGACCTCTTACCTGGAAAACACACACATCCACAAAACACGATGTCAAGTCATGTAAAAAAATTTTCAAGTAATTTAACACACCAAGATGTAAGATGAAAAGATTGTGGTTTTGCAGGGGGTTAGAGGGGCACATATGGTTGTGAGTCTGAAAACCTGGACAGGACACAAGTCTACAGTTACATTAAGTGTGTGTCCCTGTGTGTGCGTTTACCAGTGAAGTCAACAGGCTCCTTGCGGTCTCCGTTGACGAACAGTTTCAGAGTGGGGAAGCCATCGATGTCAAACTCCTCAGCCAGCTCCTTCTCCTCTGTGGCGTCCACTTTGGCCAAACGCATCGCTGGTTCCTCAGTCTTCAGCTTCCCAGCAGCCTCTGCATAAAGTGGCTCCAGTTGTTTACAGTGGCCACACCAGGGAGCATCTACACAAACACACAGTTACTTTCTTTATACAACACTGGACTGAGTTTAAATGTGTTTCCATGTAGAAGAAATACTGAAAATCAAGAGGCCGAAGCAGCAGCTACTCCACACAGGTGTCAGTTCTGTCCAGTATTGCGTTGCTATCAGCAGCACATGCACAGATACACATGGTAATAAGCCACTGATAGCAGCAGTGGCAGTTGGGCTCAACCTTTATCCCCTTTGCTCTTTTCCTTGTCATGACCCCTTATACTCACAGCGCTGAGCTAATCTGTGGGAGAGTTGAACCAAGAGAGCATCTGGACAGGAGAGGCCACGTGTATGCACATTTGTATGATAACGCCTCAGTGCTTATGAGGGCCAGAACAGAAAGCAGCGGTGGAAAGAATTTTACATTTATAGTACAAATTCTAAAGTCAAGGTCCACTAAGTTAGCTATTCCTAAAGCTTTGGTCCAAACCCACAGCCTCCTTTAGCTTTATTTTAATGTGTGTTTCCAAGGTCAAAGAGGAACCTCTGTGTTTGTTTTATTTTATTTTTTGTGTTACTCCATCACATCTGCATGTCTTCTTTAGGAAAGTACAGATCTGTGACACCTTTTAACACAAAACTTGTCAATTACAATCCATTTTGGTCCAACATATGTCACTGATGTTATCTGATGTTATATGAGCTGAAAAGCAACACAAACTTCAAATATATTGTCTCAAAAAAGTTCTTTGTAGAAGATTTTTATCACCTATTGGGCACAACAGAGTTCATTCATGATCTCACTGCTGTTTCCACTTCAGATGTAATTCAAAACTTAATACAACTACTTACAGAATTCAACAAGCAAATGCTGATTTTCGCTGAGAGCCCTGGCGAAGTTGTTGATGTGGAGAACCATCACATCTTTCTCCTCCTCTATCTCTGTTGTTTTCTCTTTCTTTGGTGCCTCTTTGGTTTCCTCCTCCACTTTTTCTGTCTCCCCCAGAGTTTCTTCTGTTGATGCCTCTTCTTGTGTTCCAGTCTGTTTGTCGGCGTTGCTGTCTGTGTCGTCGGCCTGGACGCAAGAGGCCCACAGCAGCAGGCCTAGCAGAGTTATGGACAGAAGCCTGCGTGTCGTCATGATGGCGTTTTCTGTCTGAGCTGCAGTGGTACCTTCGCTCAGGTATGGGCACCCACAATGTGTAACTGAAAGCATGTACTTTTATTTGTCTAAGATGGAGAGTGTGTGTCAAAATTTTACTGGCCTTGCTGCTCATCCAATCAGATGGTACGCCTACAGGGGACTCTTTCCAGTGTAAACCAATCAAATGGTGCCCTGTAGATTCACAGTTGTGAAAAACTGGTTGATCCACTGTTAAGGCTTCAAGACTCATCACACCTCTTTGTCTTTCTCTCCTTCTTTGTCATCTTTTACTTCATCATTTGTTATTGTGTTTTTAGCCATCACGCACCAGATGGTAGCATGTATATGTGTAAACGTCTTTAATCTTTCATTCCTCACACTGCAGCTGGGCCTTATCAGTCATTTACCTGAAAACAGTGACTGCATAGTAATTGGGAGGATTGTTAGCTCTTCCAATCTTTTAAATGGCTCATCCATATTACCGTTTAACAGAAACAGTAATATGGATGTTTGGAAAAAATCCAGTGTCAGGGGCTATTTGGAGATGTTTACGGTCAGTAACTTTGTCAGCAGATTCATGGTGCGTGTTGGCCCAGAGATGTTTTTTTTTTTTTAAACCCCTTTCAAAAGGTTAGTTAACCCAGATGAGTGCATGCAGATTGTTTTGGTTTTACTGAGTGTGCTGTGGTTTTGAGATATCTGCCCCACCCACCCCGGCTCCAAAGCAATGTCAAATGAATTTCATTTGTGCGGCCAAATACACTGAAAAAAATGTTGACAAAAAAATCTCATCACAAAGGTTCGTTCAATTGCATCACATGATATTCCTCAGGAGATGGAGTTTGTCTAGTTGTCATGGAATTGTAGATATTAAAATATACATTTTTCTGGGCATTTTAAGGACTTCTTTTCTGTGTTGGCTTAAATGTTGAGTTAATTCTTGACTTGGAAACTATTATCTGTTCTGGAGCCTTTTTAATGATAATAAAAAAAATTTAAAAGTCAAAACACGGACTGCATGACTCTGATCGAAGACCACTGTTGCAAGTCGTTACCCATCTCTCTCTCTCTCCCCCGTCCTTTCCTGTCATCTCTCTACTGTTTACTCTCTAATTAAGGCATACAATGCCCCCAAATACTTTAAATAGAATAAAGGGATAATCCATCCTCTTGTTGAAAATTCTGACCACACCAACGTTTACTGACCAGTGTGGTCAGAATTGTGCTCTGTTGTACCTGTAACCACACTCAACAGTGATGTCACGGTGTCCTGGAGTACACTTGCACATCAGGGCAGCAAGGTGAGAAGGTAAACCACTGGAGGTCAGCAGGATTTTCAGGGGAAATTACTCTCTAAACTTAAAACTAAAGACAATAAGGCAACTAGAGAACTCCTGAAATTTTGATATTGCATCACAAAAAAGGCTGAAATATTATATATATATTTTGAGTAACATTGTATCTTTTTATAAATCTGGATAATCCAGAGTATTTATTTGGATGTCTCTCTTTAGTTGACAGCATGGAAAAAAGTTCAGTGTGAGGTCTGTGTATTACCCAGAGTAACTGGAACACTGTCTCTGAAAAAGGCAAGTTCCTATTTAATCGTTTAAATGTAAGTTTTCAATTCTGTCAGCACCACTGACTAAATTACAGTTCCCTTTATTGTATTTGGGTTTCAAAACCTGGACACACAAAACAACATGGTCTGCATGACTACATACCACTATGCTTTTTGTAATTTGGGTGAAACAAACATCACATTAATGATAGGCTGCAGTTAAAAAACTGAGCACAACACATAGGCATTGATTGGTTTCTGTTTTTCCATTTTTATTAAACTTTTTAAGAATCTATCAAAGTTAAAAAAGGTATGAATAAAGAACAGTCCGCTGTCAGCCCCTGCAGGCTGTTTAATGCTGCATGTGTGTGTTCTCCGTTAGTGTGTGTGTGAGCTCTGGGTTTGGATCCCAGTTTGCCAGCAAGTCACTGAAGTCTGGCTGAGTGCCGTCGAGGGTGTGTGTGTTGTGGTGTGTCAGTGCATTGTAGTGCATGTGTGTGTTTGTGTCTGTGTGTGTGCTGTCCTGTGAAGGCGAGTCACTTTTTGTGTGTGTGACATCAGGTGTGTTACTGAAACTGACCAGAGAGCAGCAGGGGATTGGTTCAGTCCAGAAACTGAGCGGGAGATGCCGCTTGATCATCGGGCGGCTGCGGCCCTGACTTGGGCCCCTGTGGTTGAACAGTTCGGCCAGGGGCCCCAAACCGCTGTTACCCTTAGCAAATCCTACTCCTTTATCATCAGCACAAGTCCCAAAGCTGTTTTCTTGCTCCTCTGGACTTCCTGCTCTTGCAATTTTCAGCAGGTCGTCATAATAACGCAGCCGCCCGCCTGTTGTGACGGAGACTGGGTCGCTGTAGATGTCACAAGTGTCTTGATCACCAGAGCAGCGACCAAAATACCGCTGAATGTCACGGCTGATGAGATCTGCAAACCTCAGCAGCTGCTTGGTCACGTCCAAAGCATAGTGGGCGGGTTTTAAGAAAAGCTCTAAACATTCCTCCTCTTCCTCCTGAGCTTCAGATTCTTCATCATCCTCCTCCTCCTCTTCTTCTCTGTCTTCGTCATCTTCCCTCAGCTCCGGCTTTTCCTCCAGCATCTCCTCTACATCTTCCTTGCATGAAGAGTGCTGGAAAATAAGCGGAAAGTAGGCTGGAGTCGGGGTCTGCACGAGGAAGTTTCTGATGACGCCCGCCGCCATGTTGGCTTATTAAAGCTGGAGACAGTTACAGAAGAGAAGAAGTAAAGGATCAAATAGTAAAGCAGTTTGTTGACAGGATATAAATTTGAAATTGCTTGAAAAAGAAAACGTTTTATTACCTGAGCACAATTAGCTGCCAGGTTCAGCTGAATCTAACTTGAAGTCCGAGGAAAAGGTCTGGCCTAGGTCATTGATGGAGCCATTTTACTCTATGTGTGTGTGCATATGTAATACTGGACCATCAGGATTGTCACAATATATATACCTCAGCACACGGCTGCAGGCGTGTGTGTGTCTCCTGTCAGATGAGGCAGCTTCCAGAACAAATATTTGCGTGCCGGATTGGTCAAACACACTTTGTTTACTTAATCACTGGGCAACCAGGGAGGGGGTCCGAGGCTAATGGATCCTCTGCTAGGGGATGATGGAGAGTTGTTATACACACATGCACACACACACATCATTGCTTTTTCCATCCCTGTTATCAGGCTAGTTAAAGGATAAAAGAGCATGAAATCAAATCATATGCTGTTTTGACTTCTAAAGGGTAAGCCACATCAGCAGACTAAGATACAGTACAACCTAGTCAGACATGACGTGCTATAATGTTTTTTAATAGGGACACGACATGAAACTCACACGAGTCAACCAGGTCAACCTCCCAAACTGCCAATCCTTGTCTTCAGGAAGATGAGTCAGACACAACATCAGTTTTACCCGTGGCTATTGACTGACTTGCTGAACAGAAAAAAACCTCTTTAAAGGCTAGTGGAGGACAGATGCAGGGGTAGCAGCAACATAGTGCTGCTGATGAGCAGGTTAGCACTTTGTATTTTTTACTCCCAGTGAGCCTAGAATAGGTTAAAGGATAAGGCTTGAATTATTTTCTATTTCTGTCAATGTCAACAAATCTAATAAAAAGTTGTGGGACTCTTGAATTCTTCTTTCCCTCCCTAGTTTGCCCTTTAAAGGTATACAGGGACAAAAATAATTTCCTTAAAAACAAGAAACTTTAGGCATGTAACAGTAATTTTTCAGGAAAACTTCTGTAAAGGACTATGTTATTTGTTGAAGATAGTGTTCACAATTTATTTATAATGTGGCCTGTAGAGTTTTTTTGCCTGCTGCACAGCAGATCAGCTGAATATGTAAAAATATACACATTTGTTTGTCAAATTTCCTACAAAAGAAATTTACTAAGATGGAAATTTTATTTGTAAAATAGGTTTACCATATTCTCTATCTACAACTTACCACAAGACACACGTTTTTACAGCTACATACATTATTAATTATTATTTGCATTTCCTCAACATTTAACCAATAATATTTGAAATCTTTGGAAGTTCTGAGATCTTTATTGAAGTAAATAAGGTGCAGTGCATTTGAACTATGTCGAGCAGCACAATATATAAGTGCCATGTTGCTTTTGGTGGGTAACGTCATGCTGGTTTACTTTATTGTAGATAAAACAGAACAAAGTATAGTGATAAGTTTCACTTATTAAGTCCTGCACTTCACCAGATTTTACTGACCTTTACAGACATCTGTAACTCTGTAAATATGTGCATGTGCTTCTGTTTATATGTACATGTTGAGCATTAATATATGTTTGTGTGTGTGTGTGTGTGTGTGTGTGTGTGTGTTATCAGGACACCCTGACTCCCTTGGCCTGCCTGTCACCAGTATCCAGGCTTCTGTGTTGATTTTAGGACTAAAGATCAATAGCAGCAATATGTCGGCTCTCAAGAGCCTGACAATGAATTACACAGGCTTTTAGCCACACAAGCACATAGACACACACACACACACACACACACACACACACACACACACACACACACACACACACACAGATTTGTATTATATTTGAAATTCATCATAATCCTTTAAGAGTATATAGAAACATCATTCCTGCTACAATTTTTAGGGGTAGTTTGTTTCAGAAACCAACTTTGTGAAATTATACTTTTAGTGGGTAAAAGTTTTGTTTATAGGTTAAATATTAGCAGGTTGTTCAGCAGTTTGTGCAAACTTAGTATTTCATATAAATAATGGATCAGTTTCTCTTGATGATGAGTAATGCATACTTACAGAATAAAATCAGCTTACAAGAAAAATGTGACATGTTCAGCTGCTTTACATAGTAATATATTTTTATTTTATTTGTTCTATTAAACTCTTTTTTGTTAACTATTTAACAAATGTAAACTGTAATCAAGAAAGAAAACAGAAAACATATTGTGTTACAATACATACTTTCATACTACATTCATTAAAAACATGTATTCTTGTTTAGTAATTTTGAATTAAAAGAACACTTGCCTCAGTTGCAGTCTGTAAATGCCTGTGCAGCTGTAAAACACCCCAGTGAATCAAATAAATAGACTACATCCAGTATGTTGTGACTCACATGTCCTGCACTTTGTACACCAACCATGCACCCCAACCACCTCTCTAAGATGTGGTGTACATAAATGTAGCACTTTACACACACACACACACACACACACACACACACACACACACACACACACACACACACACACACACACACACACACACACACACACACACAATACATTGCCAAGGGACATAATCTAGACAGCATTTACATTTCCTTACAACACATGATTGTCTCACCAAATTAGCAGAACAGAAACAGAATTTTTTGGGACAGGGTTGCCCCAGTGCATGCTAGTTAGGCTCCAACTCTGAATGGGATTAAAGAATGAAGGGATGCATGGATACAACAAATATTATGAGGCACAATTTACGTATGAGCTGACCACTGATATTTTATTGAGACAATCCATTCTCAGGCTTTCACCACATTTATCCAACAGAAAATAACACGGAAAAGCTCTCAAAAGTTACACATTTAAAAAAAAAACTGCAAAAAAACCCCACTAAAACCTAAGTCCTAAGTCCACAGTGTCCATTAAACAGTGTCCATTCTCAGTCTCAGGTGTTTCAATAGCTGTTCTCAGGCTTTGCCAGAACCTGGGGATCTGGTTGTCATCATCAGGCCACTTCAGGTACGTCCTGGAGTTCATGACTTTCCTGAGTTTACAGAACCTTTTGGGGATGGTCGCTTTGTCAATGGGCTCCAACAGAATCAGCACCATTGAGTCGTCGTTTTGGTCAAACAATCTAAAATGGGTGTAATCCAGCTCGTATTTGCACCATTCACTCCTGACAAAATGCTCAGAAAGGACAAACAGAGTTTTGTGACTCTTCTCTATGGCGTCCACGATGTTGTCCAAGATCCAGTCTCCAGGAACAAAGTCTCTCTTGTGGAGGCAGAGCCGGAGAGGAGGCTCGGCCTGCTCGAGTTCCGGGACCAGATGTGCTTCCACCCATCCTGAGTCCATTTCACTGTATGACACAAAGGCGTCATACTTGAGTTCTCCCTTTTTTAACTTTGGCTTCCGCTTTGCTCTCAGCCAGGCCCAGGTCATCCTGATATACCACACAACACTAAATTTGTGACACACACCTGCGATGAGCAGAAACACTGCCAGGATGCCTAAGCAGAGTAAAGAAAAAGCTAAATCTGCGTGGCACTCAAACACTGACAACCTCACGTCTACCACACTCTCTCCTCTGTCGGCGTCAGGAGAGTCACAGATGTACGACTTGAATCCATCTCCAATTGTGACGCGATGATTCGCTGAATTACTTGTCATGAACGTTACAAAGTCACATGAACAGACATAAGTGTTAGCACCTGCCTCCAAACGCTTTAGATTTTTATATGAGTTTAGATTATCACTGCTGATTGTGTGTAAATCATTGTTTTGAATGGAGAGAAATGTGAGACCAGGGTATACAGGCCCATCTGGCAAACGACTGAGCTTGTTTCCAGAGATGTGTAACTCTCTGAGAAAAGGTAGTTCGATGTTGAACACTGCCAAGGCATTGTCTGACAGGTCGAGGATGTGTAAGCTCACCGGCAAACAAGCTGTCACTTTTGTTAAATGCGTCGATGAAAGGTTTAAGAACTGGAGACTTGGCGGCCAGAAACAAGTCTCCGGCATACTATGAAACACATTTCCACTCATGTCAATGTTTTCAAGCTTCTCTAGTTTGGTGAAGAGCTGGCTGTTGATTGACTGCAGGTAATTCCTGCTGATATTGAAGGTTTCCAAATTCAAAAAAACACCTTTGCCGTCGCACATCATTTGGCTAAGGGCCAGATCACTAAAAATGTTGTCACTAATGTCCAGATACTCCAGCTTTGTGAGACGGGCAGATAAGTCACAAGGAATGGCGAAAAGCTTGCAGTTTAGCACAGACATATGCACCACCTTCAGCAGACGGTACAGGAATAAGAGGGCTGGGAACATGTGGAACTCAGGCACATCAATGTTTTTGAGGACGACAGTCTCCAAACAGTCCAGGGTTTGGAGATATGGACGGTGAACCGAATAAAGAAATAAAAAATGTATTTCTTCAAGTGCAAACATAACTATATTGGAGTTTGACAGCAGTTCTAGAAATTCTAGACCAGCTGTAACTGTAATGTTAATCTTTTTTAAAATAACTTGTGTTGTTCCGCCTTTGAAGGCCACTTTAAATGGGATCATATGATTCTTTGTGAGGAACCATGTGTCGGTGAATGTCAAGGTTGTGTTTGGGTGTACAACATCAGATAGTATAGCTTCCACGAGTGCTGGATTTATCTGAAACGGACCATTCAGACCAAGTGTTACATGTTTAATTGGTCCAATTTGTCTCAAACTTCCTCCTGCATATAATTTCAGGTTCTGTCCATCAAAAATAACCTCTTCAAGACCACTGAGGCCAGAAAAGTCATTTTTTCTGACAGATTGAAAGTAAGGTCCTCCAAATTGTAAGGTTTTTAATCTCGTCAGTGGCTGGAAAAGATTGCCTTGATCCAACACGCTATATCTGTTCCCCAAAAGATTCAAGTGCCTAAGAGAAAAAAGGTTCTCAAACCATCCAGCAGACAACCTATCCAGTCTGTTAAAGGACAAGTCCAATTTCTCCAAATTACTCAGCGGGGAAAATGCTTGCTCCTGGATCGTTTTGATTCTGTTGTTACTCATGGTCAAAGACCATAACCTGGCATAGGCAACAAAGTCTTTTTTCGTTATTGTCCCCAGTCTGTTGAATGAGAGATCGAGTTCAGTGATGAGGTTTGACGGGGCTGCAGGGACTTTTGTGTGGTTTTGTCTCGAGCAGTTACAGGATGTTTGTTCACAGCTGTGACACTGTGGTCTGGACAATGACAAGCTTTGACGCGTAAGCAGGACAAACATGAGAAATGTCAGGATTGTCATCTTGAGTCCCTATAAAACACAACAGAAAACAAATCAACAGGCCTTTTATTGCAATATATGAATAAAAAACACAATTGTTGGCTGTGGCTATTAAGCTGCCGCACATCACATTTATCAAACTACTCATTCATCATTGGAGAGAAATATTACAAAATGCAAATTAACCTTGTGAATAAAACAAATGCTGTCTGACTTTCTTTCCAAAGGCATTTTTGGTAATTATACCACAGAGAAATATCATGATTATAAAGCACAGGTGTAACTAATAACTTTAATGATGCGGCTTTTTTATTGTAGTGTGTCGGAGAGCACAAACCGGGACCCCGAATGGAGTCATTAATTACATTATTCACACTTGCGCTTTTCCTACTGGGACAAGAAGACGTCTTCTCTGCAAAAGGCCATTTCATTTAAAAGGATGAACACCTGCGTCATAGTTGTCCAGTTATACTGCCAGATTACTACAAATTAATCCACACCTGCAGGCCAATCAGAACGGGGACTTCTCTGTGGCCATGGTATCAAATCTATTGATAAATTGATTAATTTAAAAGAAATTATATATAATTTAAATTTGCATTAACTACTTAATGCTACTACTCTACTATCACTATTTCTACTGTATTTTGTTGATTCTGTATTGATGAATTAATGTGAATTTCAAATGGAATTGCATATGCTAGAAGTCAGATTTGAATAAAAAATTTTTACTTTTAAATGAAATGATTTTTAACAACTTTTAAAATTTGACAGTTTATAATCAGTTATGAAACACTGAAAAATGCTATATTCACTTGAGGATCACATGGCACACTCCATAAAGCAATAAAGCATGACGGGACTAAAAAGAAATTAGTAAATAAAGTAAAATACCTTGATGAGTCTTGGCTGAAATTTCTTGTCCATCTTCGGCACGGTCATGGCAGGACAGGAAGAGGATTCACACATTTTCATTATGACTTCTCTAGTTTGCAAATTACTTCCCCACGTCTCAGACATTCTACCACATTAGGAAGTGGAGTGACATAAATAAAATGTTGGTTTCCCGGCAGAGCTTTGGGATTAGATAATCTCACGAACAACACTTAGGTTGTTGGTTTATTTGGTTTCACAGTTCAGCAGAGAGCTGACAGAACCACCTGCAACAGAGAAATGCCTTTTTTTCTATTTGGTTGCCACACAACTAATGGAAACTCTTATATTTTATTTGAACAAAATATTTGTATACTTGTTTTACGTGAAGTCTTCTGTATTGTGTGTGGCTAAGAGACCTAACAAACCAGCCTCAGTTAGACTCTTTAACTGCCTGTCGGTGTGAATGTGTCCGTAGGTTTTAGAAAAACCTGTCCAAAGTGTATCACACCTCTCAATCAATGACAGCTGGGCGAGGATGCAGCCCACCCTGACACTGAAAAGGGGAAGTGGGTATAAACTGATGGGTGGATGTATACAGCATTGAAACATGTAATGAATTATCTTATGGCTTTTTCTTAACTAGTGACATTTGTTTTTATAATTATTTTCTGTGTTATGCTTTGGATTGTATTTTCTTTCATTGTGTTTTTACTGTAAAGCACTTTGTAACTTCAAAAGGTGCTATATCGATAGTTAAACTATTATTCAAATACTAGGTCTGTAACTAGTTCTCTCATCAGGGAAGGAACTAGATTGGTATGTTTTTTCTTCTTAGCAACAGGGCCTATAGCTAGTGATGTGATCTGTCTGCCCAGAACAAGATGCAGTATTTTAACTACTTTCCTTGACCACTAATTAGCTTACAAAAAGATATCTGGAGAACAAATAGCCAGATTGTTTGAAATGTGTTAATATAAATGTCCACCATAAATTGTTGTGGACATTTAGGGGGAATTTCTCAACCATCCATTTCTCAACATCAGTTTGATTAATAATAAATTTGTCATAGAGTAATACTCTGTGACTTTAGAAAAATAAAAAACCTCGGTGATGCCACCAGCATAGTATCTGTTTTTAACAGAAAGTCCCCAATTCAAATTTGAGGTTATAGTGTTTAAAAGACAGGACCTTTTACCAGCAGCCAAGACAAGACAGACATATAAAGATAGACACAAGTTAAATATTACATTAGGTAATTAAAGAAAGACTGACTTCAGTACAAAACCTTTTTTATTTTCTATGATCAAAACTGCAAAACATCTAGAAAAATATACAACAAATGCTTAACCTTTCACAACATTTAACATTTGAAAACGGGAACATAAAAGAAAAGGAATATTCACATTTTCCCCATTAATGATAAAAGAACATTCATTTTTATTTCCTTTCTTTTATATATCAATGTTTTTTATATGTTTGCAATTATAGTTATGGTCTGCCACTTTGTTTTTTGTTTTAAACATCTCCACAGTAGCCAGAGTCGTTGGAGAGCTGTGAGTTGGAGCTGCGGTTGGAGGAAGAGTTCCATATGTCCAGGTTCATGTGCGGGCCGAACGGGTTGAAGCTGCTGTACTGGATTGGTGCGCACCTCACCTCTGGCTCCCGGCTGAAGGGAGAATGAGGCGGGGTGATGGGGGACACGGGGGACATCGGGGCTGATCGCTCTGGTTGGAAGTGGCTCTGGGGCGTCCAGATGGATCCAAACAGACTGGACATGGGGGAGAGGCTACGGGTACCCGAGAAGTATGGCTGTGGAGGATGGAGAGAAAGAAATAATATTAGCTTTTGAACCACTTTTTTTATAACTATTCTAGCTGCTCTGTGGGCTCAGGAGTTACTGTCCAAAGCTGTTGTATCCCAGTTATACTTCCATCACATTTTCTAACCTTTCCTGCCGCTGTGCTCTGCTACCATCGACCATGTGGCTGCCTGTTCCCTGCAGCGATTGACCTGGCTGTCATTTCACAGCTTTTTAATCTCGTCTCTCCTTTTCAACGAAAACAAAATGACCTTCCTGCTCTAATCAAGATGGCAAGGTTTCTTCCCATCCTCAGCCAGAAGAGTGGTGTCTTAGTGAGTACTGTTTAAGAAGACTCATGCCATGAACCACAATATCGTCTTTTTGATTCTAGCTGGGGAGCTTTGTTGCACCCCCCTGCCCCTATATCTGTCTATTTCTGTCAGCCTCTCAAAAAAACAAACATTTATGCAACAATTTACTATACGCACCAATACTGTCTGATTATAATCTCATTAATACTTTCCTAGAGCATTTGAATAACATGAGAAAAACTGCATGCACCACTGTACACATGTGCGAAGCATCAAACAAAAGAAAAGTTTGTTAAAACCCACTTACAGTTTATTGAAACCAGACACTGTTGGTTCCTTATTTCTGCCCAGACACGGCGAGCAGTGATGAAAGCACAAGAGCTAATAACTTCCCCTAAAAGGTATGACTGTGTGTGTACTGTTGTTCAAAAAGACACAACCACAGAAAAAGAACACACCAAATATGGGTGTTAACGAGTGTGTCACAGGTGTTGTAGCAGGTCAATAAGGATCTTGACCATCTTGATGCCTAATCACAGGTTTCAGGCAGCAGCTTGCTTTCTAGTTGGCCTAGTTCATGTTCCAAAGTCTGTTTCTTTTCTGTAACTCTTGTAATGCAACAAAAAAAGTGCTACTGTGGTTACTTAAATTCTAACACTTTTAGTGTTTACAGTATAGCGTTAATAGCCCCAGTGGAACTTTTTGAACATTTAGTGTTTATATCATTATTATATCATCTTTTATGTGTAATTTCACTAAAAACTACTGCATAGTTTATTTTTTCATTTCAATAATTACACAAATTTAACCACATCCTGTATATCTATATTCTTGTGGTTAATTTATGTACCTGAAGTTGACCAATATTAGTGAAATCTGAATGACACAATATTTATTTTATTATCAAAACCTTACTGATAAGGTATGCCTGATTTTTTAAAAGAATTATAATTACAAATATAGGGATGGGATCGAGACCCGGTTCCAAAAGCACACGGTTCCAAAATTTCTCGAAACCCGAAATTCAATAAGGTTCGAGCTTCTCGATACTGCTATCGAGACTTGCAGGACCTCTGATGTAACATATATGTCTTGAGCGTCAATTCGGTTTATTTTGCAACGCAATGGATACGAAATCAACAAACAAAACTGGATCAGGCTCCAGTCTCTGCCTGATCTCTGTCAGAGCCTACATACGTTACGGTGAGGGTTAAGTTAGCCCCAAACTACTGTAACATTAGGTGATGACAGCTACGCTCGTTACTCTAAGTACGTGCAATAAAATCACTGCAAGTAAAAAGACAATACTTTATCAATACACCTGTCTGTACGGCAATGTTAAACATGTAAAAATGGTTAATTTTAATCATCTCTGTCCTCAGTATCTCATCCTGTATGTTTTATACAAGCACAGCTAACGCTAGCTTGGCATTAGCCAAATGTTAAAAACAAGCTAAACAGAAAGCTGTCTCTGTCTGGAGCACAGACTGGTCTGTAGTCTTAAAAACTCAGCTGCTGGCTGAGACAAACCAGCCGCTCCTCCTTCTACCTGGTAACGTTACCTGCAGCCAGCCAGAGAGGAGGAGGAGGGACTGATACAGACCGATGTCATCACTACTTCTGATGTCAGATAAAGTTATTGAGTTACTTTGCTTCTGTAAACATTAATGTTTAAGCTGTTCTAGAAACAACATTTAGCTGTATTTAAAATATTAAATTAAAAACAACCAGGCAGTTAAAATGTAGCCTACACTTCAATATATGTTTATTTATTGCAAGTGATATGTCATCTCAATATACGTTATCACACATTGAATATTTTCCTCATACCGTGCAGGCCTACCTCATGTCCGTTGGGTCTGGTCTTATCAAATAACCATCACTAAATAATAGTAAAGTATTGATAGTGGCATCGATAAAGAATCGGATTGTTAAGCAGTCTCAATAAGGGTATCAATATCAATAAAAATTAACGATCCCCATCCCTATACAGATATGAATATGATGGCCTGATCTTTATTTTACTTTATTAAAAAATAAATAAATTTAAAAAAAAACAATCGAGTACACACGCAGACTATTAACACCAGAAAAATTTAATCGGCAACTATTTTAATAATCGTAATATCAGTTTAAGTAATTTTAAGGGAAAAAAAAGAAAAAATTATCTGATTCCAGCTTTTTAAATATGAATATTTTCTGGTTTCTGTTTTTTTCACCATTTTCTGACATTTAATAGACCACACAACTAATCGATTAATCAGTAAAATCATCAATGAAATTAATCATTAGTTGTAGCACTACACCTGACAATGACAAATATTTAACTGCAGCAAAGACAGCAGCCAGATCACTTTGTCCTGTTTAAATCATCTGAGTTTAGTGTCGTAACGCCTCACCTTGTTGCCCACACAGGCTGCTGTGTCCCAGGTTGAGGGCGATTCCTGAGGCTGTTCCTCTCTCCAGCTGGTCTGACTGCAGTGTGCAGTCTGGCCCTCCTGACCGGAGAAAACACTCGGAAATGTTCCATTACCTACAAGATGATTAGAGCAAACAAATGCTGAACTTGAATCCAAATAAACGTTAAGGACGCTCAGTCAATGGCTGTTCCAGTAACAGCTTCAAGTGATTTAATTCTGTCCAGAGTGTAATACGAATGTGTGTCATGAGCTTGTACCTATGTAGTTGCTTTCCTCGCTGTAGGTGTAGGGACTGTTGCACTGGCTGGTGGCATTACTCCAAGTAAACCTGCAACGGTTTAAAAGGGACAAATAAAAAAAAAAAACTTATTTACTAAGTTATTTTAAGCAGTTAGGGATGCTGTTTACACAGGGGGTTAGTGGAGGAAGGTCAAGTAGTTTTTGGACACCAAGTCATTCTCCCCCCGTGATGTGTAAAATGCAAATCATAGTAAAACAAATCCAATAAAGACACAACATTAGCATTCAAGTTTCTGTCCAATATTCACTCTTATTAGCTCTGGTTCAGTTCTCCACTCCAGAGGAAAATATCTGGCTATTCGGGTTGTCTTAATGTAGGGCTGGGCAATAAAACAATAATGATAATTATCGCAATATAACAAATGTTCAATAAATGTTTGTGAATCAAATAAATTACATAAAACAAATCAGCACTTAATTTTTATATTGTGATATTTATTTCGTTGAGGAAAAGGGACAAAAAAAGATCATGCATATTTGTTGAAATAAGATTTTATCATAATTGTTTTGAATGTTCTACCTCAGATTTGTTAAGTGTGACTCACTTTTTGGCATCAAGTGTCATTTTCTGACCAAAAAAATTAGTTTAAAACCACAATTAACCATCTGGTTTCTTTAACTTTCACTCGTGAGCAAAAATCAGCCTTTAAACTTGAAAGAAATAAGGATTTGACATTTATCGTGAAAAGTATCGATATCGAATGATATGAATTTTTTTATTGTGATAACATTTTTGGCCATATCGCCCAACACTATTTTAACCTCCAACTTTCTTTAACAGCTTGTCATTTTTTGTCTGTCTGCTCTTTGGTGCTGAATTTGTCATTCATCGCCGTCGGATTCATTTTTAATATAAATAACGGACACTTACCCATTGTACGCAGCAGTGGTGGATGGCTGAGGTATGTAGGGCAGAGATTCGGTGGTGTTGTATCTGAACTCATTGGTGAGTGGGATGGATGGAGCTGACCATGTCTCTTCGGGCAAAAGCTGACCTGTCAGGTCTGAGGGAGCACACGGCAACTTTCCATTAGAGCTAAGACATAATGCACACAAGCCTTAAGACTTTGCTTTTCAACTATGTATTTACAGTGAATGTCTTTACCCATGTTCCTGTCTACTCCTGCAGCAACAGCAGCAAAACTCGGGGCAAAGCTCGGCGCTGTGGGATCTGGGCTTTGGCACTGGTCTTTACGGTACAAGCTGTTCATGCTAAACAGAGAAAAGGCAAAGGTTACAAGTCAAACAGAAAACAGATAAAAACAATTGTATATTTTCCATATGATAACAATATTTTTATCAGTAATCATGACGCAAAGTAGATAAACAGAAACACAAAATGTTACTATTTTGAGGCAAAACCCCCACAAACATGTGCAACATAACTATATATTTAAGTGTTTTTTTAGTTCATTACGTATATTATTACCTACTTTAACATTTAAAAGTGCTCAGTACAATCCACATATGGAATACATTTCACATTTTTGTAAACCATTTTTTTGGCCACACAAACACACATATAAACTAGTATCTTTTGCTGACAATTGCTAAACACGCCAAGATAAAAGCATGTTTCTGTGGAAGCGCAAACAATCAGAGTTCTCGTTCTTGTATCCAGGTGTGTTTGCTGAGGTACCTGACAGCCTTGTAGGTCTGGTAGCAGTCTCGGTCTGCTGGGTAGACGTAATGCATGGAGTCCCCTGCAAAAAACCAACAAGACAAAAATCTGTTTGTACAAAAGTGAAAATAATGTAATTTACCATCATGTGATAAAATCACAGCAACAGTCTATTTTTTCAATAACGATACTGCACTTTGTTGTGGGAAACATTATGTTTTTCTACATAAGGCAGTGTTCCTTACTTTTTCTAGATGAGGTAGTGCAGGCATGTGTTCGGGCACTGGGGTCTTTGTCTCCCTCCATGCTGCTGGCGCTGCTCCAGCTGCCCCAGCTCCCTCTGCTGGCCCTCACACTGCCTGACGAGCTGCCGGAGTCCGAGCCCGACTCACACACTCCACCACCATGACGATCTGTAGTGCACTTCCGTCGAGTACGAGCAGGACACACACCTGCTAGGCATCAACAAGGCCAGTGAGATGAAAATCAAGTGTTCAGTTATTAAGTTAGTAAAGCTGCAGAGAACAGTTACAAGTCAGGAGGCCGCCCACCATTCTGTTTGAGGGCGCTCTCAGCACTCTGTCCGAGCTTTGGTGTTTCTGACTTGAAGCCGTTGCAGCAGTGGTTCCTGTTGCGGGTTCCACTGATGTTACGGTCCCCTGTTTTCCAATCAGGTTCTTTCTCCCTCTCTGGCATCACTTCCACATTGTGCTCAGGAGCACTGGGGCAGTAATCAGACAGAAACAATGATCACACATTATCTTACTGATTGGTGCTTTATAACTGTCGTTTTTTGTTTCACTGCTGTTTGATGTAGCTCGCTGTCCAATGTTTAAATATTATACAACAAAGACCATGTCACGTGGTTTTTTATCAGAACAGATTGATTCATGGATAAAAATTATAGGTAAAATGAGGTCTACCTGGAGGCATTTTCTGTCTTCCTGCGGCTCCTCTTTCCCTTATTATTTCCTGATGCGGTGCCAGGCTCTGTGCTCTGAGCTTTCTTTTTCTGGCCTTTGCCATCTTCCCTCAGCTGGAGAGAGAAAAAAGTGATGATGGTTGTTCTTTAACTTGAAGCCATTAGCTATTATACATTGCAAAGTGCTTGAATCAATTAGTAAAACATAACATTTAATTGATTAAGTACTGGCATAGTACATTTCCACATCTTTCTTACCTCTACTTCAGATCTGTCCCTTTTCTCAGAGTCGGTCTTCTCTGCATAGTGCTCATTGCGGGTCTTCTCTATAGGACTGCATAGTAACAGGCCTGGTCTAGGTCCTGGACTCAATGTGACATTGTCTGGGAAGCCAGCGGGCATTTCCATGGGAAACATAACTGCTACTGGCACTCTATCTTCTATAGTGCTCTGGGGGTCTTCTTTGAAGTCTACGGATGTCTTTTTATCAAGCTCACTGATGAAAGGTGGTTCGTTGTTGTTGCAGACATCAGGGTCTGGAGTGAGGGGAGGGTCTGGCGTCAGGTCTTCGTGCTCTTCATCCATCGTCACAGTGCCAGCCGCTGCTGTGGACAGGCTTGACTTGTATTTGGTGTAATAGAGTGAGACCTTATGTTTCTTTTGTGGTTGGGACGGGGTGATTGAGGAGCCTCTCTTTGAGGTTTGAGGGCGTGGGGCGGGGCTGTTGGCCAAGGCTGGAGAGCCACGCCCCTTACCTTTGTCTGAGGTGTGGCAGGTGTCCACATAGCTCTTACAACTGCCCTTTGTTTTACTGCACACACAAACACAGAAATGATAAATTCAAGTATTTTAACACCAGCAAAAAAATCTACTTGCAGTATATTTATCTTTGTGCAAATAGTAAATAGTCTCTGGAAAAACAGTGGACATACTTTGCTCCATTGGGTGTGATGTTATTGACGGGGCCGTTATCCCGGGACAAGACAGAGTTGTGGTTGCTCCTAATGCTGGGTGTGGAGAACTCACTGAGGATATACTGAGCCTGATGGAAGGCCATCAGACACACACCAAACAGGGAGAAGCTGAAACACAAATAAATACAACAGTCAGATTTATAATGACTTAATAATACTGTATTATAATCTTTCCCTGATAATAACGTCCCACAAAATCTGTAAAGGTCCAACAACGGCCCATTTTCTTATCTTGGCCCCTCCGTAAAACACACAAATATTAACTGATATTTATGTTTTGTGTGGCTCAGTTTTTTGTTGTTTTAGCTAGTTATCATGTTTAAAATGTCTAAAACTGCGTGTTAGGTAACGTGCATTTGCATGTTCAAAGACTCCGGAAAAGAAGGAGCAGATTTTAAACTCTTTTCAGGTCAGTATATTTTTTGGTGGAAAAAGAAAGTGGACAAATATTATTCAACACGCACACGTTCTTGTAGATGAGGTGATCTAACAATTACTGAAAAGGTACTAACCATGTGAAGATGAGGGTGACCACCCAGAAAGTTTCCTCCCAGCTGGGGCCAGGAACCACCTGAGCACAGAGAGGCAACATGTGGTGGGGCAGCGTCACATTGAGGGTGAAAGGGAAAGAGGTGCCGCGTGATGTCACCAGGATGAGGTCCCGGATCACCCAGGAGGAGGTGAAGTCTGGGGTGAACCTGAGGACACAGACAGGTAGAGGCAGTGAGAGGTAAAGAAATGGACATAGAAAGAGTGAAGCAGAGGGTAACAAGAAGAGCGAGGTATAATTAGAACATGTTGCACAAACATGTAAAAGAGGAAGAGTGAAAGTAGATAATGAGTAAACAGAAAAAAAAAACTTCACTCAGTATACTGATGTCAGGAATATGATTTATTTTATGGACATTTTAGATTTGTTTCCAGTGAAATATTATTGAGTTTATATAGTGACTTTGCCGTAGTGAACATCTCTGTTGCTGCTCTAGAAACAACAGTGTTATCTTTAAAATATTCAATTGTAATCATGCACTGAATTAATTTTTTTAATAGAGTATTTCTAAAAAAAGCAATTATTTAGTAACTAAGAAGAACTAATGAGGAGTATTGATAAAATTTGATACCCATTCCTAACTTTAACTCAGTAAAAAAAAAAAAAATAATAAAAATCAACAACCAATGTAAGTAAGCTACAGTTCCACTTACGCGATGGTGATCTCAGAGGTGGTGTTGTGGTCGAGGCTGAAGGAGTGACACTGCAAGACCTCAAAGCCAAACCCCTGACATTTATATCCATTTATATTCATAGACATGACTGTCAGAGGAAGCTCTCCTGCATTCTCCACCTTGAAGCTCTTTCTGATGGCAAAAAGCGGCTTGGTGGTGCGGAGGCCTAGGAGTGACAAGCAGTAACGTTCAGCCAGTTGTTTTTTTCCAACGCCTTGTCTTTCTTTTAAAAGCAAATATATACCACAAAACCTCATTGTTTAACAGCCACGTAGTGACATTAAATTTAAACTCACCATCACGACACTCCATTAGAGTTGACTGTGGAACATTGAAGCGCAGGGAGGCTCCTGGGCCGGGCAGTTTGCCTCCGACTCTTAGCAGCTCTTTGGCCCCGTGGCCCTGCACCGTCATCATGTCAAACACCGTCAGGTTGTTCCTGAAGTACAGTTACAAAGACAAATAAAGACCATGTTTCACCAAGCTGACATTGCACTCAACATGCTTGATAAAAGTAAAATAAGGGCGTATGGATACATTTTTAAAACACACTAAGTGAAATTGTCTGATCTATGAAACTCTTCACTATTGTGAAACATCCAACTAATTGTGAATAAGTACCTGATGATGAGAATGGTAGTGGTGGGTTTGTGTTCAGAGGGGGTAAAGACCACAGCAACTTCTCTGGCCTCCCAGGGCTGCAGCAGCAGACGCAGGACACCGTGTCCTGTTACGTCACCCACATTCTCTCCAGCCTGTGTTTAACGAATCGATAAAGTTAGTGTTACATGTTGGAAGCCAAAAAGCAATGAGTAAATACCAGGGTTGCCCCCTAATAGCAGACTTAAACGTTAGCTAGTCGACTAATGGCTTGAACTAACGACTACCAAATCTTTAGTCGGGGGCAGCCCAAGTCAAAACTGAAAGATTAAACCGAGCCACCACTTTACTTTCCATTGAGTTCTCAGGATTTACCTTGGGGGGAGAAGCCAGCAGAGAAAACTCTGTAGTGCTGATGTTGACCGAGAGGCGGCTGATATTAAACCTGCATATCCAAATAAAGAGAAAACAGTGTGACAAATCAATTAGAGGTATGTGCTAGAACAACATGGTACAATACTCCAAACAGCCAAGGCAGAAAATAACTGTAGTTGAATAATTATCCGTAACATCAAACATATATTCTTGACAGTGTACCATTTGGTTAGGAGGTCCAAAGCCTCCAAGGGGGCAGGGTACATCGACAGGATTCGAATCTCTACAGAAACCACTGAAGAGGAAGGATTCTTAAGCACAAACGTCTTCACCTGAAACAAATAAAACAAAGGTTTTCTTTTTGCTACAGACAGATGTCACAAATAGTAAGTAATGCTTATAAATAAATACACACACACACACACCATTTTTAGTGAGGAATCATTAAGTGTTGCTCACCTTGCTCTCATTGACAGGTGTGGCACCAAAATCCAGAGGAAAGGAAGTCTCTACAGGGAGCCTGGGCCACCTGAGAAGACAAAATGATGTTTGTTTCTGCTGTGTAATGATGCATTACAAACATGGCATGAAAAAATAAAGTGATGTGTCGCATTTAAGACTGACCTGCAAGGTAGTTTGTCTTTGTGGTTCTGCCATCGAGAGCAGAGCTCAGCAGCCAGTTTGCTGTCTGTCGTCCAAGACGAGGAGAAAAAGTCTGGGAGGAGAGAACGCTGCCACTCTGAACGACCTGAAAAATTAAGTAATTAACAATAAAAAAAATTCAGATTATGACCTTTTCTCTCTCACAAAGGGTTATGAAGTGCAATGTCTAACCTGTTTCAGACAGTCTGAGTGGGCAAGGTCGTCCACACTCTCGCTCTGCCTCAAACGTCACTTCCCCCTGCTGACAGACACATCATCTATTACCACATCTGATCTTAATACTGTCCCCCAAGTGAACACACTACTAACAAGCTTGTGTTTTACCTTAAAAGGAGCAGAGTGAAAGTAAAGTGGAACGTGAAAGGCTGCGCCCAGGCTGGTTTCCAGGCTTAAAGTGGACAGATGGTTGATGGGCAGGGCCCTGCTGAGCAGCTGGAGGGACAGGATAGGCCAGCAGCCCTGGGGTACTGTCAGAGGCCCACTGAAGTTCATCACCTGACAGACAGGTGGCAGCAGAGACAATAGCGTCACATTCTGCCATGAACTTGGGATCCTTATCATAAAAGGGTGACATGTAGTGTACTTTGCCCATGTCAGAATTCACTTGGCACAAATTAAGAGAAGCTTTACTGTAATCAGGTCTGCTTCGTAACAGTGCGTGAAGCAGTGGTGCATACCTTCATTACTCCCTGTAGCTTCTCTGAGAGGCTGACATTCATCACAGTGAGGGGCAGGAGAAAGGAGTTTGTCAGCCACAGATCCACCTGATCTGCATTTCTTTGTTTCACCTGTACCAGGCTGAACAACTCATCCACGGTCCGTCTGCAGAAAGCAACAATAAAATGACACCATAATACTCAGAATCACATGTTCGCACAATTGCTGTAATGGACTCCTCACAACAGAGACAATAAGTATGCGTAGGCTACTTTGCTTGTCACAAGCTACAACCACAGGGTTTTTAATTAAGCTTTGGTTTAATTCTAAAAAGGTCTCAACATTACCTTTGTAGTCCAGGGAAGCTGTACGTTGTCTGGTTTCCCAGAATTTTAAAACTGATATGACTTCTGCATTTCCTTCCGTGGCCTGGCAATGAACCTCTGCAGGCAAGTGTAGCCACATCAGTGAAGTTTTTCGCTTCTGGTCTCAGAGGAACACGATTAAATTCCAGACTGGCCTCCACTTTTGATAGCACCTGCATGTCCTGGAGAGATAAATAATCTTGTTTAAGCCCATAAATTGCTAATGATAATACCCATAACATAGCAAAAATGGGTAAAACTTTATTTGGATAGTATTTGTCACAACTGTTTCGCTGTGGCTGTAGTTGTTAAACTGATAATTAATAGAGTATATGTGACAATTCATGACGATGCCCTAATCAAGTTTTATGCCTAAACCTAACCAAACCGAGAATTGTTTAATTTATCAAACAGTTGAATTATTGAATCACAACTAATTAGCTGTTGAAATTTTACAAATACTCTATAAACTATCTGTACTACGCGGACTATACAAATAAAGTGCAACAAAAAACAAAAAGAGAAAAAACCACCTCACCTTTACATAGAGCTTCTTGTCTCCAGAATTTAACATATAAACTCCTACTTTTGGTTCCCCTGTAACAGATTAAATAAATAATCAACAGTGTACACGTGTATGGTACAACAAACTAAATGTATTAAGGTTTATAGGTTTGCACAGTTATGTGAGAGTTTGATGTATCTACATTTTCTGCTACATTTGCTGACACCTACTTGCAAACACATCAATGGCTTTGGTTTGCTGATGTGGTTCAACAACAAAGACAGATGCTGAGTGTCCGATCAAGATAAAACGATTTACAGTAATTGTACATAAATGAAAATGCTGTTTAGACACTTGCAGCTGATTTCTTCTTATCTTCAGTCTCTGTGTTACACGGTAAAGTGAGGTCAGGAAAGCAGAACTGATGTCTTCATAAATTTCTCTGGCTCTATCTGACAGTCAAAGCAGCAGCTTAATGTAAAAAGCTTCATTAAGTCTACCTCTAGTGTCAAAATGGAATCCCTATTTTAACCTTTTGAACTTTTAGGTAAGTTACAAAGAGGCTGAAGAAGCAGAAATATACTAGCGTGAAATACAATTGTTCTTTCCACACTACAATTTCAAAAGACAAATCAATCAGAATCAAGCAATCTTTAAGTGACTGCGCAATACTCTCAATTCCCAAAGCTATTTTGCTCCAGATATTGGGTTAGACAGGTGAAATAAACCCACCTACTGCGGGCTGTCCAGGAGTGGAGGCCACAAGCAGCACCAAAATGTGCTCAATGACGTAAGGCTTGAGCTTGTCCAGGTCAGTGGGCCGGTCACCACGCTCCGACAGATTAATCTGCACACTCAGGCGCTCCTCACTTTGGAGGCAGGACCCCTGGGACACGACAGGAAAGGCATACCGGTCATGCACGAAGCAGAAAGAGAAAGATGAGAACAATGAGAAGTAATTTGAGAGATAAGAAATTCAGTAAATAGGAACAGAAACTAACTAAAGACACAAGTAATCAAATTTGGATGTCAAAGACTCAAAGAATTTTACAAATGAACAAGTTGTTGAGGCGATGAAAACAAAAGGTGATGGAAAAGTGTGAATTACTTTCCATCATGTACATTGATAGACAGAAACAAGTGAGCAGTAACTACCACACACTCTCCACCCTACACTGCAACTAACACCCAGTTGGAGCTGACAAATCCATACTGAGAGAGTGAACATCTCAAACCATCTCAGCAGGTGAATCAGCACTTGACGACCTGTAGACAAATGACCTTGCTTGGTGCCACAGGGGCTCAAGGATGCAATAGCAAACCCAATCCTTTGAAATCAATTCTACTGCTAACTTCCTGTAAGGCTCATTTAATATGCAAGCTGTATCAACACTGACCAAAAGCCAGTTCTCAGTATTGTTAGCGAAAAGAACTGAGGAACAGGTGTTGATCTTGGAAATGAGCCGAAGTTCACAGCTGGGACACTCATGCAACAGAACGCAAGGATGATTTCAGTTTGTACAATTATGGCAGTATAGTTAGGTTGTCTGCAGCTCCCTGTTGCATCATGTGTATTGCGCCACATGAGCACAAGGAGCCCACGGGTCAATTATAGTCTCTTGAGAAAGCAATTAAAAGTCTGGCAAGAAATCTCACCCTCCTCAGGGGTTCTGAGTAAAGCAGAAGGCGCTCAGATGACGAGCCTGACTGTTGGAGCAGAGGGCCAGCTACTCTAAAACTTAGAGGAGTGGGTATGATGAGAGAAGTGAGAAAGACTCACTGCAAAGTATAGGCACAAACTAAAAACGGTGTGCGATTATCCATCATAAAAAAAAAGTACTTGGTTCTTACTTCTTTGTATTTCTGCGTGCATTTCTTGGTCTGACTGCTCGTAATTTGAAGAATGTCAGAAGAAGAAGTGTCAATGAATTCAATTCATGCTGAGTATCTGGGCAAAATAGTTCATTTCTGTCTCTAAATGATCTGATATGAAATATCTCTCTTTGGACAGAACAACTGCACTGAGTTTTGAATTCTGCTATCCTGCATCCTTTATACTTTCAAAATGTGGTCATTTAAAATGGATACGAATAGCTGATGAACTTATCAAAATAATATATGTGAAGATGTGAATAATCCACTTAAAGTCTCAGCACCATTTATTATATAAACTACTTTAAGTCCCCCTCCACTCAAAACTGTGTTTTGGATGTTCAAGCTTTACAGTGCAGAATGTTGTATCAGCAGAATTTGACATTAGACATCTCATACATTTTCACAGTCCTCTGCTGAAGGTGGAAAGTTTACCTTTAAACCCGAATTAAATAAGACATTTACCTAAGCCAACAGTAGCACAAAGCATGACGAGGAAACATGAAACCTCCAGTGCTCTAACACTGAGAATTTGTTTTACAGTAAAGAAGGCACATACTGTGTATGGTGATAAATGATATGCTTGAATGATAAATATCTGCTTATTCATAGATTGTGGATTTTCCATGAGTAAGAAAAAGAATTTTCAATTACGTAATTGAACTTTTTTTGTGGCCAAAACATATCAGACACTACTTATCGGTCAAAGCATGGCACTGTAATATGTCACAGAACATGTGTGGAGAGAATCTTTAAATTAGTACCTGAGGACTGTTGAGCAAACTCTTCGGTAAGCTGCACTCCAGGAGTAGACCCAGTATAGTGATGTTGGAGGCATCTTCCTGCAGGAGAAACAGCATGACAGGCAAAGGGTTTAAAAAATTAATATAGGCATAAAAGAATATTCAGAAACTTAAGTGACGAATTGGGAGTCTTTTTTTCTTTTATATACACAAGGCCTTTAATGATCAATGGCTGCTACGATGCCACACATGACTGAACTCTTGTGGTGCTAGTCATGCACTAAACAGTATAAAAATTTAATACTTCAACAGAGCAGCTTTGTAACAACTGTCTACACTCTCAGATCTATAATCCAAACATCACACAGCCAATTCATTCCACAAATGGTCTGTGGTTACTAGGGTTTCCCTGTACTAAGTTCTAGCAAAACCTAGCATAGCAGTTACTAGTTATCTGAACTCAGTTGAACTTGTCCCCATGTTGTTTTAAACTGAATACCAATGGAGGGACTACCTCTTTTTCAGCTTCTCTCTTTTTGTAAACACACAGTGCCATGCACGTCTTTGCCCCACCACCAACCAACACTTTATTTATAACATAAACATCATACTAACTGACAAACCCTTGTGGCCTTGTCCTAAGCTTGGAGGAACAACATGTCAGCTTGTGTGATATGAAGCAAAAATGCAAAGACAGAAAAAATTGACATAGTATGAATTTGGAGTGTGGCAACCTGATGATTATCCCTATGAGGATGATATGGATTATGTACATGTGGACAATATTTATTTAAATCGCTTGCTTAGAGGACAAAAGGCTGCATTCGCCACAAGCAGCAGACTGAGTGATGATTAGATCTGAAGTCTCTCTGCACTTGGCCAGGCTGACATTTTGCAACTGCCACCCCACTTCCTGTTGTGGAGGCGAAGACACTTTTCTCACACACTTTCAATGCCTTGGCTTGTTTCTAAAATTCTGCACTAATTTGTCTTTGGTTTTCTGTGTTTTTTGAATGGCTTAGAAACATGTGTACAAATGAATGACTGTACAAAACCTGTATCATTTTAAATGGAGTGATTGTGGTTATACAAACGCAAACATTTGCATTTTAAGCAAGAAAAAAAAGGTGATTGTTTAGTGACATCCTCCACGCTGATTGCACACAGTCGGTAATTTCATGACTGCAAGAGCTTGTCAGTGTGTTTCACAGTCTGTGTGTGTGTAGACATCTGTTTATCAGGGCTGGCAAGAAAGTGGAAATCAGCTGTTTCCAATGATTAGCGGTTATTCCCTACTATGCATGGCCCGCACAAACCAACACACATACACATTTAAATACATACCTGAGTTTGGGTCAGCTTAATGCTCTGAATGTTAGGGAATATTAACAGACTATCCTTTCTTTGGACAGACTTTAATGGACCCTGGTGAACTCCCACACCAAATACCTAGAAAAGGAACAGTTATAAAGATTTATAAAAGGATTCTCAACACAATGTGCATTACTATATATTAAGACGAGGCAGTCAACAAGCAAACAAAGGAGTAGTGTCATTTAGTGGGCCTGAAATGATCACTTGAGCAGATGTTTTGTGATTATGAATAAAGAAAAAGACGTTATGTTGCTAATAAGGTAGCACCACAAAGGATGCAGAATTTTCCAAATAAATGCATTTGTATTCATCTTCTTCTTGGTGAAAGAACAAAACAAAGTCAACAGACACATGTTTGGGGAAAAAAAAGTTTTGTCTTGTTGGGCTCACTGGCAAACATTTGCATGGCTCTGAAGCACATGAAGGGAGTGGCACTGTTGCAGGCAGTGCATGGGAGTCTGCAAGTGGCTGTTTGTTTGTAGTTAGTAAGCTACATGTGAGAACCACTGTGGTGCAGGTTTAATGTGAGATGGGCTAAATTCACAACAAAAACATAATGCAGATATTTTAATTGGGAGTAAATCTGTATAGGTAACTAGTATTTGCTCTATGAAATCTGAGACACGAAGTACCACTTATTATGCTGGGTACACACCAAAGGATTTTTTACATCTTATAAGATTTTCAAAATGTGATAGACCACAAACATGAGGAGAAAAAATCCTAGATTTAACCGTTTTGCTCCTATAGTGTGTGGTGTGCCATGATGTGACAAAGACAGCACACCACACACAAACAGATTTTCAACCCAAGTCTAGACTGTGAACACGTGATATGCAGGAATAAATTGCGACGTTGAACAAATATTCGTGCTGTTGCTACAAATCTACAAGCTGATCCTCCATCTCTGCTGTCCACATTAATTTCACCTTGTGCTGCGCCAGCCCTGCATGATTTGGATCACACTACCTTGTTTCGTACGACCCACCCTTCTCTGCTTCTGATTGGCTAGTAGTCCTTACCTGGGAACTGCGCATGTGCAACTCCCAACAAAGATTTTGTACAAGTAAGATGCATCACTCTGTAGCTCAAGAGTGGAGCGTACAACACAGAGGGTGAAAAGAGGAGCTGCAGCAATGTGCAGAATGAGAAAAAATATGGTGTTTTTTGAAAGTTAAACCATGTAAACCTGTTCTGGTACAACACCTAATTAAGATTTTGAACCTGAAAATGAGCATAATACCACCTCTTTAAGTGGTGGCACAACCAGTTAGGATGGAATAACAAGACAGACTCGGGGACTGAAGTGCAAATAAGCCTGGAGGATACAGCAGTTTCAAACATGTGAATTTCCAGACTGTATTCATATTATTCTAAAAACAAAGTATACATACATGGGTTTAATAAGTGGAAGTAAAAGCAGCAACATTTAAATTGTTATAAGAAGAATAAAAGCACCGGTTGTGTGAAACTATGGTGACTTTTCTGTCTCTATAGTTTCTACTTGTTTAACTGTAACAGTTTTTACTTTCCAGGACCAGATTGTGCAATTTGAGATCAACAGCAGTTTTAGAAAGCTAATTTAAAGCAGAAGTCGAATATTATTTTCTATTATAACAATCAGGGTTTTAGACTTCCTTTGTTTATGAGCATGTGCATGTGGGATGAATAGTGAACACAAACATGGTGCATGCTGGCTACGTTCTGAGCAGCAGTCTTAAACCCATCTGGTGCTATTTTTTGATCACACATTTTCTTTTAATGAAAAAAACAAAGTTTTGTAAACTCAAACACAACCAACATGTGAGCATATTTCACTCTGATATCTGGAGATTAAGATATGGGATTTCACCACTATCCCAAAAGAACACAGTCTGAGACTATCCAGCAGGAGTTGTATTAATGGAACTGACCTGGTATGACAGCAGCCCATGGGCCGAAGTGTTTATAAATAATGTGTTTTCTACATTGCCCTCCTCAGACGGGAGGAAAATTAGTTTAAAAGATGCCTTTCCTCTGGGTGGGATCACCTAGGACAGACAGGAAACACGATGAGTTATTTTAGACATTTCTACAAAGAACAAGACGCACAATTGAGAACATTATTAACTACTAACAATTACTTGTGAATATATTGTGCAGCTAAACGTGTACACACACTTGCACACATACAGACTTACTCTTCTGTGAAAGAAAGGTATGTAAAAATGCCTGCTGGATGTAAACATTGACAGCAGTGTCACAGGAACTTCCTGGCTGGGGTTAAGTATATATATGGTTTCAGCTCTCGCCAGCCCCAGCGGCCTGTAAAGTCAGACAGAACAGCATTATAAATGTGTGTGTGTGTGTGTGTGTGTGTGTGTGTGTCTCTCTCTCTCTCTCTCTATCAAGCCTTTACCGATAGAGCACCACAGCCAACTGAGAAAGTCAGTGCCCATATTGTGAGGGCACCAAATTCATTCACAACTCTAGAGACTATTTCATTAAATCCTTTGGCTGATTATTTAAGCCATTAGGATTGGAGTGGCTGTGGTGGTTAATGTTAATTTTAAAAATGTATCATTTAATAGTCAAATTTAATTGGGACATTTAGCTGTTCATTTTACATGTCACATTAGTTTAAGGTTTTACATAAAACACTAAACAAGAATATTTTTTCTTCTTCAGATACGGTGCCATGTGTAACACAGCAATTAAAGTGAACAAACAGCTGTAATCTTTGGGTCACATTATGTAGAAACAAATTCAAAAATTTGCATTTATAAAAAAGATAAGATAAAAGTTTAATCCACCATGTGTCCATATTTGCAAGTTTACAAGAGATTAGCCTAGTAATTCAGTCACACCAATGCATCATAGGAGTCACAGAACAACTAGTGTTTTGCATTCTGTCAATACAGCCACATCTACAAATAAGGACATAAGGAAGGCCATGAAAAAGCTTTTGGTTACATCAGCACAAAGATTAGCTCTCTGGCTTTGGCCACTTCTGCTATTATCTATTACAGTGGCATGTCACCACTCAACATGTTTGCTGACATCCAAACTAAGCAGCAATTAATACTGCTTACCCCTCCCTTTCCACAACCACTACAAGTTAATTAGATTTATATTTTAATTAAATTTCCAATTGAATTAAAATACAAATCTCTGTTTATAAGCTTATGCTCATATGCTTATGTGTTCTCACACCATCGGAATATAATAAGGTCATTTAAATGTGTACCAATATTCATGAAGGACATTTTATTAATCATGTATGGCTGACTGAGGTGGGATGAGAGGTACTTTCATGCGGGTTAAATTACAAGTTGACTGGGTCTTACAGATAACCTTATATAATAACCTTAGATCAAAGTATATGCATGGCTTAATGTAATTCCAGTTTTATTCCTTTGGATATACAGGGAGTAGTTACAATAACAGCAACTTTACAATACACTGCAATCCAACAGTGTAGCCCTGCAACACATACTACCACTTTGAAGCTTTTATTGTTCAGTGTTAATGGCGTATGTGCCATAGAGGTGCTGGTTCATCTTTATGTTATTTTATAGTCCGACGCCACAGTTTATGTTGTTGTTATATTGCATTACATTGTAAAGTTGTCACTTGGTGCGTTTGTGATGGGTCAACACAAACACAATTATTTGACATTTTCATGCTTTATGTTCAATTAATTAAAATAAATGATCCTGTTGTGTCAATCATAACACAGACACTACACACTATAAACTACATAATCTATAAAACATACAGACCATTTTGGAGGTTACTGGAATTTTTAAGTGCTGATCTAGATTTTCCATTAGTGGCAAATACCAGACTTTAAAAATACTTGGAAGAATGCACCCTGCACACAGAGAATGGTCAAAACGTTGTCTACAAATGCTTCATGGACACTGCTGCCACAACACAAAACTGGCAGCGTAGCAGCAGGAACTATTTTTGGAATTGAACAACAAGCTAGTGGAAGTACTATCAGAAGAAATATTCTAATCTGCACCTTTACTCTACAGCTAGTCTAGCAATCAAATGTTGACTGACAACTTGTATGCAACATTTTGCTGCTACATGTTTACTATTGTGACAGCAAACACTTGGTTAGCACCCAGTACAATCTGATCACTTTCAAAAAGATATTCAAGGACAAAAACAGCATTTTGACATGAAACCCAACGGATTTCTTCATTGTCATGGGAAAGACAATTTGTGTCCTTTGATATTTGTCATATATGTCTATATCAGCAATGATATCAAGATGCTAAGCAATCACTGGACAATTCTAACCTGGACCACCTGTTGCAGATATTACAAACTGTACCTACACAGTCTTCCCTTCTCCATTCAGTCAATGCAGAGAAGCTATGCATATGCAAGATCAGGTCAATGGCCAGTGTGCTGTGCTTAAACAGAAGTGGACACAGTGAAACACCAAGCAGCACATGGAATTTGGTTGAGGAGAAACGCTGATGTAATTAGTGTGGAGTCAATGGTGGTCTGTATGTACGAGAGTGCTTCTCTCTGCAGAGGAAGCTCATGAATACAAAGCTAGCATTTTTACCGCTTTGTTTCATTTTGGGAAAGGAACAGTGTATCATAAAAAAAACATTTTTTACAGTTTAAATTTTATGTGGACATCACCTTTATTGCACATCCCATTTCGCTACACTGTTTGTTCACCATGCACTATAGAGACATTTGACATAAATAGCATAGAAGTTAAAGCTGCAATGATTAATCGATTATTTGTCAACTATTAAATTAATTGCCAACTATTTTGATAATTTATTAATCGGCTTGAGTCATTTAAGAAAAAGTAGACAGTAGACTCAATTTCTTTGGGTTGTGGATAAAACAAGACATTTGAGGAAATCATCTTGAGCTTTGGTAAACACTGGTCCTGATTTGTCAACATTATCTTACATTTTATGGACCAAACAAATAATTGGTTAATCAACAAAATAATTGACAGATTAATCCACAATGAAAATAATCATCAGTTACATCCCTATCAGAAATATTACCAAAAAAGTATCTCTGGTCAAAATGAATATAAAAGACAGAATTGCAAATTTCAGCTTGACTTTCATTTTGAAAACGGCAAAATAAAGGTATTTTCTTGTGATTTAGTCGGCCAATTTCAGGTGAGTAAAACACAGGAAAAACTTCAAATTACTTCAACATATCACTGGCACATTCTTGAAATCTTCAGGCATCTTTCACTTCCTGTTTGTCAGCGAGAATTTAACTTTACTTTCACTTTAAGCATTCCCAACAGAACTTAAAAACGGGGCAGTGAGAGTGGTCTAATCAAATCGTTTCTACTTTTTCTTTCCAGCTACCGACCTGGACAAGTGGGCAGGATTAATTGTCACACTCCATTCTGCATAATAAGCACTAACAGGTTTTTGGACATGGGCAGACAGGATCTTCCTAACCACATCAAAACACAGTCTGCTGCAAATATTGTCTGTAAAATTGTCAATAAACAGCAACCAGGAAGCCAGACAGCCAAGCACGCTCAAACCAAAACACATATTAAGTGGTGTGTCTGGTCATTTGCGGTTCAGTCGAACATTGCAGTCCTTCTCATTCGGCTTTATTTTTGTCTTGTTTGGTGGCATGCATCAGCTGTATAATTATCTTTTAACATCTACTTAATTTGTTTCTTATTTCCTGTAGCTGGGTCATTGTTTTTGCAATGCCCAAGTTTTCCAACAGCTTTAACACTCTTTAGTTACATCTTCAGGTCAATACTACTGGTGTAACTGAGCATTATAATTACAACTATTCTCATCGTTAACACAGAAAAAAAGGAAACTACAAGTTTCCTGAAGCAATATCTTCAGTGTCCAAACTTTAGATGCATTTTTTAAATTTTTGTGGGATTTCTGCTTTCCACATGTATGACGCAAAATACTACAAAACAGATGCAGCTTGTGACTGTTTGCTTTTAACAGGAGTATTTGAGACTGCTGTCCAACCACAACATTACATCTGATATTCTGGGTGCTTTGGGAGTACAGACGCAAACAGGAAAGTACTTAACCCTTCTGACTGGGGTCAACCCTCTCCAGTATGCGTCTGGATGCTGGGAACAGGAGCTTACTGCCATACTTGGGTATCCTATCTGCTCTTTAAGGTTGTAGGGCCCCCCGCTTTATGAAATCTCCCCCTTCTGTAGCATTCATCACTGCGACAGGTCACTTGCTATGACGCCACAGTTTCATTTTAACTCAGGTTAAATTTGGTCAGTGGAGTTTTCCACATCATAACTGAGAGATGGCGAAATGAAGTAGATTTTGATATTGGGCGTGCAGTAATGTGTTTCACCATTTTCAGCACAAAATGAACAACATCTATGCCTGTTGAGGCACGTCATATTGAACTAGGAAGTGAGAGAAATACTTACTGCGTCCCAAATTCCAACGCTGGGGGCTGAAAATGCAAGGGCCTCCCATTCTCCCGTGTATATGGAGAGGAACTGGTGGAGAGAAGGGAAGCACAAGAGAAAGAAAACATAAGGCCGAAGAATAGAACTTGAATCTAATCAGTTTCATTGAAAACGTAAGACATGAGAAGAAAAACATCTGTTTGTTTTTAATATCAGAAGTTGCTAATTTAAGACAGAAACATTGTGTTCCCTTTCTAACAGAGCATGTGATGGTCCACCAAGATGAATTTACAGTCAAACCTTTTAATGCCCCAGGCCGCTTCACAAACCACTCACTTCCCTGCCTAACAAAAGGGACTAGAATCTTGCCGGCACATAAAAAGGATGACATTCACACAAAGGCAAGTATGAATCACATTTTTAAATAAAGCCTTTACATATGAAAATAACTGCACACTCCAATTAAGGTTGGAACTAGAAAATACATGGCTTCGTTTAGTTAGATAACTATACTTTTGACAAATCACAATCATACAACCCAACAATATTACACAGTACTCCATGTAAGTAGAGTACATGTGTTTGGAAACAGTTGCACACTTCCAGCTAAATCTGTATTTGAATGAATTTTAAGAGTTCAGAGACTCCATTCAATGGGCATTTACTACAAAGAAGACCTTAAAAACATTGTGCGACACCCCTCTCCAGACTAGATTATGAACCTAAATAAATAAAGTAATTTATTTTCTCTGTACGCAGGATAAGCGGTTGGCGATGGATGGATGGATTTTCTCTTACTACCCTGATTTGATGTATATATTCACAGGTAGAATTTTACATAAGGATGAACAATGACCACAGTATATTTTGATACTGGGTACATAAGTCGAAGATTTTTAACAAAATTTGTATGAATGCGATAGCATGACCAGTTCTGGTACCAGTGAGTCTACCTACAATGTATCACAAGAAATCAAAATCTACATTTCTTTTGTCCCACTTCAAGTACTGTACACACTCTATAGAAAGCCACGCAGCCTGAAAATGAAATGTTCTTAACCCATAACAGCTCCATATCAATGTCATATAAAGACTTCCAACACCTCAGGTACATCTAGATTCTATGGTGCTTTACAAAGCATGTAAGCAATGCTGAATACAAGCAACTAACCACAAGTCAGTGTTAAAACAGGAAACTCTTCTCCAACAGCTCCTTTTGGAGCTCCACTGTGTTTTTATTGGTGACGGTGTGTGTGTGTGTGTGTGTGTGTGTGTGTGTGTGTGTGTGTGTGAGAGACATCCTGTGCTAATGAGCTCTGGGAATGGGTGCCTGGAAGCAGCAGCTGCATTGTAGTTGTGCATGCATGTATGTATGAAAGCAAAATAGAGCCCCGTTAACAGAAGACTCACAGCTGTTGACCAACAGAAGCAAGTAAGTGGAAGGACTACAGTTCAAGTAGATCACCCCTGCAAAATACTGTAAATGCTAGTGATGCAGCCATGTTTAGGGAAGTCACTTTTCTGTATGTTTTCATGAGTGCTGCGCTGGATTCAAGAGTCTTGTGTGTGTTATTTAACTCTAATCTTCACCTGAAGATTAAAATTGCTCCTTGTCCCAATGACAGCAACACCAGCTCAGAAAATACACGCCATTGCCAAATTCAAGAATACATCAAAACACCGAAGCATCACTCATCAACCCTAAACCCCCAAACCCTCAGTTTATTATCACATATTTCAAAGAAAAGCAGCAAATCCTCACATCTGAGAAGATTAAATTTTGAGTATGCATTTTTTACTGAAAAAAGTACTAAAATGATAACTGAAACAGTTTCTGATTCATTTGCTGTCAATTAACTAGCCTAATCGATTAATGATTTTAGCACTAATCTAGTGCACCAACCAGCACCGACACACAACAAGCCTTATTGAGGCTTATTTTAGAAAACATTGTGCATGGCGGTTTTGATGCCTTATTGGCATTTATTAAAAGGCTGGTTTGCCTGAATAAGTGTTCGGCTTTCAGAGGAAATGCATTAATATCAAGACAGACGGATGAACAGATTGGCTGGCCAACCGTCACCGTCTTTAGACCGTGATGCACAAATAGAATCTTTATAAACAATGTCTTCAAAACTTTATAATAAAACACAAAACTTCTGTTGTGCATTTGGTAACAGAAAATGTGCAGGCTTAGTCTTGCAAGGTTGCATTATTTCAAAACATTAAATCAGTAATAAAAAATGGGAACTCACTTTTTTACATTACACAACCCTGGCTAAATATGCTTTCTTCCTGACAGCTACTTATCATCTTGCTGTCTGTTGTTAACAATTGTCTTAAAAAAAAAAAATAAATAAATAAAAACTTCTCACCTGTACAGATTACTGAACCAATTTCTTCTTGTGGTCATTTTAAAACCATGAATTTAAAAAAAATACAATATATTTGAATACAATGAATGTCTTATTGAGCAGATACATGTACAAGATGGAAAATACTTTTAAATTTGCCAACATGCCTCATAAAAAAAAAAATAAAAACTTTATTTGAATATCGTTTCGGTGCCAACATGAAAAAGGAAACATAGGGGTTTTGTTGTGAGATACTGTCACTATAAATGATTGCTGACACATTATCCTGCTGCTGGGAATCATAAAGCAACTCCAATAATGGGAAGCAGCTGTGGCATTTGCATGACTCTGAAACAAAAAAGACCAGGACTCCCGGTCAAGCAGCTTTAACATCTCGTTTTAAAGAAATATATAAAAAAAATAAGGAACCAAGACTGGATTCATGATTTCCACAAAATGATGATTCCTGAGTGATTTAGCCTCTGCTGAAAACAGAAGGTGCTGTATAGACTTCCAATGAACATGTATACACAACATGGAAGAGTAAATACAAGGTTTTATAATAAATACAAATGTAAGGAAATGTTCTGAGTGGATAGCTTCCTGTTAAGGCAGCAATCTAATTTGCCAATCTCATTTAAAATATTTGAAGATGTTCCCCACCCTTTTCCCTAAAAATAAACATTCCTACATATAAAAATTTGTTTGTATGAATTCCATTATAGACTACAGCTTGACAACAGTCAATATAAATTTAGGCCAGCCTAGTGTGAAGTTAATGTGCTGGAAATCAGACTGATCTCTGTATAATCTGTTGACATTGGGGACAGCCACAGTTTACAGAAAGGTCTGAGAGTGCCGTAAGACAACGATCTTCTGTTTTGTGTCTCTGTGAGATTAGTGCTTACCAGTACACTGCTTATATTCTACTACTGGGAGACACAATTACAACCTTGACATACTGTTGAAAAATTGGATTCATCAAGCACAATGAATTATGTATGACTACAACTGGCTAAGAGAGAATAAGAGAAAATATCAACTACTGGTGACTGAGATGTCAGATATGAGCTATTTCTGCAGAAGAAAGCTAAAAAAAAAAGTTTGCGGGTTGCATTTTATTTTACATCCAGCTCCACATATATAGCTCTGCTGAACTGGATCACATGCTGAGATGCAGCTCGTGTAGTCAATTGAACAGGAAGCAAAAAAGAAAAGGGGTCATTGCTGAAACAACAGAAATGAGAATAGCACTGACAAAGACGAAATCACCAAGCAACCTTTTATATTCCTTCCGTCATACTGACTCATGGTCTACCACTTGTAAAATTACAATAATTCCCTTATTTTTCCCCAGCTGTAGATTTAGTCCATTATACCAACTACTATAACACAAAGAACAACAAATAAGCTTGTAGTGGGGACTGACTTAAGAGGGGCACTTTCCCCTTTATTACATAAGAAGTGCATATCTCTCCCACTCTCTCTGCAGTTTTAGATAATTGTTTGTTAATTCATAGCTTGTCAAACAGTATAACTTCAAACAGTGATAGTTAGAGCGGAAAGGCTGTGTGTGTTGGTGAGCATATGAGAGGTCAAATGTGGAGAGGAAATGAGGTCATCTGCCTCTGCAGAGGAGTCTTGTGTGATGGCAGACTGTTCATTTAGATCATGCATCGTTTGAAAGGTCAGCAGTTTCAACAACACAAAGCAATTGATCTAATTAAAAGCAGATTACTTTTATTATCTGCAATAAAACACAGTTGTAAAAGACAATGTTTAGATAAGCGCTACCTAATTACAATGTACATATGCTGATTAATGCAGGTGTAAAACTAATTAGTTTCAATATGCAAAAGCCAGATTCAGTGTTAAAATGCAAAGTGGAAAACATGCTGCACTCTTTTTAAGGGTTGTAGCATCAGGTTATCATGTCGTGTCAGGTTCCTATGTATTTCTTTAAAGGCAGAGGAGGGCATTTACCTCATCATATGTATTAGTAAGTTAGTATTTTCTCTGGATTCAACAGCAGCTGGTCTTAAAGAAAAACTCAGCCTCTCAACAAGCGTACCACTGAGATGTAGTCCAAGGGTTCTGTCCACTGCCACAGTACAAAAATAACAAGTTATGTTTGGTGCCATTTGATCCCCTGGATCTAACTCAAATAAATTCAATGTTAGTGACCTCAGCCATGCTCCAGGGGAGAGGTTAGGACCAGTGGAGAGTTTAGGTCAACAGGTGTTCGCAAACGTTTGTAGAAGACAGGTAAACAATAAGAGTAACAGTTAAATTCAACTATCCTACATTGAAGTGTGTGTTTATGTGAGGATGATATATTTTAAATCAACAGACAGAAAGAAATGACTGTGGTAGACTCAGGCAGTCAGACATCTTGACTCATTAACCTCTGTATCTGCAGTCTGCTTTGCACTTTAGGCTGGGACAGAGTGATGGCAGGCCTGCCAAGTGCCTGATAACCCAGGCATGAGAGGCCTCACAGCACACAGCTCTGGAGGTTGAGGTCAACCAGCACTTCGAAGCCTCCTTTGCCTCTCACTTCCCTGGACTTAAAAATAGCCATATTCCCACACTCTTCAGTTGAACTTCATATCAAGACTGAAAGCTTGTTACTTTAAAGGAGTACTCAAAGGAATATTTATCATTGCACCCAAAGATTTGGGTGACTCACAAGAAACAGAAACTTCAAAATTGAAGGAACAAAGGCCTAGATAGCCTTACTTTTGGACCCTAGAATGGGCCAAGCTCCAAAAATACTGAATCCTACAATTCCCATAATGCAACTTGATACTATCTTTCCATTAGATCAACCCTGGCTAGTAAACGACCACATCTCTGAACTCTCTGGTCCGCTGGCAGAACACCGGGTGCTTTCTGATCAGGTGCTGTCGTGCTGTTGCTGAGGCGACATAAGTTTTGTTTTACGGTGGATGGACTGTGACATTACAGAGTTGTTTTCTTTAGCTTGAAATAATCCCATACTTTGTTAGTCCCTCACTATTTTCTCTCTCTTCCTCCACTTTGCAAACAGCTCCATCATAATCACATCGTGTTCAGAGCGTAAGCGTGACGTGCAACAGTAACAGTGTGCTATGTAGTTATATGGATTAAACTAAGCCTCGATGCAAAGAATTTGCGTCAATACATTTTAGTAATTGATTTTATCCATGAATCGTTTCAGCCCTACTGAATTCCGTACCCCAAGTTTGTAATCCAGGCTTTTGGTTTGTAGTCCCCAAGACCAAAGTTCAGCTAATAATATGATGCCATCAGGGTTATTCTATTTAGACTTAGGAAAGCTCCCTACAGAGCCACTGAAGACATTAAACAACTGTTTAAACAGGCTGACAAGTACGCTATTCCTCACAATTGGTAGGATGACCTTTACATGTAAAAATGGTGGCATGCTTCTTAAGCATACGTTTACCACAGAAAATGTATATATATTGCAATACCAATACCAGAGAGTAGGGGTGGGCAATCTCAGGCATCCACAATCGACTTATCAGATGAATCATAAAGATTGTGGTACTTAATGTCCTCCAACTTCTGTTTGTTTTGGTTTACAATTATGCTCTTTATTTCATTGTATCGCAAATTCCACACATTACAGTAATATTTTCACGGGGACGAAGATTTGCACCGCGGTGAAGTTAGTTTTAAGTTGGATATTCGACGCATTCAGAATAAACAAATGTGGAGGACAGTAAAGTTTACTCAGAAATGGGTAATAGTGAACAGGAGTACTCCGACCAAGCAAAAACGAGGAGCTCATACATAAGAGAGAAATCTATTGTATGGACGAGCCAAACAACACTACTAGGTGGAAATTCTAACAGTAGCTCATGAAATTTCATTGCATTTAAAAAAACATTCCGTATCGGGATATGTATCCTTATTGGGATATGAAGTTACTAATATCAGTATATGAGATTTCAGTCATATCACACACACAGGCAATCCCTGCCACCCTGTATGCAGGATAAGCAGTTGACAATGGATAGATGGACAATTTTTGCTAGGCTGCATTAGCCAAACCCTTTGAATTTGGACATCAAACTTATTCCATATTATTGCCACAGCTGCATCATGTTATTAAACAATATCATGGTATTGCAATAACTCAAAAGTAAGGTAGCATTAAAATTATGCAGAGCAATACAAACATCTTGCAGAGACAAGTCAGCCAAACTGTACATTATGTGTTAAGGTACAACACTTCAGTGTGGGGAACATACTGAGCCAGTTTATTCAGTATACAGTATGGCAGGCTGGGCTCTTTATATTTCTGACATTGCTTCCCTAGAAAGATAAACAAGAAGCAGAAGCAAGCATGAATGCTAGAATATATGTGAGACCCCAAAAATGTTTTTGACATCAGTAAGTGGGGAATACTAGCCTAAAAAGTGCTCTGTTTTTTGAGCAAGCCCTTACTAAATAATACCATGAATTGTTGATATTTTCCTGCAAACATCTATTTTCTGAACAATTTTCTGCAGGAACAAAAACAGCTGGGAAAGACAGACCTCCCCTCCTTTTTCTTTCAAGGAGTTCTAAAATTAGTCAGGAATTTGGTTCTGTGCCTCTCTAACACACGCCCCCAAACTCTCTCCGTCACATACCCCCCCTCACTCACCAACATAAACAACATAGCCTGCATTCAGGGGAGGACTTTTAAAAGCCCTTTTAGAAACCTTCAGTCTTTTTACACTGAAACCACACCACGTACTTTGTCTGTGTGAATACATAAACACGTCACCCTGCAGTTACAGTTTGATTCTGGATATCAAATAAACCATTTAACAGTGCTTTACAGTTTGAGGAATAGCACTTTCTTTCAAAAACACTTCTTGTCTGTACTACAGCACACAATCATCCTCTGGTGATGCAGAGGTAGGGTTCTTTTTTTCCATTGGGCTGTTCACAAACCAGACCCACGCCACAGCCCTGCTTTCATTCTGTGTCTTACAGTATAATTTTAGTCTACACTATACAAGGGAAAACATTTCAGTATGATGCAATCTGTGTGTTGGTTTGGGGTTTGTCGGTAATTATGTGGCTTGGTGGAAAGTCTCTACCAATTCCCAAAGTGCCATTCGTGAACAGGTGGAAACTTCTCATCAACTTCACACAACTGTAAATAAACCTTTTTTTTTTTTTTTTGCTGAATAGATGTGTGACTTTCTCTGACCACTGTTTGATCTAGCAAAGTAAGGTGGTTTAAATGTCTTTTACGCCTTTTCATCTGGAATTGCTGACTGTCATGAATGTGCAAATACATTACAAATGTGTGACAAAGCCCACAGGAGAGTTTCAGTTTTATGCAGTTCCCACACAAGATAAACAAACAAAAATGCTTACCTGTCTTCCAGTGGAAGACCATCTTTTCTTCGTTCCTTCTCCACCTAAAAATTAAATAAAAAAAATATTCTTTAGTCAATATGGTGCAAACAGCAGACCACAGCCCATTTATTCTACATTCACGCTGTGGCCTAGAAATAACCATATCAGGAGGCTCTGTGGGATGATAATCTACTGGTATGCCAAACAGCCTTCTGGCTACTGTGATGATTTTGACAAGAGGTTTGATGCACATTTGATACACCACCAACTGCTCATATAGTTTCATTCTGCATCGGCATTTTATTTCTTGATAATGTCAATGGGTTTTATTTTGTATAAAATATAATTTCACTGTAAATAAACAAAGAAACCCAAGCAGAAAACTGGAACAGCCTAGGGAAATTAAAACTGGCATTACATCTTCTCCACACGGACTCTGAGGGTTAGACAGCAGGCAGCATTTTCTGCCAAATGTTGGCAGAGTATACTGTAGTTGTCAGAATAAAAACAACATCCCGCTTGAACATCCAGTTCGATGTCCACTACATGTTCTCACTCATCCAGGATAACTGAATGAATACAGAATTTCTCAAGATCAGTGACTTTGATCCAGCGCTTAGATACTTTATTACATACTTTATTTTTTATTCATTAGTTCATTATATAGTTTTTATGTTAGTTATGGTGCAGTGATTACTAAAATATCTATACATCCATCCATCATCTAATGGCACTGTTGCTTACAATGGATGAAAATTTAATTTATTCATGTAAAAAATAACCAACAAAAAAACACCAACAAAGACCCTCCAGTGTTCTTTATCTTACTTAGCAGCACGAATAAAATGTTTCCTCCTGAGTAAAGCATCCTTCCAGACATTTACACAATTGCCATAACTCCCTGAAAATCAAATTATGCTGAACCATTTGCACACGTGCAACTACTGCCATACAGCATGAGTGTTTTTTAAGTTCATTCTTCTTGAGTGGAAAATTGACCAGCAGTGCACTTGCTAGTTAACTGCCAGCTGACTGATGACTGTAACAGTGACGTGGCTTGGATCAACCCTGATTTGTACGATAATGGTGTTCTTCTACACTGTTGTACATAATTGAGGCTAGTCTGCAAAATGAGGCTCAGTTTGACAATTACCTGAGGAAATCTACTTTTAATGGAATCAGGCTTATTAAGAACTTAAATGACCGGAAATTACAACTGAGCGGTATAAACACTTAACTACAGTGCATTAGGTTTTGTGCACCATGCATGGCCTACAGAGATAAGCTTTAGTCTCTTCAAATGCAGAACATACAGTTTCCATAGGAACAATCTGGGGCCTTATGGCTACATCATGGCGTCATGATCACACCACAAAACAACAATAATGGAGGACATTTGTAAGTATAGTGGCTGTCTGAAACACTACTATGAATCCTGATCTGTCAAGACATATTATCCCCCATCCCATCTTTCCCCCTGCACTCTATTTTCAAACTAGCTTAGTTAAGCACCAAGCCAACACACACCTCAAGGAGCGTAGTACTACAATGACATCTTTAAAAGCGCAACATCAGCTGCTCTATTGTCTATGCTTTGGTCTGAGCAAAGGTTGGAGATGTGACACTATATAATGTGAGACAATAAGGATTTGTCAGCCAGTAAAGCTTAGGTAATACCATATTATTTCTACTCCGGTAGCAACTACCCTTTAAATGTCTTTGCACGCAATGCAGCAAATCAAAGAGCGGGACTGGTTTATGGCAATATTGGATTTCCAGGATTTTTATTAGGATTTTTTAATCAATGTGATATGGCATAATTTATCAGATATTTAATTTGCTGGATGGCCAAAAAAAACACAGACATTTCTATCGATATTTTTAATCTTTTAAGAGTGTGTCAAGTACTTGTAAAGATTTTTTTTTTTATAATTTATACTGCAATATAAAAGTTGATATACTGATTTTATCTATAGTCACACACCCGTTGCCTGAACATAGTCAATTATTGCCTGATGTCTATTAAAACAGCAATTATTTGTTTTGCTGCCCCCAGAATTCTGCGACCTGTAGTATTAAACTGCATTTGCTGTAACACCATTAAGTATCACCATGTAACACCATTAAGTACCAACCAGGACTGAAATCTTAAGGATTGCCACTCTAAGTGAAAGAGACAAAACATAATTTCCAGCTGACACATTATGTGGCTGCTTGTTGCAACAGGTGAGCCATTAACGCTTGAGGAATATTCAAAAGTGGAACAGCACCATTTGTAAATGAACTTGACTGTAGTTGCAGCGATTTTAAACATGACAAGGATCCGCATACAAAACACAAATAGTAGATGAAAGAGATCAACTAGTCTAATAATCACTGGGGGCCACCTATTTAGACCAGCAGTCAATCCAAACATATATGATCATTAATCAAAAATACAAGTTTTACAAAATGCAAGTAGGATGTATGAGATGAAAACTGCAATAATTACAAGCTCTAGTTATGCACACAATATCTGCTATGATCTATGCTGCCCAAATCTGATCATGGCACATAACAATGTTATCTCCTGCATCACTACTTCAATGCCTGCAGCAACAGACTACATGCTACTTAACCAGCTGACCACCAGCAGCACTTGAATATAGAAGAAAGGCACCCATGTCATGCTCTATTTCTCATTGCCTATATAACTGAGACAGTCTCTCCATTCACCACTGCCTATTTAAATAGGACACTTAACAATGTCAACAATTCTGCCAATTGGTCTGCAAGGTAAGAGATGAGTGGAAAAATATTTCCAAACACTGACATAACCCCATTCTCTAAACCATCCTAATTAAAAAAATAAATATTTTCAACTACCTCAAGAATTATCTCCAGTGTTGAATGAACTCCTCCTGTGTTATCTCTGGGCTGAGCAGGTCTGTGGTAGTTATTGCAGTGTGCAGATTGCAAGTACAAGGTAAAAGTGTTGCGAAAGCAACAAAATCAACTATTTATATTTTTGTATATTTCTATTATTTATTATTAGTATTTAATGTGTGTATTCATTTTTTTAGAAAAGACAGGCATTATCCTTAAAAAAAAAAGACTTTACCTAATGTAGTAAAACTACTTTTGTGCAATGTGCATTATAATTTTTACTTATTTTCAAGGCAACCACATTATCAATGCTATTCACATCTGTTTACAAAAGACCTGCAGAAAATGCCACACCCCCCTCCCCCCTCAGGTAACATGACGGTCAGCTGGTGACCTCATGACAGGTTATCAGTAAACACTGAACTCCTGCTGTTTGTGCTGGTCTTGCCCCATAATTACATAACTGTGGCACCCCATGACCCTCCAACTTTGAAATGTTCAAAAAAGTGAAACTTATATCCTAAAAGAAATCCTAACAAGTATGCCATGCAAACTACAGGAGCAGGAAACAATCGCAAAAATAATATGCAGGAAAGAACTATACAGTAGTACTCAGACTGCCTCAATTATAATTTGCTCTCAATGTGTACTACTGACTGAACTTCACAATGGACACTATGTACAAAAGAAAATAAGGAGGAGCCACATGGCAGGTGGTCGCCTGCTATGGTTTCATTTCAGTATTTAACTGTGGATACTAGCTAGATAATTACATTTCAGCTGCTTAGCAGTATGATCACAAAGTTGTATATGATAATTGATGTTTCCTCACATAAACAAATAAATATGCACAACTCAACTAGTTGCAAGTTAAAAACAATAGGCATGCACTAACCACACACGTGCTCGTGCATCTCTGGCTGCATTTGAAAGCTCGTTAGGTGATTTGTGTTATTGCACATAGATAACTCTCTCCTCCATAGAAACGCACCCAAGAAAGAAATTGTGATTACCTGAAGTGGGACTAATGGGTCTGCATCCTCCGGTTGCCAGACTTCGACCACGCTGGTGGACAACTGACTCAGAGCTTTGTGGGAGCAAGAAATCAAATTAACAGCGAGATGCTAGGGTTGCAAATTGGGCAACATGGAAATGATACCCGGCTGAAAATACAGCACAGTGAAGCAGTCGAAAGAATTAAAACAGCCATCCATTATTATTACTAGTTATTACAAAGGAATAAACTGAAACGGTGTGGGTGTTACTCTCACAGACAAGTGAGGAAATTACTTCTCTTCGACAGGCTGACAAAGGCTGTTTGTTAGCTGCTTGACTAGCAGGAAGGTTAGCTCGGGGGCTAACGAAGTTGGGGAACATCTCTCCTACTACTGCAGTACACACGACTGTTTAGCCGTGTTTGGTTAGTTCACAACATGTTGTAGATTTTTTACAGTGACAACAGTAACCCTCAAATGTCCCTTTTAAATCCAGATACGACGTTACTTCCCTGCCCGTACAGGTTATCGTTTCGCTTAACCAAACAGCACAGGGAACTGGGAGCTAGCATAAACTAGCAGGCTGACAAAACATTAGCTACGACCCTCTTCCCTGTTGGCAAAAACAAAATATGCCTGAGTCACTACTTACTTTACATTTTATTCAGAACATTTTCCAGCCATTTTACTTTGATATGTTTGGGCAATTTAGCCTGCCACCCATTTCCCTATGTAACGTTTGTTGTCAAGTCAGTCTAGCTAACTTAACATTTTCACATTTATTTTTGCAACGGTCGTGTTGCGGTTGTGAAGCTGAAAATAAAGGTGAGCACAAACCTTGCAGCTGTGCCCCTCCGTGCTGCACGCAGGGTAAAAGTAACTGTAGTATTCCTAGTAGTATATTGATCCACGTTTTCCTGTGACAGTGGCTGCCTTGTCGGAAGTCCTGTAGCCCCGCCATGCTGCCCTCTCAGCTAGCAGCCTAGCTTGTGTTTCGCTGCGTTGCTGGTCTTTCTTTCTCTCGCTGAACAGCAGCAGAAGCCGCAGCTCCCTCCCTCTGTCCCGCCCCGCCTCCTGAAACGCATTGTACAGACAACGCTTGCAACATGTCTGTTTACGTGTCCGTTGCTGAAGGTAAACCAAACACAGTTGTCAGAAAGGCATTATACAGATAAATATGCATGCATAATGCACCCTTTACAATTTCAATCTTAGTCTTCTTTATACCTCTTCTGCACTACATTTCATGGGGAAATACTGTACTTTTTACTCCACTACCTTTGACAGCTGTAGTAACTGGTTTCTTTACGTATCATATATTAAACTACTGTACAATATACAAAATAGTTACAATTATCTTCACCAGCTACAACATTAAAATACTGAATACTAAAAATGAATACACCAGTAATAATAATAATAATCTAATAATGGGATATATAAGCCGTAAAATACTCCCAAGGGGCATTATGCATACTTTTACTTTTAATTCCTAGAGTACAATTTGTTAATAATACATTATTACTTACATATATTTTTACTTAAGTGACATTTCCACTGCAGGTGTTTTACCTGTAACGGCATATTTTTATTTTTCAGGATTGCTTTTACAAAAGGATCTGAATACTTCCTCCAACAGTACACTCATTCAGTGGTGAAAACTATTTGATTTATAATATATCAATCACTGGGGCAATTTTTCTGCAGAACCAGTACTTAATTTTGATACTTTAAGTAGTTTTTGTTTACATTGTACTTTTACTTTTAACTTACTATTTAATTAGTAAAAATGTATGCATCAGTTTAGTGTTAAATAATAAACCAAAGACACTGCAATTCTAGTATTTAAGTTAGTGACAGTTAGTAAAAAATCAGCAGTCAGTCAGCAAGTCAGACTCATGAATCATAGTTAAGACAGGTTGGGCAGGTACACACATGAACATACACCCAGGTTACTTCTATGGGTGTGTCAGTTCTACCAAACAAAACTGCAGCTAGGCATTTAGAATAGTTTTATTTTTCTGGATCAGCGTTGCTAGTCACCAGTGCACATATAATAAGGAGCTTAGGGTCACCACAATACACAACATGTAAGAGCACTGACATTTGCATCAGCACATCGTTCAGTGGCAGACCATCCTTATTAGTATAAATAACTACAATAGTATACAATAGGAAGCGTTATAAATAGGAAACTGCCAAATCTTTTAATCAGTAGGCTACAGTATTTTTGCAAGGATGCGTATCGTTCACATTTGTCTCTTAATACTAACATTTTCCTCTTTAATGGCTTACTGACAAAAATAACTTTACATACAACATTATAAATAAAAGGTAAGATATGAATCAACAGAGAACTAACCATATGTTTGCATACCATTCATCTACTGGAAAGAACTGATGAGTAAGATGAGCATGGAGTGCATTTGAAATTTAAATGAACAAACCCCAACACATTGGCAACTAGGTCACTGAGTAAACACACAACTACCTGTTTTACGTTTGGTTTGACAGAGAAATAGGGATGACAATAAGCAGGACAATAGTCATTCTAGATGTGTCATGACAACATTGTTCCTTTTTTTTTTGTTCAACCAGAAAGTGAGTGTGCAGTGCTGAAAAAAAAGTTGTACTTTTGTGACAGGTTTTGAAATGTTGCAGGGGTAATTTCTAAAGAAATGAAAGCACAAAAGATGGGAGGGCTTGTGTAAATGTATGCTGAACACTAAGCTTTGGAAAGAGTATGACTGCAGAAAACAGCTTGTAAAACTCTTTTAATTTGAAACATAAGGTTCTGCAAAAATTAAATGTACAGCACTTGTAGACATAACATATCCTCTGTAATTTAATTCACCAGTCCCAGTGCACATTTTTTGAATGAAGTTGTTGCTTACAAGGTTTTTTTTACCCCCCAAACAAAAATAAATATGAAAACATAAAGGAAAAGTACACAAGCATTGATTCCAAACCATCTGTTTAAACCATATAAATTAGATCACTGGCTACACAGATGTGTTAAGTGTTGATTCATTTCCATCATCAGCTTGGGGTTCTCAGTTTTCATGCAAACAGGTGTCCCAAAAGGTTGTTATCGCACTACTGGTCGGTGCTTCTCTTCTCTGGTTGCACCAAAGCAACACATCTGATGAAGTCCCTCCACAGCAGCAAAATGACTGATATTCATCCTTATTCCAAGCTCACCGGAGCCCATAAATCTGAATCTTGGTGCATTTATCTTACCTCTAATACAGGGACCATAAACTAGAACTGCTGAGACCGGGAATGCTGGCTTCAGTCTGAGGCTTAAACACTTATTGTGACCATGAACTATGGTCTAAAAGCTGGCAGTCAGTCCATGTAGTCAAAGTCCTCAGGGATCCCAAAGGCTTTATTAATGCGGCTGTCATCAAAGGCAAACTTCTTCTTTGTCCAGGACTTGATGGAGAAAATATTGTCTAAACAGCAGAACAGAAATCAAAATCTTTATTTATTTAACTGCAATACACTGATGCACTTTCCTCTCCAGTGTTACATAGTATTATAGATAGCACAGTCAGTCTAAGATCATGCGGATATTCTTGGACATGAGAATGATGGTTGAGTCCAAGAACAAACCATCTGTCTCACTGCTTTGAATCTCTTGCTCGATGCTGTTTTGGCAAAAGTTTGGCCCAATCCCAATGTCCTCCCTAAAACCTAAGCCAGGGGTTCTTAACCTTTCTGGCAGTCCGACCCCTTTTTGAAGTTGAAAATATTTCGTCACGTTACCTTGACGACACTGAAACACGTTGCATACTTTTTATTTTATGTTTTTGCCATTTTTAAGTCCTGCAGGCTCTCGCCCTACAGAGTGGAGGAGAGGTAGCCTAAATGTCAATATATATATTTGTAATTAATCAATACACTATTGTTGGTCAAATAGCATCATTAAGCAAAAACTAAAATAAATAGTTGAATAAACTAAGTGTGTAATAAGGTGACTGCATTCCTCTGACTTCATGTGTGTGCATCTTAAGTTAAGAAAACTTTCAACAATATTAACATCAGCGTAGGTGTCGATTCTTGTTTGTTTACGGTTTTATTCTTCTCTTATAACGCGGATTTGCCAGGATACTTCTCTCGCTTCCGGGCTTCCCCTGATAACCCCCGTGTTTCACGTCATACCACTATGAACTGTGAGCAATTCCCTCAGCCAAAGTCTGCAGAAATGCGGACTTACGAAAAGGGTCTATAAAAGGGCTCAAAATGTCCGCGAGAGAGTCCTCGCGCACTTGACGATTTGACTGTGGGACAGCCCTAAGCCCTCACGGACTTCCCGGGAACGCGCCTCAAAGTCTGTGAGGGGGGACATTGGGATTGGGCCCCTGAGTTATTTTGTCTGAAGATTTGTTTATTACTTCCTGAACACAGAACATTTCCCACCAATGACAATCTCCCACACCTGAAAATAATTTGGGCAATTAGGGTGAATCTGGCGGGTCTTAACGAGGTGATTTGGGATGCAGACTGTATCCAGTGCACCAGTATTTCCCATAAAGATCTTGCTGTGCACATTTGATACCATATGTCATATGTCAGTTAGAGCTGTGTGTCAGGCAGAATTTTAGCAAGTATCTGGAAATTTTCCTGAGATTTAATGGTTTAAATTCCTCAGCCATCAAGAGATGATGCAATAATGACCTTATACTTTAGAATAAAAGTCTAACATTTTTGACTAGGCCTAATTTGTGTGACTTTACTCTAATTTATCATTCCAGTCTATTTCCATTCACCTCTTAAAGGCACTCTGGTGACTGTAGTATAAACTGTTATGAAAGCAGATCATTTAGAGTAAAGTATTTGTTGAATTTGATGTATGATGGATTTACCTTGATATTCATACAAGCAATGGATTTCAAAGCACATTAAGCACAGAACCACATGCACAATTAACATATTATTATATTAAGGGAGGTTAAAATCAACGGAAACTGGAATTGGTTGACGATATACAAAGACGTTTCGTCCCTCATCCAGGAGTGAACATTTGTTTGTTCACTTTTTGCCTCATGTGAGGATGCCAACGATGGTCATTCAGACTTGGCCTCAGGTGGCTCCAGCGATCATAACAACTGTCGTTGTAACATCCAGGAGCACTAATGAACCAGCGGTATCGATCATCTTGACAAAGACCCCACAGAGCTTCAATAGCTGAGTTTCCCTACCAGTTAGTCAGAACTGAAGAAGTCTCTTGGATGAGGAACCAAGTCCAGTTGCCTTTGATTGTAACCTTCTTTGAATAACTATGGCCTGGATTACTGAGAACCTTCACAGACACATGCACAATTGATCTGACTTCATTCACATATCAATCTAAAATGACTGTCTATGAATTAAAAGTGTAGTTGAAAGTGTTTTTAGATGTGATTCATAAAACAAGCTGAAAACTGTGGATGTGTCACCCATTTGAAGACTAAATCACTTACCCTCCTCTACATTAACACCTGTTTTATCAAGAGCTTAAGTCAATAAACTCTGAATCATGTGATAAGTAAAGCCTTTCTCTGAAGTCCTGTATGATCACTGTACTCTAGTTCTGATATGACTATACGCAGTTAAAGTGCAAGTGATTAACTGTGTCAGGGCTTGTATGCGAGTCTTTATGCTTGGTTGTGTCTCATTGTGACAAGGCTGTAGGTTAAAGCCACACAAAATCTTTTTTGAAAAGTATGGTCTGCTGTCACAGAACAAGTTTCAGCCACAGACAATTCAATACATTAAACAGGGTTGTGACCCTCCTAGACTAGATGCTGAAATAACGGCAACTATATAGCACTAATAGCAGCGCATGTTTAATTTTTTGTTTGAAAAAAAAAAAAGGGCACACAGTGATGCAGCCATTTCTTCCACCAAGCCTAGAAGATGTGGCTTTGCTGTGTTGCTTTTGTTGTTTGGAAAAAACACATTTGTTAAAAATGTACTGACAGCCAATTGAGGCTACTGACGAAACAGTGCGTTAGTTGCAACAATACAGCTGAGGACATTACAGCTTGAAGTCAAAAATTGCATTGCACTCTGTCTAAGGCAACAATTGTACACAGGACAGTACTGTGAGGAAACACTTTTATGCTCACTCCTTCCTAATGTTTATTGGTTTAGTAGTGTCCACTGGGGGAAGTACAAGTCATGGAAGAGGCAGATATGAATCATAGTGTATGGAATAAAGCAAGAAATATGCCAACTAAAACCGTCAGTGTAACTTTGTTGACCAGTTACAAGTAATGATGCACACAGAGAGTAAATTATATAACTGCTTATATATGCATGGTGCAGGTCCACTTTTGCTAGTTAAACAGCGTTTCATTTGGGCAGTAAGTAAGTCGCAAGGTGGAAAGGTGTTGTGAAATCTAATTCCTTTAGTTTTAAACACCTGCAACGTTGCTATGTAAATTGCAGATGAATGGTGTGTTATAAAAAACACCAACTGATAAAAGTGTGTAAAGTGCAGACTCGCAGCAGAGAGAGAGAGAGAGAGAGAGAGAGAGAGAGAGAGAGAGAGAGAGAGAGAGAGAGAGAGAGAGAGAGAGAGAGAGAGAGAGAGAGAGAGAGAGAGAGTGTGTGCGAGTCTGACTGAAGTGTCGACATGAAGCATAATGTTACTCTACAGTTCTGCGGTTTATCAGTGAAGTGCATGAACTACACTGAACAGACAGATCTGCATTACATAAGCTCTTTCCTCTATGAAACATCTGTATCCTCACTGATCCTCACAGTTGCATTATTATAAACTATGTTGAACTGGTCATGGGTCACATCTCTTCCAGGTTATTTCTTTATTGTGTGTTGTATTAAACTATTTACCCTGTGTTTAATGATTAGAGAGGCTGCTGTCTGTTTCTTTTTACTTTTAGCTTCTGAAACAGCTGCTTTACTCCAAACTACTTCACTGTATGAACCTGGATTATGTCTGTGACCTTTTGGATGCTAGAAGACAACGTTTAGATCCTGAACGATTCTGTCAGCCCACCCCCCCAAAAAAGTTAATTTACTATTATAAAACAAGGACAACAAGCAAACTCTCCCATTTGAGTAGCTGAAACCATCAAAAGTTCTGCATTTTTGCTTGAGAAATTACTTTTAACGATAAATCAATTATCAAAATAGTGGGAGATGAATCTTCTGTTGATCAACTAATTGATTATCAGTTAACTGTTAGTTCCAGACTCATTACATGTGCATGTATGAAAAAGATAAGACAAGACTCACCTGTCCACCTGGAAACAGCGTCTTTTGCTACAACATTTGACTTTCCTGAAAAACAAAATGTATGATTTGTGATGTGACGTGTGTTAAAAGTGAATTATTATGTGCAGTATTAATTACTCCAATGGAAGGTAAATACTACATACAATCAATTCAAATGTTAAAGTTTCTCTAATTGTATTAGGTAAATGTAACATCATTCCCTTTAGTCATTTTTTTCCATTACTGATCAGTCATGTTACAGATGAGAGATTTTGTGTTGCAAATCCATGTGTGTATGTTTATGAGCAGGGCTCACAGACCAGTCTGTGCTCATGTTAAACAGGCCAAACAAATGAATGCTTAATGTGAATTCCCAGCTGGACATAAATGAAGGTGGGCAGAAAAGCAATATCCTTTCTAGAGGAAAATATGGTCAGTGATGTGATGGTTGGATAGCTACAGCCATACTGTATAAACATGTGGTGATTTACTATCAAATTAAAGCGGACAGTTTAGCCTCCCCTGCAGCTGTAGCTGGAAAGAGCCCATATAGCCCAACCTGAAATGGAGCTGAACAATGTGCTCTAACTGCATAGCTCTCGAGTGATGTGGTAACCCATAAAACTGAATTCCAAAACAGCAGCAGGTAAGGTCATTAAAGTTGCTAGGCACCTGGAATAATCGCTTTACCTTTAGCAGTAGTTAAAAATAACCTTTTGTTCAATCCAACTATCAGCCGGCACCTACTTGGCCACTGTGCTCAGGATACTGGGCTGCAGCATCCTAAAGTCCAGCCAAGATAAGCTTTTTTAGGTTAGACTCAATTTACAGCAGATTCCTCGTTCATGAAAATCAGAGGAACGATCTGGTCCAAGGACTTGATCAGTAGACTGCTAAGGCTGTTCCAGTGATGACCAAAACCATCACTGGAACAGCACTGGAGAGAATCTACCAGACCAGGTTCAACAGGAGGGCCCACAACATCATAAAGGACAGAATAGAATTCACCCCCAGCATAACCTGACACTTCTACCTTCAGGAAGACGCTATAGAAGTGTTAAAGCAAGGAAAACAAGACTGAAAAAACATCAGGCTGGTGAATGAAACTCACCCACTGCCCCTTCCCCCAACACTACAGACTTAGGGTGATTAATTAATGTTGGATGTTGCTGGGACGATTCACAGAATAAGAATGTCATTGTACTTTGTGACAACTGTATACATACAGTTGCTTGAGCCTAAAAGGTGAGTCTTTCTCCGCACCATTCCAGCATTTAAGCATTTATTGATAATGACACAGTGAAAGTTAGATACAAAAATTATTTTTAAAAAACAGCTTCAAGTGGGAGGGACTGAATTGAATAACTTGTGACTCATGGACCTGGAGACAATGTGATTCATTACCATGAATATGGATGAGAATTTGGATGCCAAAAGAAACCACATACGTAAATGATGGAAAAAGGAACACATATTTGTTTCCTTTGGTAAACAAGTAATTTAAGTTATATATATAAATAATCTCATAAATCCCTTCAAAGTGGTTGCAAATAGGATGTGTGAATATGAATGTCCCAATTTTTTATTCTGATTTGTACTTCCTCTATGCCCATAGCTGTGGCTGTGATTACTTTGAGGGGTCTTTTGCCCTTTCCATGTTTGGTGGTTTATAACCCCACCTGTTACCACAGCAACATTTTGACCCGACAAATCCAACTTAAATCAAAATGTTGTCTGTCCACTCATTGGTACAAACACTTATATTTTCACTGGTAATTACAGAGAGCAGGACTGTGCGTTTAATAGTACTTTGGTTTGATCTAATGAGAAGATGAACATTTACTCACTGTCTCCAATCCACAAATGTATAAACAATTTGGTTGCAGTTGGATTCGCCAAAATATTTGGTGGTGTGATTCCCACGTGTTGCCACAACAGCTTATTGCTATCTATAGCCGCGCTTCCACCAGAAGTACCAGGGACATTTTAGTCCCCAGATCTCTTTTCAAAGAACTAAAGGATTCCTTCAGCCCACTGTTGTGTGCATTTCCACCGTGGTCAAAAGTTCTGCGAAGATTAGGCAAATTACCCAGCTGACGTAGGCCTATACTGCGTACAAAGCAATGCACAGGGATCATTATTTAGTAACCACTATCCATCAGCAAAATTTATAAATGAACATCAGATTTGATTGGAATATAATGAAAAAGTCTACCCTACTTTTGATTCTTGAATAACCCTTTAGTATTGACTGACACAGCTTTTAGAAGTAAAAGCACATATTTACCTATTAAAAGTGTTTCTAACTACTATTGGTGAGTAATTATTATATTCATATTATACAATTATTATTTATAATTCAATGTCTAAAAATAACTTTCCTAAAATAACTCAAAACAAAAGCTCTTTATGGTTCAAACGTACTGTATGTGTAATAATGTTGTTGCAGTGTCTCAGGGGTAGAAGATCAGATCCTTTTCATTAAACCTGTCGATACAGACACCAGATACTGCGAATTTACTACAAGGTAAACCTCTCTGTATTCATTAGCAAAATGCACTTTGAGAATCCAAAGTAAAAGTACTCATTATTCAGTTTTTAACTATTATCAGGGCCTCTTTATATTTTTCTGGGAATTTGGATTATGATGATTCAACCTGGGGAGAATTCATATTATAAAAATAAAAAATGTACACACAATGGTAATTTTATAAGCTGATACCAGTATTTTTTTAGTTTATTTAAATTTGACTACAAAAACAAATCACCATCAACGCCAATGCAATACTTGGTTAACTTCAGCCACTACCCATGAGTAGAAAACCACCTAAAACAATGGGTTGTTTTGACTCAGTGTGACTTTAATAATCCACTCTAGCTCTTTTTAAACTTGCTCAGACAATCCCTGCTACCTGCGTGTGCTAATCCATTCTTTCACCAAGATTTTTTGTCTTTGTTATTATAAAGATACCAATTTTAAACAGCTGTTTGTGTAGGTTCGCATCATTTCCCGTTTCACATTTCATGTGTGTTTTCTTGACAAAACGTGGTTTGGAGACCAGCGTCGGGTGACAGAGTCGCGTCGGGTGACAGAGTCGCTGTCAGCTCGTGTAGTGTGAACACCACAACTACTTCAAGACTCCTGTCACATGAGGGCAAGTTGTGTTGTGTGAACAGCACGGCCATCGGCTGACGCTGAAAGTCGTGTGGTCTGCACAAGGCATAATGTGTCAAAGCAACTTATTGTTACTAGGTTAAGTTAACCCAGAAATTAATTAGTGCTATACTGACCCAACTAGGTCATCTTCGACCCAGTGATTTTGATTTTAAATCATTTATTTCTTTATTTATTTAATCACTGGCCTAAATGTACAGTTTTGGAGCTGTGGGGGAGCTTGGACACATGTCTTTCTTATTTCTAATCTTGGCTATGGCCCTTCCTAATATGCATGGTATTAAATAAATATGCAAATAGCAATCTACTGTTTTAGAGTTGTACTTAAGTAAATGTACTTAGTTGCATTCCACCATAAAGATCTGCATGAACCACATATGCATGAACAGGTCTGGGCCCATTTTGCAAGTTAAGTCCACCCCCTCAGCAGTAGACATAACATTCTGTCAAACTCTCTGCATCGCTGCATGCATGTCTCAGTGCACATTTCAAGTATCACTGAGTGGTGATGATTATCTGGTACAAAGCTGTGTGTGTATGGTGTAGTTAAAAGAAGAAAAGAAGACATGTATGCAAGTGGAAAACAATGATAATGTGAAAAACTTATTACTGAGCTTATCTATTGAATCTGTATGCATTACGTGTACCTATCTGATCTGTATTTCAGTATATAACATTCACTGTCTCTCATAAACATACAAGTCGAGGCAGAACATGTATACACAGTTGAGAGAGTGACATTTAGCTGTAGCCTCAACTTACAGTGGACAGAGCCAAAAGCAGTGAGAGTTGTGGCATCTACTTTTACCAACACAAATCACTGAGAGCAACTCCACAGAGTGAATCTAGAGTTCACACAGATGTCCAGTTAATGGATAGGAAGGCCCTGGATTCTACTTATACCCCCTGATAATAAAGATAATCTTTATTATCATCTAATATCACTGGTTCATTTTTAAGCAAGATTACTACTTTGACTTAACATTTTCTACTTCAATGTATACTACAGTTTTATTCATATTTGTCAATATTTCAAGAGGAAAAAACCCTTTTTGGACTCTGATAGCTGTGTACATAAAAAAAAATATCTTTCCTTCGTTTGGGATTGGGACTCCAACAGCTGTTGCAGTGATTAAGCTTGGTAATAAGTTTATCACAGGCACCAGAGGCTGAGTTTCTGCACATGGTCCAACAATGGGATCATAAAGTTATTTCTCTGGGAATCCAAATACTGTAAAAGAAATGTTAAAGGGACATGGTGGTATTTTAGATTTTAGCTTGTTTGGCACCAAGCTAAAAATACAGACTTCTTGTTGTATGGAGCAACTGTACTTCCATATAATATAGAATATTTAACCTGCACACCATAAGCCAGCAGCTGTAGTAAAATTATCTTCTTTTCTGGATTATTTAAATTCTGCTGTGATGTAAGTTCACTTTACATTTAAAGCCATGTGTAGTTTTCAGGGGCCTCTAGCAGTGAGGTTTCAGATTGCAACCATTCCCTTCCCAAGTGTGTGCTTGAACTAATGAGCCAGCCAAAACAGAGGCCGACACATCTGAGACGGCATCACACAAAATGCTGTTAGACCGTAGTAATGTTACTGTACTGAATGGGTCTTCCACTGTGGTGTCCTGCACTGTCATGTTGCATTATTGTTACGTGGGTCACGTAAGTTACAGCGACTGAGACCGGTGAAGATGATGTGTACTTGAGTATTGGTAAAATGACAATAATTTTAAATTAAACAATATGAAGCCAACAACGCCAGATCCAGCCAGATGGCTGCCCCTGCCCTGCATCACCATAGGCCAGTAAAAACAAATCGTTCCACTTTTGCTTTGTAAGGTTACATAATTTCTTACAGGCTACAGTCACTTTGAAATAATACTGGTGGTACACAGGATAGTAATATGGATAATAAGGGTTTTTTTGTTTTTGTTTTTAATCCTTATGCGTAGTTTGTGTTGGAGTCTGTGTTATGCTGGGAGCCAGTATCTGGTGTTAGTTGACTCGTTAGCTGCAGTGTTGTCGCTGTGTACGGTTCAGAATCAGTGGCAGAGAGTGCACAGCCTATGTAAACCAATGGATTTCCTGGAAAATCCAACCCAATTTCTTCACACAGTAAGCAGCATAGAGATCGTTCCAAGCAAAAGAGAAAGCATGTTCACAAATAGGCAATAAAAAGTGATCTGTTGCATTTAAAAAATATATATATAGCCCCTTTATGGCAAATCTCTATGAAAAATGTATAGACTACGACATAGATGACAGCGTCTTCTTGGACACAGTTGGCCTGGAGTGAATGTAATAAGCTTAATGTTTATGTTTACAGATTAGTCAGGGATTATTTGCTCACAGGTCCATATCAATAAACGAGATATAATAGCCATGTTGGACTGGAAAAAAAACTGCAGAACTGTGTGCAGCAGACTAAATGCATGCTTGGAGTAACATTGGGAGGTGCAGGTACACAGACCAGATATTTTTATGACATCACATGTGCATAAAGTAACACACCCCTCAGGTCCCGTCAGGTCAGCTGTAACATCAACACAAGGCAGCATAGGATTTTTGTAATTCCACTAGCTGTGCAATAATAGCTGTGTGCATACTGTAGAAGACGTGTGTAACAGCCAGTAATTACGCTATGGCCGGTGGACTTGCCTTTGTGCATTTAAAAGCTTTTAACTCCAAACCTTTTGACTTGAGAGGGCAGAGATTACAATGTTTACGTAAACCGCAATTAAAACTGACGTGCAAGTCTTTAGATCAGACTGGAAAAAGATGATGCCTCTGTTTCAGCAGGACGGGTCACACTGTTCACACGTACTATCTTGTCTCAACATAGAACCAGTCTGTGGTTCAGGCTGATGACTTAAAACTGACTTAAGAGTGTATCTCAAACGTATGTCGAGCAACCACTTGTGATCAGTTTTCACTTCCTCATCTAACTGTGAGAATGTATGCCTGCTGCTAACCAGAGAAAATACATGTTCTCAACAGTACAACTGCACTGGTAATTGGTGGTTTTTCCTGGTATCATTTCCATTAATGTACCCATCTTTGTGTTGAATGACTGATTTGCTGAACAGCTAAAGAGAGTGAAAAATGTTAATATCTGCCAACTGTACCAAGGGCTTATTTTTATCATCCCAATAACTGACAATTTGTGGGAGGCTGCATAATTTTGTGTTCATCATCTGCTGTGAAACCATTTATTTATGGTAGTTTGAGTCATGTAGACGAATGGTTTGTATCTTGAACGCTGCCCAACTCTTTCTCGCTCCTAAATAAGAGATACTCACTGGATGCAAAAAAAGCACCATCTGTCTTGATGATTCCTTATTCTTTGGTGAGTCCAATTTTTTGGGGGGGAATAAAATCATTCACAGCTTTCAGCTACAGTAGCTAACAAACAATCTTGCTGTCAGATGATTCTATTGTCCACAACCTGGCACAAAACCGCACACAAGATACATGTTACAGAAGTCCAGTGACAACAATTGATTCAACCTTGTTAATGCACAAATCAGCAAACCAATGAATTGCTTGTATTTGGCCCAAATCCACTTTGTACTCAAGCTGCTGTTTAACTACATTGTCACTGACATAACACTCCAGTAAAACGCTTATGCAATGTAATGCAATCCAATACAAATAACAAATACCACCTTTGTAAAGACACGGTCTTAAACATTTACATTTAAAGTTTCACAGAAGCAGAGTTTATTTCTGACTATTATCCTGGACGGTATTGGCTATATTTCTCTGGTCAGTGATTGTAGGTGACTTGATTGATACTGAAGCTTACAGCTGACTTTTTGAAGGACCGGTCACGTTGCATCTGTACTTACTCATCTCCTCAATCACTTCTGGGTCACATTCTCTGTACTTCTCCAACTCTGCCTGCAGCTGAGTTCGCTCTTCTCTCAGAGCCTTCAACTCCGCCAGGATAGAACTTCTCTCCTTCTGCACACAGACACAGAGTTCATTTAGTTAAAAATTTATTGTATAAGTCTAATTAAAATGGATTATTCATTTTATTTCAGCACTTTCATGCACAGATATATTTTTCTGTACAAGGTGGGGAAGGGCATAAAAGTATTCTTACTGTATCTTCACGGCCCACTTTCGCTTTTTCAACTGCTTTCTGTAAAGACTCTTTCCGCTGCTTTGCTTGAGAATTCTTTAAAGTGAAAGAGTTTTACATTAGGCACATTTGACAACAAATGTAGAAAAACAGAGATTTCCATGTACTCTGCCATAAAGTCAGTTCAAATGTTCCTGACAAAGCTGTTTTATCTTAAAAGAAAAAGCTACTAAGAACAACAAATCAACACCGGTCACCACATTTTCTACTAGAGAGCAGAGGCTTCACTGGCCTTTGTAGCTGTTAACTGTCTTGTATACATCCCTAAAGTCTTCATTGAACATGACTCTTCAATGCATTAGAGGCTAAAGATTTATTGGCATTACTAGCTAATTACAGTGTTGTACACTGTACTGTTAATTTGGCAGAGCCAGACCCTTTTTTCCTCTCTTATTTAGGTCATTACATCAGTAAATCTAATCAACGGCTGTGCTGTGGTATCCGTGCCTGTATACTGTAACGCTTATGTTACAATCACACGTCATTATTTTGTGACAGATTGCCAAAATCTGGTGGTCAAGATCCTCTCAGGAGTCACATCCCTCACACCAACAGTCTGCCACGTAACGGGAGAGGGAAGTGGGACACGGCAGACACCGAGAAATTCAAAGACGAGCAGTGTCACTTTCTGTGACAACAACACTCTCACAAAAGCTACCAAGTGTAACATAAAAGAATCCCAGTTCTAAGTTATTAAAAGGAATCTTTTTTTCTTCTGAATATAAACAGTTCTAACAAAATGTTAAAATTAAATTAATTAAATTTAACTGCTCTTTAAAAAATAACCTGCCCGAAATCAGCTATTAATTTGCATTTTCTTCCCATTTTACCCTTCCCTTTCTATTACCAGAAGTGTTTTCTGGGCAATTCTCACCACGACCTAATTTACTGTAAACTACAGAAAGTAGAGTCATCTAACACAACAACCTTTGGTGAAAATGTGTTTTTATACTATTTTATACCCTCGCATAAAATACAGACATTTTTAGTGAAAGGTTTTCAGCTCTGAACATATGCTGTACATCACAGTCTCTGTATAGAGCAAACTGTTCTGCATTCATTGTGTTTTGATAAGTAACACCTGCAGCTTTTGAGATATGAGCTCATTGTTTTCAGGCTAAAACTAAGTCTCCTCACCTGTTTTTGCAGCTCTTCCAGTTTGTGCTTGCGAGCGTTCAGGGCCTTGCTGGGAAAGGCCCAGTAGTAGTTGGATGTACCCACTCTTTCACAGTCCACCATGTTGTCATCCACCAGACTCTGCAGCACTTCTTTCACACTCATGGGAGCTTAAAGCAGCAGAGAGAGGAAGGTACACCTTCTACATTAAAAAGGTTCACACTTTTCTATAATAACACTGCCTTCCCAGTGATACTATTTGTGGATTGCTGATTTAATTTGTGGTCAACTGATTTATGGTAGAGGTATGACTGTTACCACTTCAGAAGACATTAAGCAATATAAGATGTGTCTGACGTTAGCTATAATATTGCATTCTACTGAGGATCTCATTTTTACTGCTGGCAAAGCTCACCACTCAAATGTTTATAAAACTAAACCCACACATCTGCAGCCTCTGTGGCTTTTTTTTATACTTATCTGAGAGAACAATGCATGAGAGGATGAGTTCTTAAACAGTGTCAGCAGTGAACTGTGATACTCCCACACGTTTGTTCAGCTTGTCCACTGTGAAACTGAAAGAGCTTTTCTGCTGTGTTACGGGCTGCTGAGAGGATGTTAAACAGCATCAAAAATAAAGACGAGGTCTGAAAATAAAATTTAAAAAACACTCTGGATGGATCAACCAAACCCTGTATGTGCCTGACTTCCTTTGTCTCTTCTCTGTTCTTGTGATTCAAATAGATTTTCACTCATTTTCAACTTCAAACTATTCTGCCTTTTAATGGTTAAAAGTATGTTATTACCACTCTTTTTCCAATTTAGCTGAGATCACCCCCTTTTCTCACATATTCTTCCCTTCTACAGGAACATGCGCCCATAATGCAGATCTCTCATTGCCCCCTCCCCCCATCACTCAGTAACTACATCATTCCTAAGCAAGGGCATCAAAAACATGTGCTTTTAATCACAGCAACACGATCCAGTTTCTCCTGATTAATGTCCACTTTGAAACAAAAATCCCTCCTCAGTATACTCAAACATACACAACACAGTTTGGTTCCCCTGCAGGGTCTAGAACTTAAAAATCCAAGTTTGTATTTTTATAAACTTCCCCCCGATACTCATAATTTCAGGCTCTTTGTTGACATTAAGGGAATATGTTTTATTTAAAAACCAAAAGTCTTCAGCAGTTCTCTGCACTGCGAGATTACTGCCATTGGTAGGTCTGGTTCTGCTTATACAGACTAAATACAGTTAAGATGCCAACAGCTAATCCTGGTTGCCATGGTAATTTTGAAAGCATGCCACCACAATGTTTTCAAAAATGCAGCATGCAATACCCGTTGACGCCGTCTGTATGGTTTTTGGAAATAAAATGACTGTATTTTACCATAGCTGGTATTCATGTATATTTTATCCAATTTATTATTCTCCAAGAACTCTACGGTTTGATACATTTTTTCTAAAACAAACCATACTTTTTTTTATCTTTGAATATTCACCAGTTGAGGTAACAAAACAAACTGTTGGTCTCACTAACAGCCATGCCTATGTTTCTAAGTCCTGAATGTTTTCATTAAGAACTATATATTTAGCCAGAGTCATGCATTCTTATGCGCGAGTTGTCTTAAGTTGTGGTTGACAGTTCAGAGAGTACTTTTCAGCTTTAAGTGCATGTTCAATTAAAGTTTAATGCAACAATAAACAGCTCTGACTAAAATAAACTTGGGGAAGGTGTTCACAATTATCTGCCAACTGACTGGAAACATATGAGCTCAGTGTGGTAAATGGGCTAAAACCCCAAACAAAAACAAAAAAACACTATCTATGCTCTACGAAAATAATCAGTCCCTAAACTTGGCTGATGTAAATGTTTTGGTGCATTATATTGCGGCTGACTGTCAATAAAGGAAAAACACGCTAAACACGGTAGAAAACTGAGGACGCGCACACAATGATAATCCAATATGTTTCAGAAACACCATTTAACCCATTTATTTTCCATTTCACAGCGATGCACAATGGTTCCACTTAACTGTTGTTTTCATACATCCATGCAAAGAAACTACAACGGCATCAGACAACACAAATGCACCACTGTAGATAAAAAATGCAGTCAACAGAAAATTTCACTCCCGAGCTCACCCTACCCCCAAGATCACTCGTGCCAAGTGAGGTGAACAGGTGAGCGCACCTACTTCTAACCGCGTCCCACACACCCACGTACACACTCACCACCCAGGTGCCAATGCAAATGAAGAACATGAATGCTCCCACATTCATGTTTCTCTTCTCTAAAAATAATAGTGACGTCTCTGCTAACCTTTAGATTTGTTTAATTTATTTAGTTAGAATCCAGCAGGGGAACACACACACAAAAAGACTGTACATATTTTGTTGAACAGGCAGCCAACCTGAACACTTGACAACCTGGACACACTTGAACAGACATTTTAAAAAGTGTCTGATGTTTCTCTACTAAAACTGTTGATCATTACTCACTTATGCCCTTCGTCTTAGGGGCGATCTTCTCAATGTCTTTCAGCTGAAACACATCTTTCTAGAAAGAGAATGAGGGGACATTTTTAAGGAAAACATTTTGCTATAAGTCTGTATCAGTAAGTTTTTGTCTGCGCTTAATTTGGGCTTTGTGGAATATATTATATTCTCAATTGTTTTAAGATATTCAGCAACATGACTTTGCCTTGTCAGGTATTTTTATTCATGGTAGTTTATTTGCCTGATTATTTCTATGCATTGTGTGTTTTGTGTGCAGATGATGTGCAACCTGTTCTGTGTCTGTTTCAGTTTTTTAAAATTACAACACTAAAATCCTCTCAGTGTCACTCAAGAATTAAGTCTTTCCATGTCCATTTATGTTTTGGTAGCACTTTTGTTTCTTTCACAAAAAGTGGGCTACCTAAATCAACATTAGCAACATTCAGTAAGTACAGTGATTAGCTTTAATTCCACGTGGTAACAGTGTAATCAAGACAACACCAAGGGGAAATGGGGGCTGGGATGCCTCATATTATATTCATATGGTTCCTGCTTTAAATCCTTATGCAATGGGAAAACTCACCGTTTCAAAGAAAATCTCCATCATGCGAGTTCTCTTCTCCTCCAAACATAGTCCTTTCTTCTTTGACTGTAACAGATATGTTTAATGTAACATAAGTCCTGGATAATTTCAGGAACAGCAGCTGACATACTATATTACACACTAGCAATAGAATAATATTGCAAGTGACAGTAAACACTGTATGTGGGAGTGCTTGCTGGATTTGACTGTTGGTCTATATAAAAATAAGTATTTGGCGTGCAGTAAGGAAGAAAACATGATCTCTCTTTTCTGCATACATCAGTGTTGTTGTAATGTAGCTTGGATTTTACATGGGTTGCTGCATGCTAATGGAAATTAACAAAACTCCATTTGAGTGCGTCGTGTTTTATTGTATTACTCTGTTTTTTTCCGTGACAGTCAACAGAGAAGTTCACCTTTCCTCCGGTGTATTCCTGTTTTCATACGTCCTCCATTAATGAACGTTAATGAGCGCTGGTTATATGTGGATGGGTAATTAAGATAACGTTAGCAACACAGGAATGAACATGGCTAATACGACGTTCCTGCTAATATGAAAAAAAAGATATTAGCCTTTTGACAGGTACATAGTTCTTTGATTTTGTCGGTAGCTAAAGCTGATGCTACCGTTAGCTAGGAGCTAGCTTGGTAATGATATCCATAGGTCTCTCGGATGCACTGCTACATCGACTGCAGGTAAAGCTAATCATAATGTTTATCTTACCATTTTGTTTTGTTGGTTATATCAGCAACGTCCACAAACAATAACGTGTTTGGCACTCACGTTGTAAGATGTTATATAGTTGCTGTTGTTATTTTTGTATTTGAAACAAGAAAAATACAGTTCACGCAGTAAGCAACTGGATTTCCCGCGGAAGGCTGTCACGGGGTGTTGCGACATTCAAGGCCCCTCGTAAATCCCACAATAACCAGTTCCCGTGGTGACTGTACGTAATGGCATCAGCATGGGATGTAATAACAAACTGTGGCTACAAATTGTTAATGATGATTGTGCTAAATGTAGCCACAATGCGCATAGATTATATGTGCTGCAACACTAGAATAAGTTTGAGAAATATGTATACGTTATACAGTAATTCCACAAAACTGGCATATTATTTTAATATACTGTAGATCAATAAAACCAGTTGTGGCTTCTACACGTTTCCACGTCACACGTCTGAACCTAGCGTATTGCCGGAAAAGTGCAATAAGGTCATGTTTGCCACCGTTTCTGGTCGTTAGTGTCTTGTTCGCTTAACTTTTTATTATTTCCAACTGCAGGGAAAGCAGCATTACTTTATCGGGGAGGAGCGGTGTAGTTTGACTTCACCTCATGATTTTCTGACGCCCTCTGCTGTCTAATAAACTACAGTGTTCAAATAGGGCACCTGTGTCAGACTGGATAATAAAAAAGTCCCTATTTTCAAAACATGTGTATATATTTATAATTTACTGGGAGACAATACATTTTTTTAAAAAGGACATCAGTTATAGTGTGCTGTGCTTGTTATCTCCAGTCATATTGAAAACACTAATCATCACTGCAGGAAAAGTTGTAGCCTAAAGGACAATTGTCAGTCTGCAAACTAATTGATGCCAAACAAAACAAAACAAAAATACAACTATAAATCATCAAGTGTTTTCAGCAGCTGTTGAGTTAATAACAAATGTGCCTTTATTCTACAACATCACAATCAAATACAAAAGCAATATTCTTTCCTATGGGCACTTTAATTCCATTTGGCATTACAAATATAAACAATATAATGGAAAACAAATAATTTAAACAGGATTGTGTAGAAAATAAATGACCAAATTCAGGGTAACAAGTAATGAAAACTGTGCTTGAAGACAAATAGGACTAATAGGAGCACAGTGCATTTTAACAACATACACCTCATCTGCTGAATTACACATAGCATGTTTTTATGTGGACAGACATATTGTTTTACTAAAATACAACTTGTTAGTAGTCCTACAGATTTTATTTGAAAGACACATGGAAAGAAGAGAAGGTGATCACAGTTCTGCAGCCCTATGTATGATGTAGATTAATGAACAAACCCTTTCAGTGAGGTCTGATGCACCCTAATGCAGTTTGTTTTTCTATTTTTATTTTTTAGCCATTTACTAAAATGAAATCAATGTCAAGATGCTTCAAACACAACACACCCAAACACGCACGCACACAGCGGACTGTGAGTCATCATATCAAGTGGCTTTTGTTTGGTACCTTAATTGATCACAACACACTCACACAATCACATTTGTCTTGCACACACAAACACACTGCACGGTTTTGTAAACCCAATTAAGCTTAAGTTATTTAAAGTCATGACAGAACATTGACTAGTCATTTTCATATATAGGTAGACGTATTATAGGTGAAACAGTGGTTCAATTTAAAGTTTCTTTTGGTGATGTTAAGTATGAGCCTGAAATAGATTCCTTTATAGTACGCTTTTTTACGCTAGTAGCTTTTCTTGTGTTCATTAGGAAAGACAGCATGCACAGAGATGCTCAATCATGCTCTAAATACTCTGCTACCTACAGTAGGTGGAGGATTTTTTTTTTTTTCTATTGAACAGGCAAAATGTGAGGACTTAACAGGAAGCTGGAGCTGTAAATATAATTCCTAAAAGGTACCTCTTTACTTTAATTTAAAATCTCACTTAACACATTGTCCAGCCAGTATTTCTAGTAACAAGTGCATTGGGGTTATTTTCCAGTTTTCCTGCCATGTCACAACAAATCAAAAGGTCTAACATATGTACAATACTAAAGTTTTAGTTTTTCAAATCGGTTTTCATTAAGATGGAATTTGAACAAGGTTATGAGTGGCTCTTCAAAGCACCAATCAGCAGCAGCTCTCTGTGAATACCACAGATCCTCGCACTTGATTCAAAACACAAATAATTCCCTCTGTTGTTTCTCTTCAGCGTCAGAGGTCAAACAGATGGCACAATGACGGCATGATTCAAGGATGAATGGTTGAGCGTATGAGTGCAAATGTGACGGTCACTTCATACTAATGAGTGCATGTTGATGTGTGTACAGTTTGTGCGCTGATGGAGAAGGGCTACTATTGCAGGTAGCGGTAGATTTTGAAGCAGTGGTTGCCAGAATCTGCAACCACAACATGTCCGTCAGAGGTGAGAGCCAGTCCCTGTGGGCCGTATAGCGGGTCTGCTGATGTGTTGATGTAGGACAGGAACGAACCGCTGCCATCAAACACCTGAGAGAAAGAGAGCATGAAATATAAAATAAGAATTTGCATTTGGGATAAAACCAGAAGATACTTTGTCTCCCACTCCATTTGCAGTTTATATTAATTACTTGGTATATACACAATTAAGTCATTAAATTGTTGAGTGCAGTGTGGCAAGTCAATAATAACAGCTTTGTGGTTCACTTATAATGATGTCATCCAGACTGAGAGTGAACATAAATAAATGGTGTGAGGTATTCAGTGCGAGCTCCAGCTAGGGGGTGGTATTGGCAAAATCAAGTCAATTAAAATATTGTGGACTATGTCTTTTTTGTTTTTTTTATTGTATGTCTTTTGGACCGGGTGTGTGTCCTTAATAAAAGCTTGATTTGATTGGATTTCTCACTTGACAACACCAAATAATAGCAGTAAATGTCACCACACACTTATTTTAAAATTTGAATCTAATTCCTTTACTAAAAGTTGCATTTATTAATTTCTTATTATTTGTTGAAGAAAACAAATCTTTGAGATCAGATTATACAGATTATACAGTTGGTATATTGCCTCTTCAAATTGAAACAAGCCCAAGTAGGTACACTGCTCTGGGAGAAGAAAGGGAAAAACTTAGTCAAATTATAGTTAGTTTTATAAAGGATGAGAATAGTTTTATAAATAACGATTCACAGTGACTGAAGTTGTTGTTGTTGGGATTTTAAAATTTGCTTATTATTTAGTATGTGAACTAAAGTAGAACATCTATTAATTTTTATATGAAGTTTAGACTCCAATGTATAATCAGCTCTTTCTGTACAAGCAACAATCAGGTACTTTGAATAAATAAAAAAATGTAAAAATGATTGATCGATAAATAAATAAATGATCGATAAATGTGTATGACATTAGGTCTTCAAGGTATAGAAATTAGCTATAAAGACATTAACTGAAATCCAAACAACTATTTCAGCTTGTATTTTATTCAGGCATGTTAAAGTGAGACTTTTTGTACACACCTGTATCCTGCTGTTGCCCCAGTCTGCTACTATGATGTTCCCATTGACATCCACTGCCACTCCTGTGGGGGCGTTGAACTGGCCATTGCCTTCACCATTAGAGCCAAACTTCAGCAAGAATTCTCCTTCTGTGTTGAACACCTACATTTTGGTTTAGCACACAGACAATAATCTTAAATAACTAAAGAAACAGTGACCCATTGCATCACAGTAAACAAAATACACAAAGAAATCCACTAAAGAATTAGTTTTGTCAATACGAATTTCAATATAAGACAAAATTTAAATTGAAAAAGTCAGAGAAGTCATACAAGGCACCATTTTTTAGTAAATATGGATTAACATCGTTTTTTTTAAGCTTTAGAATTATACCTGTAATATAGCCTTCTTCCACTGCTGATATTGCACTTACCTTGACTGAATGGTTGTGGAAATCTGTCACAATGATTTCATTGTTGTTGTTGACAGCAGCAAAGTGAGGGCCTGAATAAAAAAAACAAAACAAGAACAAGGTCTCAGACATGTGTTGTTTTATACTCAGGCAGTAGTTTTTTTTGGAGGACATGCAAGTTGATATGTAGACAAATGCATTAAATGACAACGAAAGACGGGGGGGGGGGGGGGGATCAAGATGGTACTAAAATGTTCAAACTATAACCACTACATGCTGTTTTAGGACAGTTTATTATCTACAGTATGTAATGACCATTTTAAAAAAAAAGAAAGAAGATGTTTGAAACTGATATTTGTGGGGAAAAAAATTCTGTGTCTGCTGGGTTCTTCATATTATTTTGAAAAACCTCAGAAGTCAAAGGATAATGGGATCTTTATGGGTCCTGGTTTGGCATTCGTCTTCATTCCACATGCAGGTGTGAGCTTGTTGGAGAAAGACTGCAGGGGGCAGTGCACATATTACCATTGAGTGTACCTGCAAACTGCCGGTCACCGTTGCCACGGTTACCGAACTTGGTGACCAGCTTGCCATTGGGCTGAAAGATGAAGACGCAGCAGGACTTGTTGTCGACCACGATGATGTGGCCGTTTCTGTCCACCGACACGCCTTTAGGGCCCATCAGCTTCCCTGAGCCAATCTTGTTCTGGATGAGACAAGGATTTTACATTTCTGTTAGGCAGCACCAGAGTTTCATGATTAGAAACAGTAGTTCAGTACAGTAGTATTAGTAGAGTGATATTGTACATTTCTTACATTTTGCCATTGTAACTGCTGAAAATGTAAGTAAGAAAGTAGGACAACTTTTATCAAACTATCTAAAGCACAAGTCCAGAACAATTAACTTTAAAAATCTGCAATTTCATATTTCAAGAGGGAAGTGAAAACCTATATGTGCGCAACCCTGCAGAAATGTGCAAATGAGATGTGAAAGTTGCAAATGACCTAAAGCAGGGCATAGAGTGCACCTGTTCTGTAGTTTGAACCACAAAAAAAGTGACATTAGTCCACAATTTATTTATTTATTTATTTTTTAAATACAGTAGTGGTATGGGGCAACATACAATTTATTACCATTATTTATGGCAGCACCCTACATGGTTATTCTGTCACACAGAGAGTCTAAGTATAGAATAACGTTAACAAGAGATTATAGCTCGACTTACCTTAAACTTGCCTTCACTTGAAAAGATGCTAACCCATTTGTTGTCATAGTCAGCAATGATGATGTCACCGTTGGGGTGGACGGCCACACCCGTTGGCCGCTGCAGTTGTCCAGGAGTCCTTCCCCGCACACCGAAACGGCTTTTGAACTGACCATCATTTGAGAAAATCTGCAGCATAAAACACAATGTCTTGTGTTCACTAGTTTTAATCATCAAATGTCCACAAATGCTTAGAACTGCAAAGTTCAGAGGAGATGGCAAAATGCTGAGGTAGCATTGTTCAAGGTAACTGAACAATGATAAGTTATAGTGCTCCACCGATGACTTCTTTATATACCCGTTAAAGTCTACTATTTCTGTAGGCTGACGGCACAGGAAGTGATTTTTACCTGGACACACTGGTTGTTGCTGTCTGCTATCAGCACCTTTCCCAAAGAGGAGGCAGCCACTCCCTGCAGATTAGTGAACTCCCCTTTGTTTCTTCCTTTTGTGCCTGGAAAATGTGAAATATAGCCGAATACATAATTAGTAGAGTGATGATGTGACTTGTTGGCTTAGAACTCTTTCTCAATCTGATATTTGAAATGTCGTTTCATCAAGCTAACTGTACCATACTATATACACGCAAAGACAAAGAAAGAGACAAAGTTGACACGCAATCCGTTTCTCACTGGTGCTTTTTATGTTGCACTGTTAAAGTTATGAAAAAATAATTAGTCAGAAATATAAATGCGTAGTTAAAAAATGACTGCCAAGTGTTGCAAAACATGTTATGGGTCATGTTTAAAAAGATTTTAAAAACTGCAAGAAGATATTTTGAGCACATTGGACATTATTCATCGGATAAATTTAAAAGATGCTGGTCTACAGGTAAGGGCGGGGTATTGTTTGTAATGTATCTTTACTAGTGCCAATACAACACCTGGTGTTGATACCCAGGTTATACTTTTCTAAATACCTTACTTTTAAAAAAGCTTTTCTACAAAACCCTTTTACCATAATGTCATTAGCAGCTGCAAAATAATTGTTTTTGAAAACAGTATAGTTTGCAAACTGTCTGCTGAAAGAATAGTTAAACAACATTATATATCTGACTCAGCATTCCAGGTTGCTACAGCCACATTTCGGTCCATACCAACAAAACATTGAGGTCCGATATCCAGCCCTCCTGCTGACAAAATGTCTGCTTTCTTACCGATTCTGAAGATGAGGTCGTCCTCGATGGGGTTCTCTTTCCTCCTCCCCGTGCTGTACATACTGGCCGGCCTCTTGATGGCCTTCTGCTTAATGTGACCACTGCCTGGAGACTTCAGCCTCTTCTTCATGCCGTCTGAAGTCGACGACACATCTATCGATTTGGTGGCCTTTATTTTAAAGGGGCTTCCTTTGATATGTTGATCATATAAACGCAGCGATAAATTAAAAGTCCCCTCTTTAGGAGCTGTGAACAGGTACTCGTAAGTGCCATTCTTGTTGTCCAGTATCTCTCCTTCACCTTTGCTGCCATCAGGTGAGGAGATTTCAGCCGTGATAACTGCGTTACCCATCTTGCACAGCTCTCCGTCTTTGTCCTTAGTGGTTATGGTGACGGAAGTGGGCACACCCACCACACAATGCCGTAGCCCTTCACCTGTCGCCACAGTCTCAGAGGCCACGGCATTAGTCGTTACAATAGTGCCCAGGTTGTGGATGGACTTCTTTAGTCCCTCTGTCTCCACGAGGAAGTCCAGCTGGTCGTTCTCTCCGGGCTGCAAAGGAAGCTCCTGGCTGGCGAGCTCAATGAGACGCTCGCTCATCTGTTTCTTCACCAGCAGCACCTCGGCCTCTGTGCCGTGGCTCAGGGCCTGTTCCGTGAAGTTACAGCTGCTGTTGATACCCTCCTGGCCCTGCAGCAGGGTATCCAACTGGGCTTGGAGCACCTACACAAAGACAAAACAGGAGGCAGCAGGGTTTTAGGCTTGGAACCCCCTAAAAAGCAGTGTCTTCTTGCATCCCCCGTCAGTTTGCATATGTCTACAAGTTGTGAGCAGCCAAAGAATGATTTTCCTTTCTTATAAATAAGCATTTGAAAACATTACAGAGGCCAGAAGGGGTAAAACGATACAGTATCTTACAAGAAAAATGCAAAGATTGGAGAAAAAGAACACCATTGTTAATAGCTATAGCTTTCTTTTGAATGAATTCCTTTATTCATTGCCCACATTTTTACTGTGATCTCTTTTGGTTCCAAAACCACAGAGAGACTGTCCCTCAGCATTAAAGCCTGCACAAAAAACCCAACCAGCTCCACCGTTGTGCAGAAGGGCAAGTGAAAGATCAATATCTGTGTTAAAATAAAGGATCAACCATGACTTGCCACCATTAGGGGAACAGGATCTTGGCTCATTAAGTGCATACTGGCATAAACATTTTGTTATGATTCCTAATACGCAAACCAACAAAAGGTTCTCACACACAGCTGCAGGTTGTCTCCAGGGACTGACCATGAAAACAGATCAATATCTGTCAGATGGTTACATCATCCTGTGGTGACATGCAAAGATCTGTTCCAAGAAATAATTTTAAAAAGCGCACATACTACCCACATGTAAATGTGACAAACAAAGACCGCTGTGTAATGCAGCAACATGTGGATGTTTGCAACTGACAACCAGTTTGAAACAGGTTCATATATTTCTATGAGATCAGGTATTTGTTTTCAATTTAAAGAAACACTTAACTGTATATAGACAACATATGTCATTGTATACACTTATTTTTCACCTACTTGTATGTACATAATAGTTCTGTTTATTCTACCGGTCTTTGTTAAACTTTGTTGACCTTGTTTTTTTGCTGCACGTCGATTTCTTTCGTCCTGTAAATTGTACTTGGAACTGTGTATAAGTACATTGAGAGAAAATTAAAACTTAAAATTCCTTGTATGTTTACACATACTTGGCCAGAATTAATGAATGAACAAAGTAACTTATTAATTGATTGACTAACTCACCCCCATCTGGCCGTCAAACTCATCTTCTTCTCCAAAAAGAGAGGCCATTAAGGCATTTCTCTCAGACTGGAGTCCAGTGTTTCATCTGAACACCTTCAACTAACCCTTTCTTTTTATATTAATTCACACTGTGGAGCTCTGAAAACTAACATATTGTCCATACGAAGAGAGACCAAGCTTCAGAGTAAGAGGATAAAGTGTTTGCTGCATGAAGAGCAAAGCTGTACTGTGTTCCCTCACTGCACATGACACGCCCAAACCAACTTACAGTACACTGGCTCCATCTAGCTCCAAGCAACAACACAGCCGAAAGTCGCATTATCTGACTTTCCCCTGGGCTCCAGTGTTTTGACTGCACACCAGCCAGTGAATTGTAAATCTTTCAACAACCCATGTGATGAAGATCCCTGAGGGGGCGGCGGCAGTAGCAGCAGTAGCTCCCAACCAGACTGGGTGATTGGTTATCTGGATTTGGGTGGTGCACCAGCTCCCCTGGCCCCCCTCTTTCTGCCTGTTAATCGCCTATCAGACCAGCTGAGCCCCTGACACATAGATCAGCAAAAACAACTTGATGAATAGCCTGTGATAGGTTAAATGCTTTCCAAAAATGGATTGTAATTAGGTCAGTGTTGTGGTAATTTGAATTGTTCCTCTTTGTTGAAGAACAAATCAGAGCTGCCAGTTCATACAGCCCCTTTAAGAGGTAGACAAATACTACAAAGTGCTTTACGCTGATTAAAAAAAACGACCAAAGTCTAAACCAACATCCAAGGGCAACACTGAAACTACACTCTGCATGTGTCAGCTAAATAAAGCACTTTGTTTCAGACCATTTTACTTCACCTTCTGCTTGAGGCCGTAGTTGACCTCCAGCTCCATAAGTAAAACGCTCTTTCGGACATTCAGAGTCTTTTGCAACTCATCAAAGGTTGTGTGGATGTCATCCTCAATGGAGCTTTTTTGATTGGTCAGCTGCTGCAGGATCTCTGACAGCGTCAACAGAGCTGTGTCAATCTGTGGCAACCTGGGAGCGACAGAGGGACAGGAGGAATGAGGAGAAAGTTTTCATATAGCAAGTCAACAGTCATATGATAGAGCACGCACATAAAGGAGGATTGTGTTTGTTTTATTTGTGCCACCATAGCTGTTACTTGGGAGTAAACTGCATCAAGTCTGTAGTGCAGTATAATGAAGTCATAATGCTGCTGTTGTACCTCTTCTTGACAGCGTCAAGCTGGTCCTGTAATGAGGCCTTGTGTTGTTCCACTACGTCTTTAAGAGGCACAGTTGGGTGTTCTCCATGTTCACCGCTTGTACACTCCTGACACATGGCCGTCTCACAAGGCGGACAGTAAAACTCCATCAGCTAACAACAGGAAAAAGTATTAAACTTACATATCGAGTTAATGTTTAGTACAAACATGTTTAGCAACATTTGTAGTCTAACGTTGGTTGCTGGATCCACCACTCTGGTCAAGACTGAAATATCAACTATTGGATGGATTACTATGAAACAGCAGGTTCATAGTTTTGGTTGAGTGAAACGCTCAACACCAAAGGCATGGACTGGCATGAACTTTGGTACACACATATAGGCACACCACAAGATGAATACGAGTAACTTTGGTGATCCCTTCATTTTTCTTCTAGCGGCATCTTCAGGGCAAATTTTAAATTTGTCCAATATTACTTATAACACTTTGGTTTATGACCAAACAACCGCAAAACGAATGACATCAGCAATACTCTTATTTTATTGCTAATTAGAAAAATGTTGGCATGCTAACACACGAAACTAAAATGGCGAATATGGTAAACATTACACCTGCTAAACATCTGCATCAATAATATTTGTGAATACAGTGAATCTTTAAAAAGGATGATCAAACCAGTAACCAATGAACTTTACATCCAAGATCTGATCTATTAGACAATGATTATTTGTTATTAACACTGCACACAAGTAACAGCTGTGTCTTTAAACCAACCTCCATTCATAGAGGGATAATAATGTTCTGCTGAAAACCCTACATCTATAAACATGTGTACTAGACAAACTAATAGGTTAAAGAAAAAGGGAACAACAGCTAGAGGCTTATACATCTAAACTTCATGATAAGGTCTCACTAACAACTGCCTCATTAGCTCTCAATTTAGTAGACATACACATTTTTATTATGTCATTTTTATTCAGTTTCATTAGGTCAGTTTGACAGGACAAAATATTTTATGTGCCGTGTGTAATAGTCAGAGAGAAGGTCAAATGAAAAGACAGAAACCGGCAGACAAACTGTCAGTGTGTGTGACCCTTACGTTGCCTCCATGGTTGGGGCAGGAGAGCAGTTGGCCTGTAGCCACAGTGGTGATGTTGTTGAGAGCGGCGGCCTCCTGGCTGCAGCTGTCCGGCGCCCGCTGCAGCACGTCCATCAGGTTGGTGATGAAGAAGTTATTCTGCAATGCCGCCACACCTTTCTCCGGCAGGATCGAGGTCTGGCGGCACACGGGGCACGACAGTGTGAGGCTGTGGACCGGGATGTAGTTTTGCAGGCACCTGGAGGTGCGATGAAAAGGAATAGGAAAGATGAAGGACTCAGCAAAACTGTTTGCTGAGTGATGATAAACAGTAGATATATGTAGTTATTACTGTGAATACAGCAAGATTTAAGATTTTTCTTTAACAGGTAAGTCTCTTGACATGCAGTCTTGTTCTTTTCTGTTTACACAGCTGCCTATAAATAAAAACAAAAACATTCAAAACTAACATATATATCTATTCATTGACCTTTAAGGTGGAAATCTTAGATGCCATCTTGTGGTTGAACTATTTACAGACCAAAAATGATTAACAGAACAAAGTGAGTTACTTTCTCACCAGTTTATCATCTACACCTGTACAGTCTATAGCAGTCAGATACATTAGCGCTGCCAAATCCAATAAATCCTGTCACTGTGACGCACATAATGTTGATCAATGTTTTGATGACACTAAGTCAGAGAGGGTGTTAATTAAAGGCTGGGGTAAGTTTAAAGGTCATAGTTTGTTGTGCTGGATTCTACTATTCTTTCCACTCATGTATGCAAATAGACATGGAACACAAGATTGGAAACACTTATCAAATTAGTGCAACACTACCACCAAACTAAATATTAGAATCTACAAAAAACATTAAAGATTTCACTTATTGTGTAACTTGATGGTCACAAGTGGCATCTAACATATCTTATGATATATAATCGTGCCATTTAAGATTTTCAGCAGGAAGCTGATAAGATCTCGCCATTGTCATGTTCTTAAATATGATAATTTCATTAAATTTTCGATTGTTAAACACATCCATAAAGGCCTAAATAACCAGGCTCTTCAGGTGCTTAGTGGCCTGGTGGTTCCTCTCACGTTTTCTGGCTCCGTAATGCGGAGTGTCTCTCAATATGCGGAACTCCTTACCCATGAAATTGTTAAAAAGGCATCAGTTATGCGGTCATGAATGATTTGGTGCTTGTCATTCAGTTTTATGGTAATTTTATTGCATAATTTTTTGTAAACTGTGTTTTGTGCTGTCCCACATGTTATTGTTGAGTGTGGGGTGAACACTGCAAACTAGCGTAGGCTATAAAATGACTGTTTATGGCATTAATTCCTACTATATACTATTAAATTTAAAACAAGCTTCACAAATCTATATACATCATCTGATAAAACAGTAGCCCAGTGTAGATTACATTACATTACATCACTGATGAGTGTATCCATTCCTACACATAGCTTCATGTTGGATGTTGTCAAAAATACATTCCAGTACTGGAGGCTTTCAACATACGTATAGGTCAGTGTATATAACAATAATTATAATAATGTCTTTCTACCATTGAAGGTTTAGTCATGTTACATTTTATGAAACTTAAATTAATGTTTAACAAATATAGTTTTAGATACTTGCGATCTGACAAATTAAAACCCAGAACACAAAAGACATGCAAAATGTGTTGGAAAAAAAAAAAAAGTGTGATCTGTTCACATCCAGAGACGGAAAATGTGAAACATTCAACTAGTATCCTCCTATAACTACAAGCTAATTTTCTGGTACCAAACACATGTAAGGAAGAAATAATTATACTAAAAGAGAAGACAACTGTTTTGTTTTAAACGTAATGGTTTAATGACTCTCCAGAAACAACCAGAGTAAAGGGACGGACAGGCACAGACCACAGTTTCTCTTTTGTGTCAGAAACAAAGGCTAGTTGTTGAGAGAGGATGGCACCAACACACAAAAGTCAACAACAGAGATTCAGCACCATCTCATGTGAAAAAATACTCGAAATGTACAAAAGCAATACAGTACTGATTACAAAATATACAAAGTATTATTTCTGTTTCTCCCACTTAAGGTCATGCACCATCCATTTCTCCCAGAAAACACACAGATCATACATTTGAATTTCTAACTTCACAAGTTGCGTTTGCCTAATGAAATAAAATCTTCATTTGCACACACAAACACCAATGTCCAGTATATACAATGTACATGATTAAAACATACAACCCCTTCATAAATATATTATGCCAACTCCACTCACCTCTCACAGAAGGTGTGTAAGCAGGGCAGAACTTTGGGGTTTTCGTAGCGGTCCAGACATATACTGCAGATCAAGAACTGCTTGTCAATCTGGCGGACCACAGGACTGGGAATAGTGGAGCCTTCACTGGCCATCCTAAAACTCTGACATAGGAGTCCCTCTTCCTCTTACCCTGCACCCTGCAGAGCGAAACAGACGGAGGACGAGACAAGTGAGGACACAGCGAAGAGACAGCGCATATGATAAAACACACAGGGAGGACCCAAAGAGACGCCTAGAACACTGTGGGTTGTGAAGATCAAAGTTTAAAGCAAAATGCCTTCTTCCTTCCATCCCCTCACTGAGAGAGGAAACAGCAAACAGACACACCAATCAGCGCCTGCGGCAACAGGCTTCAACTCAAACCTATAAACACAGAAGTGTTAAGGTTACAAACATACACCACATCCCCTCAATCAGCAGGTCACCAAAATAAAACAAATGCTAGATGTATTTGCTTTTGGTCGGTGGAATAAACCTATTTAAACATAATGACTTTTTCTTTCATTGAGTCAGTGGACCTAACAGCCTGGGAACAGATACAACATCTGAGATGTTGTGAAGAGGGTGAGAGGTCAAACTCAGGTCATGGCTTCAACATCAAATGTTTACAAGAGCGCCAAATAACTGAGGATCAAAACATTTACAGTATTGTGGGTGCACGCTATTAACCTCTAGCTCTTATTCTAAACAGAGAATGGAAGTCTATTTTTGACCTCAGTTTACAAAATAATCTTTATAATAACTGTTATGGAGCTTTTGCTCAAATCACATAAATAATTTTTTCCTAATTGTCACTGAAATGTATGTGTTCAAATTTTCATTCCTCTGAGAACGTGAAGGACTCCCATCTCAGCTTAAAATTCAGACGGAAGCTATGACTGTCCAATGTATTAATAGAGCTCTTTCGACAGAGAATGCAGTTATTCCCAACCCCTTCAGCTCATGACCCCCAAAAATGCGGTCTACATGTGACCTCGTCACTATAGCTGTATTAAAAGAGCTGGATTTGGTGCTTAGGCTGGATTACCAACCAGGGAAAGCAGGAAACTACCACAGGGTCCCAGACCCCCACGGGCACCAAAAGCCTCAGAGTCATGATTCGTTGATTTATTTTCGGTAAGTCATTGAATTGCATACTGAGGAAGTTTAATCCAGGCCATGACGAAAGAGTGATGTTCCCTTCTCAGATCATTTAGAATAGTGTTTTAAAAAGGATTCACTGATGAACACTGATGCCACCTGTACTGACCTTATTAAGTGGATCGGGCATCTGCCAGATGTGACTGACCTACATTAAAGACTGATCCAAGAGTTTCATTGTAAATTTCATTATAAAATCCAGAGTTTCAGCCATGACTGGCTACTACAGCAATCTTTGGCCTCATGTTACCTCACATTTTAAAAAAGTAGCTCAGTTAAGTATATGCAGATTTGAAATTCGGGAAAAATAGAGCACTGGCCTGTATCATTATTCAGTTTTAACAGATACCCTTGAGGTATCAGAATTTGTATTGGGTGAGAAAAATCAGTCCTAAAGAGGTAAAACTATCCTACGTGATCAAAGAAAATTCTGAGAAAATAAACATATTTATCTTGCAACCCCTCTGGGGCTCTGAAGCCTGTGTTGAGAACCACTGCAGTATAAGCTAGTCAGACTGGAGCTTGAATATGTGCTGTGTCTATGGTTGGTTGTCATAAAAAGCACTTTGACTCATAAATATTTGATTATAAAATGAAAGCAAGGCACTCTGTGTTCAGCACACGGTGAGAGACAGAACCTACAAAAATAAACACTTTAATACCAATATTTACAATTCTTCATAATTGTGGAGATGTATAAACTTTATCGACATCCTTTATTTTCATGTCTGACTTTTCGGTAACATTATCTCACAGCTAACTTAAGACACAGAAATTGTGTCAGGGCTTTTATTGTCTCTTCACATTCAAGACAGGCACAGAAACAGGCCACCTCTGCTGCCGAGAGGAAACCCTGTGGGACCGTATTGTACGGTGCATGCTCTCTTTCTCCTCCTCTCTTCTATTTTCTCTTAAATCTATCTCTCTGTTACACATTGCTCCTACTCTCTGAAAAGCAGATCCTGTCATCCCAATGTGGTGATTCGGTCAGCCTGAAAATGGAGAGTGGTGGATGAGATTACTGTCTCAATGAAGGTGTCATGCTGTCAGTGGGTTATTATTAAATTGTCTAATATGCTTCATGGCTGGTGTGTAATATGTTTCCTGTAAGCTGCCAAATAGTTACGTGTTGAGCAGGTCAGTTACAGCAAGTACCTGTAGAAGCAGATGACTTCAACAAAACCTCAAGGTGTTCACAATCTAGTGTAACATTTAACCAGCCCAGAAGTTAAAACCAGCTTTATAGGCCATATTCTTTATTCATAAATGTTTATCCATATCTAAAAAGGAAGAAACCATTTTTCATCTCTGATGTTTGGATGGCAATATAAATGCCAGCACAGCTATGCACAAACACAAAAGCTCAGCTCTTGGGCTGAATGTTAATGACTTACCAGCTCCACTGACCAGATTAAGCAGAGGAACAGAACATCAAACATGATGGCACTGATTATAAAATGAAGACTCCTAAATCCTGCAGACAGCCACAACAGGACAACAGAAGCAGTCCTGTGCTGACAGTGCACAAGGTTGCAGCAGCCACACAACGCTCCACTCTTACATAATCATATCCGCACCAGCTAAGCGGAATAATTCCTGCTGGATAGAGCCGTCATTTACTACGCAGTGGAGGGTACACATGAAAAAAAGAATATTATTGGGGGAATTTATACTTACTTCAGTAGATTTAAAAAGGTAAAATTCCTTTGATTGACTCTAAGAGAAACTACTTATGAGCATTAAAGAACACCGGCTGTTCCAAAAGGTTCAGTATTTGGCTCATAACATCATCATCATCATTATGATGAAAAGGAAGACTTACAGTGCTGCATCTATGGGTTGATCAACAGGCGTCATCCACTCCAGCACACAGACCGAAACATTGACTCCTTGTGTGTGAAACAGGCAGAATTTGTTGCACTAAAATCCATCTAATATTGCCTTCAAGTCCTGTCAGCTCTCACACGAGATGATTCTTCCCTCCAGGTAGCAGCGGCGAGCCAAACAGGAGACGAGAGGATGTGTGTGAGCGAGGCAGCTCCTCCGTGTGTTTATGGGTGTGCACACACGTGAGTGAAGTTGAGGAAGGGCGATTTAGCCAGATTGTGTTTCAGTTTTTACATCATCCCTTTCCCCTCCCTCTCTCTTTTTTTTTTAACTCTCCCCCACCACTTCCTTTCCTCCAATCACTTGCATTCTTAGCTCGGCAACTCTCATCCATTCATCTCCCTCCTACCCCCCCCCCCCCCTCTCTCTCTGTCTGAAGTAAATGCTGTCTCACTGCAGTGCAGCGAGCATGTGCAGCATCAGGAGTATGTGAGCGACTGCTGATGGCTGGTGATCTAACAAATGGGGGGAAAAGGGCAGCAGTTATGGGTCCCTTCCACGGCCTACAGAGTTAAAGGGATGTCTTCTGAGCATGTGTGTGTATGTGAGGGTGTGTTTGTGAGGGTGTTGCAGTGTTGCTGACTCACTGTATATGCAGAGAGAAAGAGCAAAACAAAAAAAGGTAAGGGAGAAAGTCAAATGCAAAATATTAAGAAAGGGATTGAAGATTCTCACACACACACACACACACACACACACACACACACACACACACACACACACACACCTGTGATGTATGACATACCACGAGTAGGTCACTTCTTAATATAGTATGTTGTTATTCCCCCATAGCCTCTTGATACAACCCTGAGGTGAAACTTATATTAGATGAAGATGAAGGCCTCTGAGGGGACCTATAGCGGTGACATGTGATTTCAAAAAAAAAGGGGGGGGGGGGGGGCTTTAACCTTCAGACTTCAGTAAAAGATTGACCTCACTGACCTAATACTGTATAATGTTTGCATCTTGCCAGCACACTATGTACTGTATGCACAAGGAAGGGAAGAGAAAGAAGAGATGCGTGTGTTTGGTCAACAAAATGATAGGGCTCTACATGACAATCAGTTATGTCTGTCACTTGTTTTTAGCGTGGTTCCACACCTCTGAATTGCTGCCCGCATCTTCAATTTGTTCAGTGTTTGAAAGGTCTGGTGTTTGCATCAAGTATCTTATTTGCATGAACAAACAGATCATGTGAGAATGTTAAAAAAAAAAAAACATTTACCCTTGATGGGACGAATGGAACTCTATTAAAGACATACATGATTTCAATAGATAGAAAAAAATACAAATGAAAAGTTCCTTTTACGCTTGGAAATGTCTTCAAATAATATCATGCATACCAAGTCAGAATCAAAATTGGTCTACTTGAGGAAAGACTAACACAAACATTGTGAAGGGGATTTCCCTGTTCTTCTTTATTTCCTTCATCACTAACAGAGAAAAACCAAACAATGTTGGTTTGACATCAATCTTAATCTTGCCATTTTAAAATAATTTGACCATATTTCCACAAGACCCATATGGTTTCTGAGCCTTGGATTTGTTGCTTGATTTGAATGATATTTTCCTTTCATATGCTTAGAAATTGCTGTTCCCCATCTACCAGCAAATAACTGAAAAATAGCAGAGTGAAGTTCTTAAAGTCTTTCGTAGCATTTCTACCTTTCCATTTCAAAATAAACACGGAGTTGATCTTGCCACATTTCATTATGCCTGGCAGCTCCAAGGCTGTTCCAGTGATCTCATCTCAGCCTCTGCCAAACTCTGAGTCAGTCGGATGAGTGGGACACAGAACTAAGAGAAACTGAACTAATCAATCAGTTTCCAAAGCATCAACTTGGATTCAATACTCTAAAAGGATAAGACTGAAAGCAGAGACACAATCAGAAAAACATAGAATATTAAACAGCCTTGAGCTTTGAAGGTACCCTTACAAACGAAAAACAAAAGCATTGCTCCAATGTTCCATAGACCTTCATGAGACTTTCATGAGTGGTTATACAAGCTGACATCAATTTAGATAATGCAAACTTTGTTCATACAATCACATCCTTACAGCCACCAACTTCTATGACAGACAACAGACTTCTTCATCACTTTGCTTCTGGTTAGTTAAAGACTGAATGTAAACTGAAGTCAAAACACAGGACTGGAACCTTCTGTGACTTCCAAATTGACAGACAGATCTTTTTATGCAAACACTAGTAACAACTTAATCACTTAAGTGTTTTCTGATGTTACTACAGGTTTTATGACGACAACAACAGTGATCGTAAGCAGGAAAAGAGGGCCTGTATTTTCAGTCATGAAACATAAACTGCTGATTTCTTGTCTGCCAGTCAAACTCTTCTCTTATGTTTGAAAATATATACTTAAACATGACTAACAGTCTTCAGCATGCTAGCACCTCTTTGAGGCTGTACTAGCTAAATATCAACATCAGCATGCTAACCATTACAACACATCAGGTATAATGTTAACAGTGTTCACCATTTTTGTTTAGCATGTTTACATGCAAACTATTTAAAAAAGAATTAAAACTTGTATTTGTGATCTGTTGACTCGTCACCTAGCACCATCATCAAGTTGTTACAGTTTGTCCTGAGGGGGACATGAACGTTTGTGCCACATTTCATGACAATCAATCCAATAGCGGTAGAGACAAAACCACAAAAGTATGCTGGGCGAAAAGTCAGGGGCTCGCTAAAGTCATTAGGATTCATCCTCTGGGAAGCATAACTGTTTGAACAAAATTTCAAGGCAGTCCATCCAGTAGCTGTTGAGATATTTTAGTCAGGACTAAAGTAGTGGATCAACCAACAGACAGATCGACATTGGCACTGCTAGAGCCACGCCGCTAGCATTACTAATAAGCGTTGGGGTTTTAAATCCCTTTCAGAGAGGCCAGCAGGCATTACATCACTGGAAGGCCTGTATGAAAGCAATATAAAGTAAAGACACTGATAGCTCAGGTGCACAAGCAAATGAACACACAACTTCACACATTGACAAGTAAACATGTCACTTATCCTGTTTTTGTTGCTTCACTATTCACACCCACGTCGTCACCCCTTTTAATGATGTAGGTGTGAATAATAATGCATTAAGTCACTTCAATGGCTACTGTAAAGCAAAGCTGGAGCCTAATAGAAAAAACAACATCGGCTGCTCCTTCACACCATCCTCCAATAAAGAAAACACAACTTTAACCAATGTTAAACCTTAACTGTTGTATGTAGAGAATCTAGGGCATGTTGTAATATGAATCTGGCTCATTTTCACTCACCCGTATGAAGAGGAAACTGTTTTCAAACATTTCTTTTAGGTTTTGGTTTACATCGTGGCTGCAGTGGCTTGTATGTTACTCTGGGTCTCCCTCTGGTGTCCATCCTACAGCTCTTTCCAGAGCACTGACCTCAGCTGTTTTACACATCTCTCCTTTTCTAAACACACAAAATGCCATGTCACCCTGCACAATAATGACCCTGCTCAGTCAGAACGACCGCTTTCAAAATGTAAACAACCTGGCTGAAGACAAACTGCTGGATTTGTACAGGGAGAGGAACTACCCCTTGTGTTACATACATATGTTCATTCACAGACTAAGGTGTTTCTATTTAACAGCACTGATGGAGACCAACTGGTTTGTCTCACTTCACCTGCACATTATTTAAGTTTTATAATGTTTTAAGATGTAAAACTCATTAGTTTGTCAGGTCAGAAGTCCAAGAGTCCAGTCACATGCAGGTCCACATGCTGGTGTCAACTGAACGTAGTCACAGAAGAGTTTATGGCTGCTTGTTTTATGCACATCAGCAATTTGAAGTCAGATTTTATTTTCGTGAGTGACTTTTTAATTGTTTTGATTGCACATTTATAGCTATCGTTATGTTCCACTCACCTTAGCAGAGTAACTAATATTTTGTTCTCCTTTTAAGATAAGTAAACTAAAACTCTAAAAGAGATGTAATATTTTCATATTGAAGAGTTCGAATGAATTAAAAACTAGGTAACTATATTTGTCATGTTAGCTGCAATCTACGGAACCTGTCTTGCATCTCTGATGGTGAACAGCTCATCCAATTATAAACTTCTACCTGGCAAAGTTAAGCTTTACAGATTTCCTGTAAAGCCACATTAAGAAAAATCGCAGGAGATTCGCAGTAACTTTGTCTTAACCATGTGATTGTATGGCTGCAGAATTCACACTCATTAATGAACTGTAGATAATCAGTAATGCATGACTAAGGGTCAAAGCACTGCAGCAGGCTCTTAGGCACAGTTGAGGCTGATGATAATGTCATTAGTTTTGAAGTTATTTGATCATAAACTGAAGTATTGGACAACGCCGTCTGGACCAACATTTCAGTCTGGTGGACTGACCAACACAATGACACTGCCATCCTTAGGGCCACATCGCTAGCACGGCTGAAGACTACAGTTTGGGGCTTTAGGGGAAGTAGTGTGCTGTTTTGCACTACTTCTAGTCTTTGTGCTAAGCTAGGCTAACAGCATTCTTACTTGAGCTCCATACTTAACGCACAGCATGAGCGTGCATTCAGTGTTCTGATCCAACGGTCTTATTGTCCGTCCACATTTCACATGATTCGTTAAAAGTCTGTACTGTCTCAATAAATAAGGAAACTCCATGTCATTGCATCACTTGGCTGTAAATCTGATAATCAGAGAGAACAGCTCTCACATATTCATTGACCTAAATTACCATAATCAGGAGTGGACAACATGGACTAAATACTACTACTATTTTAGAGTCACCACTACTGACTGTGTTTACTCTAAACACATTAAAACTCCGCTCTGTTTGCTTATCCAAAAACTTTGTCCATGATGAATTTGCACATCTTTTCTCCTACTCTACTTATCTGTTGAATCTGTGAAAAACAAAACGTCAACAACTTTGCACACTTAAGAGTACAATTACTCTGTGTATCCGAGTGTTTTTCTTATTATATTTATGGAGGATGCTAGGTTTTTTTCCCCCTTATACTCTTTGAGTTCATTAAAATTATTTGTTGTGTTTTCTATATAGCGTTGATACAGTATGTATATTTTAGTGCATTTAGTTCATGACCTGCTGCTACAACATTATGTCCATGGTAAACGTGTTAATCACACCACTTCATCAGTGTTGCAACCGTTTCATACCAATATACTTAATTCTGGGACTACCGTACTCCAGGTACTATAATTGTTTAGCAGCAGCTCCAGGAAGTTGCCCAAAAAAAATGACTTAAACCAAACCTTTATGTAACGCTACAGTATGTTATACTGCTTTCCAGCTTTTAATTTCAGTGCATCAGGGGCTTCACATGCTTTCAGTGCTGGAGAGGGAGACATAAAGCCCCACCCATAAATTATAAGAACACTCTCATGCTAATCTAAAGAATCCACTGGGGACAGGATGATGAGAGATTACAAGGGCAGAGCACGCCTTCAGCCTGAACATCCCGTCGCGCAAATCCACCTCCACTCGACTCCCCCTCTGAAAAGTCTGAATGACTTAAAGCATCTTTGAAAACCACAGAAGAAGGGGTACAAGTCAGTGAGGTTTTAAACCTCAAAAGTAACCATGTTGTAGGAAATTTGTTAGTACTATTTTAAGGGTACTTTTGAGTGAGTAAGGAAACCCCGTGTCAGTGCATCAGTGCTGTGCTACACATCTGCCAACCGCACATTCTGGTGAAACGAGATAAGACAATGCTCTGTCTGGGTGTCATGTGTGTTTACTACTGACCTCAAGTTAAGGCCTACAGATGTTCTAGCTTGGGCCATTGGAAACTGTCCATGCTGCACAGCTGTCAACGAGAATTAACGAAGCTAAAACATTGTGGCTCAGTGTCAAATGCATCAATAGAAAATGTTTATTTATTTATTTTTATTTAGCTAATGAATTAAATTATTCCTGTTTTTTGGCACTTAAAAGTCATACAAACAGAGAAAGTCACAATAGGTATAAAATCAATTTAGAGCTTGTACAGATTGCTAATTTGAAAAAAAAAAAAAGTGTATAATGCAGTCTGTTGCATTATATTGTCCTGCAAAAATAGTATTCTGTAGGTTAACCTCCCTTGTTTTGAAATTTAAAAGTTAGTGGCTCTATATTTTGGTAAATATAATATAATATAATATAATACACTTATTTGTTTTCTGGCAGATTGTTAGATCAGAAGATTGATACCACTCACTAATCTGTTAATCATAAGGCTACAGCCAGCAGCTGTTTAGCTTAGCAGAAACATCTGAAACAGGGGAAAACAACAAGCCTGGCTGTGTCCGAAGGCAACATATGTGTCTACCAGAAGCATGGTAACAAATTCACTAAACATAAACCATGCTATTGCTTGTTTATTTAATTGTTAGGAGAACAAAAAAAGGGTAAAAAAAATAAAAATAAACAACACCACTCATCTATGTCTCCTCCAGAAAACATATAAGCATATTAGCAGTTGTTTGGCCTGGCGGAGTGAGACGGGAAGTGACGTATCGTTGTTTGTTGTCAGAAGTCTGTTTTCTAACTTTTTGGCAGTCATTAAAGTGGCAGTGAAAAAGCTGTCCCTGTGATTTGTACTTATACCCACGCCTGAAAATAGCTGTAATGCATAAAACTAGTTAAAAGTAAAAGTTGCAACCAATGTCACAATATGACAACAATGGTAATTCTTACTGACTAGTGAGTTTAAAGATTCTGCTGGATGTCATATTTCATCACACCAGGAGCTGACATGCAGCCTGCTGTTGAATTGTTGTTTGTTCTCTCTGGATTTAATCCTGCAGCTTCCCCACACTCATGAACAACAGACTGAAAAACTCTTGATAATATGTGATGGATCAAATAAGTGTCTTTTAACCTAATCAAGGGTTTAAAATTAGAGGGTGACATATGTTGTACAGATTGTAAAGCCCTTGGAAACAAACTTTGGGTTATATAATAAACTTTGACTTTTTCTCAGTGCACAAAAAACAGATGTACAGTAGTGCACCTGCTTGGTATGAAGACAGATGAGCTGAAGCCACAGAGCATGAAAAAAAAAACAGGAAAAGGAAATGAGTGAAAAGCAAATATTTTCTTGTGAACAGTACATGTACCTCCATAGAAAAAACACACATCTGCTGAGAGTAAACAATGTGTATTTCGCCATGTGAACTGTACCTGGAACCTGTATTTCTAGTAGTAGCTCACAAGACCTCCTGGGTAATCACTTGGAATTACAGAGGCATCTTTTAGTAATAATCATTTCCTGTTACAGAAGGCAGGCTGAAACACAAAACAGTTTACTCTGCATAGCGACTTTCTCAAAACAACATTGGTACAGTTCCTTTTTCCCCTTTAGTCATTAATCTTCCCTTTTCCCCTATCCTTATTTTTCCATGTATTACTCACTCTTTCCAATCCTCTCCATCTTTAAATCCCAAACATGCCACTTACTTCAACTCCATGGCTCCTCTTCTCTCCTCTCCTCTCTCTTCTCTGGGGTGAAAACAAACACGGCTCTCTGTCACCTAATCCTTCTCATCTCTGATATACTGTAGTGTGCGCAGTGGGCAGAGAGGGGAGCGCACGTGAGAGGCCAGAGCTGTTACAATAATCCAAACAGACTGACAGGGAGCCACTGGGAGAGCGGAGACGTAGGGGGGGGAGGGCCTGTCGGTGGTGTAGAGGGAGGGCATGGACCAATCAGAGTGTTTGGTGAGGCTGCGGGAGGTTGGGCATAATGCTTGTGCTGCTCTTTAACCCCAGTAAGGGCGTAAGTCCTAGAGGCATGACTAGCATGGAGGAGAAACAGATAAGGAGTGACAGAGGAAAAAGATGAAGGAAGAGAAAGCAAAACCAAACATTTCCTACAGGAGTTATTTCATTATTTCAAGCACTGCCCCTGCTACAATAGACATAGCATGTTATGTACTGCATGTGCTGTTTTATCCTTTTTTGGTGGATAAAGTTGAACCCTGATTCCATGTGCTTTAGTTTCTCTCTATTTCCAAGAAAGGCCCCAAGTGTATGTGAGCTCTGCTTTTCCCCTTTTGCAAGCTGGAATGACATCATCTTTTAACAAAAGGACAAAGTCCAAACTGACAAAACTAAAACATTTGCCCCTAAAGAGTTGAACATTTATATAAGAGTGAAGTTTTTTCCATTACCATTCTTGAGAATCATTGAAATAAGAGCTCAAGAGTAACAGCTGGTCTAAGCCACAGTAATTGAAACAAGATGGTCCAGAGGTGGTGACAGAAAGCCACAATAACTATAACAATTCTCAGAATAATGATGCCATTGCCGTCAGATACAGAACATGATAGTTTTAAGGGTGAAACTGCAGTTATTCACCAGCTAAACAAGTAAGTTACTATCTGTCCAGTTTGCCCTCAGGGGACTTGGTGCACTGAAGCAAAGCTAGTAAACAAGAGAGATGATGAAACAGAACCAAAGGAGAAAAAAACTCAGGAGAATGCTTCTCCCACATATCACTGGCATAAACAAAACACACCTACTCATTGATATGTGTCCTAGTAAACAAAGACCAAGTTTCAGAAACTCTTCCATTTTCAAGATTTGCAGTAGTTTTTTTTTTTGCAAATGCTCAATACTACTGTTGATATAATACCCGAGTTTGAGTACTGACACCAAAACCCTTTGTTTTTTAACACTTTAATCTGAGAAATATGAACATGCCAGTCCACCGTTTTGGTCCAGACTGAAATGTCTCAACATCTATTAGATGGACTAACACAAAATTCTGTACAGACTTTTTTTTTTTCCGGCCAACTGTTTAAGCACCACCAAGAGGTTAACATTTGTGTTTTTATAGACATGTCTTGACATGAAATGAAATTTGATATAGAGACATTCATGTTTGCCTCTAGGATGTATTTTGAAAATTTTCGTGATCCCCAAATTTATCCAGTGTTAAATGTTGTCCTAAATGCAGCCGTGCAAGAACTGTAGGAAAAAAAAAAAAAAAAAAAAATTGTTGTTGACCTTGGAAAAAGCAGTTGAGCAAACAATCTCAACCCAAGGTCCATTTGATAGTTGGTATGGTGATATTTGTTGAGTACTCTAAAGACGTCTAAAAGTGAAAAAAAAGGAGGAGAAAGCAGTCCTTAAAGTGCTTAGTGTTGAACATCTACATAAACAGTTTGCTGATGAAGATGATGTGAAATGATCAAAATCTCAAAAACAGCTACAAAATAGACCTTGTGGTGAGACCGTTTTCTTAACTGGCAAAATGTTTATTAAACCCCATCAACTATTGAATTAGAGAATAAGTAAGCAAGACTACAAATCTGAGCTGACATTTGATACCAGCTCACCATACTTTATTGGTCAGTCTCAAATGTATTTACAATAGAGTTTATATTAATCTCTAGTTACAAATTTTTTGTAGTTGTTAGTGCCACTATCCCAAAACACAATCCTGAGCATCCTGTTCTGATACCAGGAGGGCAGCCTTCCCCTCATTGTTACCACATTTTTCATACTTAATAAATACTGGTGGTTCCACAACAAAATCACTCATGCTGTCATTTCAAACTCACACTCTACTAGAGAGTTCCCTATTTCTTGAAAGCTTTAATCTTATTGGCAGGCCACAAAAAATGTTTGTAGTAATTATCCAAATGCATCTGTTTCCCCCCTGTACATCCACTCCCACTTAACTGTATTACTTGCAGCAGAGAAAATGACTCTGTATGGAAACACGACTACTATGATTCGATTGTTTTTTCACTTAGCTTTATACGATGCGACTGTCATTTATATAACCAGCCATACGCCAACAATATACTGTACGTACAATTTACAACACAACTATGAACCAAACTAATAATGTCACTTTGATCCTTTAAAGCATATAAATGGACATGAACGGATGGTCAAAAAATATAATAAAACACATGTGAAAAGTAACTAAGTAGACTAAGAAATATTTGAAGACATGTTAATTTGTTTCTGCAGTGTGATCCTGAGGTTTTATGCTAAAACTAACAAACCAGTTGCTGGCTGCTAAGTACCAGTTTGAGGGTCTGTGTCAAAAGATAATTAAAAGGGCATCCAGTGATAAACTACAGCACACTGTGTAGAAAGTGACACACTGGATAAGAAGAGGTGTTAAAAAAAAACAAAAAAAACAAACAAAGTCAGTTTGTTGGGGTTATTTTGACTCTTGCTTCTGTTGTTCCCTTCAGCAAAGAAACACAGACAACTTGCTTGACCTAGATGCAAAAGAGCAGACAGCGAGGAAACAGAATAATCTGTAATGCAAACAGTGAATGACAAAGAGAGGTGAGCGTGGACACAAACACACTATGCACACAATTGCTGGGTCCTGTGAACTACCTCTCTTTTTTTTTTTTTCCTTCCCCTTCATCACTTTCAAATAAGAGCAATTAGCTGAACCAAGTCATCAAAATAGGGACAGATTTATGGATTTATGAACCACTGTGCTATACGCTACGCTAACAGATTGGAATCGCTTGTCCTTACACTGGTGACTGGGTGCGTTTTATGAAGCATCATCAGTCCATTTTTGTGCTTATGGTGATTATTTAGAGGAGTCATGTTCCTTTTGTGCAACGCTGATATCCCCTGCTGGCTGGAGCACAACACGCACGTTACATTATGACTGCTCGCTTGAGAATGCAGAGCAGAGAGGGAGGATTGTTGCTACAGGAAAAGGAAGTCTGAAGGTTCTTGCAACTTAAAGCCGATTTATCACAACTCATGATCCTAGCCTCAATTCCAGACATTATAAAGCTGGATTTTATATTGCATGTTCCCATGTGTTTAAATAAATAGTCAGTTAATCAATTAGTTGATTTGTTTTAACAATCTTGATATTATAAATAGTTTAAAGCTTCTACAAAGTCACGGTTCACTCACACAGGTGTTATTCCTGAATCAACCAGGATACATTGTATAGACTGTTTGATTGACAGTTTCTCTCAGACTCTCTCTACATGGTGTTTGAGGACATATAATTCCCTTCGTAGCTATGCTCAACATCAACCTAAGTAGATGTCTAACCAGCCAGAATAACTGAAAACACCTGTGAAGCTGTGCAGGACCTTTACGTTAACAAGCAGAAATGCCAAACATTCGCTGCTTAAATGTTAGGATTCGCTTGTTATGTTATGATACAGGCTCTGGGATGATGGGCATTTCCCCCCTGAAGGTTTGCTTTTTCTCCAAGAGTAAGATGAGAAGATCAATACCACTCCCCTGTATGTGCGATACGGAGCTGAAGCCAGGAGATGGTTAGCTTAGCTTAGCTTAGCATAAATTCTGGAAATGGTCAAGTACCTATCCTGTCTGTCTACAGCATGCAGAAATACAGCTATCATCACCTCTACAGCGCACTGAGAACAAGTTGTTTCTCATTTGAATTAATACATCCTAAAACAGTAATGTGGAAACATAGCCTACATTTCTGGTTTCGGGGGAGTTCCATGCTTAAACTATTTCTTGAGGAATCAGTTTGTCTGTCTGCACCTCAGCTGGTTGTCCGGATGTAGCTCCCCCTAAAACCACACATTGATGTATTTAGATTAAATAACAATTTCAAACTATTCCTTTGAACAAATAGTGGATTAACACATGTGCAGCTATATCATTGCGTTTTTAAATCAGACAGCTTGTGCAGCATCCACCGATTAAACAGCAGTCTTAGAGTTAGATTGCCCTGAAGTGCCTGTTGTTACGACCCTTAACACAGCAACACACCGATTTCTCCAGATCCGAGACACTCAGCTACTACTTGTTTAAAAGTCACTGAGCTGGCTGATGTCCAATGCTAATCAATTAGCCTTAATCAGACAGACGTCGCTGTCAAGCCCCAGCAGAGGTCGCAGCATTGAGCCCATTGATCCAGGGAGGTTAAAATGTCACAGGGTAACAGTTCAGCCTACAGGGCCTTCAGTCAACGTACAAGCTGTAGAAAATCATCAATAAACCCACCAGTTGACATGTAATGGAAAAAGATGACCGTCTTTATCTGGATTATCAAATGCTCATGGTCACATACTCAAACTTTTTTTTCTAAAACATTTTTTTTTTTAAATTCCCCTAAAGAAGCCATGTTTCTCAAATGTTGTCTAAACAAAAGCAGCCATACAAAATCGTGAAAAAAAAATGACCATTTAAATCCGAATGCAGACAGTATAAATCTGAGTCTATCCCCTACAATTTACCCAATGCTCCAATTCTGTCTGTAGCAAGAAAAAGTATTGAGGTTTAATACCACCACTATCTAACCTTTGTTAAGCTTGTAATGTTTTGTATTTGTTGGCAATACATCAGTGAAGTGTTGATTTAACTCTATGATAATTTGTGAGACCACAGTTGATGCTGATGTTAGATTGGACTGGAGTATTAACTAAAAGAATAACAAGACTTTTCATATGTTTATATACAATCGATCGACAACCAGTGTGGAATTACTGTAAAGACACGTAACTGAGCAGCCTCAATGTATGACATGTTAGCGAACTTATGTATGCAACAGTGAGGTTAAGTGCACATTTTGCTTTACTTCAGTGCACTGAGTCATCTTAGTGGCTGGTTTATTTCTTGATTAGCATGAGAATACTCCCACAGTTGCAGCACAGTGCACTGCAGTGGTGGGAGAGTTATGCAGCCTTCACTGCATCACTCTCTACTTCCTGTTTCCAGAATCACTTACTGCAGTCAAGCACCTCTAATGTCACAATGACAGCTAAACAGCTGCCATAGAAAAACTACAGGTCCGACATCAAAGGACACTCACTTTTTCACACACACAGAGTGAGGAAAAGAGATGATGTGCTGCTGACACAATGTTATATAAAGAAAATTGATGCAACTGAACATTTCTAATGAACAAGTAAAGAATTGTTCCTATCAATTAATGACTGTAACTGAATAATAATCCAATTTAAAAGATGTCCAACGTGAAATGCCCATGGCAGTTTAGCTGACTCCAAACTTTGCGTCATCTTTGCTATTTAGATGTTTTCACTTTGTCTGTTTAAGTAGAAAGTTAAAGTTCAACATTTTGGGAAATGTGCTTAATCACTTTCTTGCAGAACGTTAGATGACAAGATGCCGCTCTCACATCTGTGCATATAACTAAGGAGCTAGAACTAGTAGTTAATTAGCATACCTTAGCATAAAGAAGAGGAAACAGCCCTAAAACCGCAAATTGTAATTTTCACATTACTGTTTGTATACAAATTAAACAACTGATATGCAATGTATTAATTGGTGAGCTCTCTTCCTGTCTTTATGCTAAGCTAGCTGGCTGGTAGCTCCAGCTACATCTCTTAGTAGGGTACAACAACTAGCCTGAATCTTTCCAAAGTTAAAAACAAATCTCTAAAGTTCATTAAAAACATTTTACATCTTGATTTAGTCTATGCAAAAATAATACGTTATCATTTATGGGGAGTTCTGTGTTGTAAGTATTTTTGACCTGGCATACGGACATAAGTGGTATTGACCTTACATCTAACGCTCGCCAAGAAAACTAATGTGTTATTCCCAAAATGTCATGCCCCACTGATGTGGTAAATGGACGTTAATCAACAAGTGACAATACTAAAGATGATTTTTTTGCTAGCCTCAGAGCACTCCTGATCCCAAATAAATCAAATTCATAGACCATTTTTATAGCAGATCTTTTCAACTTGTCATAGAACAAAAAGCACAGGTGTTGCTGCAATGCACCAATTCATTTTTTATTTAGCATGTGGTTGTGAAGAAGCTCTACTCAACTTTAGTAGCCCTTGAAATACAAAGTACTAAATGTCTCTTCTTAAAGTGCAAGAAAACACACAGATTTACACTCTAAATCTGGGAGCTGCAATCAATATTCTGACAGTAAACCTGAAAGTTTATTAATGCTGATGCAGTATGCACGTGAAACTATGAACATACCACCACCAAGTCATGTGTTACAGGAGTCCTGTTTGTGTATCAATAGGCACAGAGGTTCATTCAAGCGTTTACAGATTTAAGATGGAACAGACCTGCTGTTTGCTGTAACGTTAAATGGATTATTGAAGCAGTCCACGCTCATAAATTAACACACCACACAGAACCGCCTGGACACTTCCACTTTATATGATTGGATGCATAAGTTAATCCAGAAATGTTATCCTGCATTTTAAAGCTTCTTTCATAGAATCAACTGGGACAATGTGCGCTCAGTCATTCAGTCTCTGCTAGTGGTAGTTTTTTCTCAAGAAAGACACGCAAGAAGTTCCGATTCACTCACCTAAATGATGTCTTTTCTGCCGGTGTGAAAACTACAATGACGTATGAGGATATAGCAGGTGACGGTAAAGCTGTGATCCTCGCTGGACTTTTCCCTGTTTAAGTGCAGTAGTTTCTCCCCTCTCTCGCCGCCGTCCTGTCTGCTGCTCTGCATAAACACACTACAGCTGAACTGAGAGCCGCTTCTACTCACTTCCACCTCACTTATTAAAGGGATCCGCCGACAATAAAAGGGAAAGTCAACTGCAGCCGGATGCAGTTAGAGCTAATCCAGTCCGGAAAAAAAGGGGAAAAATAAATCTTCATCAATATTACATTCACGTGTAAAAATAGCCCTGGAAGCCATGCATTATTTCTATTTCTCCCTACAGTGGTTACACAGGCTGTTCTGTGTCACGTCATGATGCGCGATGTGCTAAACTTACCTTGTTATCCTACAGCGATATATATTTCTACTATTGAGTAAGTGATATTTAGCCTACAATGCTTTTAATTTACCTTTAACTTAGCCTACATTTTATGTAAACACTTTGTCTTTGTGAAGTACAGGCTATGGGTTTGTTTATTAAAAAGGTAGGCCTGATATGTTTCAGATAATAAAGTGCAATTACTGACAACAAAACAATTGGGAATGATGCAGACTGTGGGAATGTACAGATTAGTGGGAGTTTATTGATGAGGAGACTGAAGTTGTAGACATGTACGTAATTTCAATGTGTTAACTCATGGTTTGTGCTAAGCACACACAGCTTAGCTGAAGTCAGATACAAATACTGACAGGCCAACTGTCATCTCTCTATTATTCGTTATTTTGGTACAATTTGGTGATTTTCTTTAATTTACTTGAAAGTCAGTAATCCGTTAACCACTTAGTTTTTATGTCTTTACATGATAATTTCATATAATGTAATCAATATCATCATATTTAGGCCTACTAATAGGATAGTATGATGATGATTTTGTGTGAATTAGAGTTTCATTGCATTTAGATTGGCTCAGCCTACTTGGTCACATTGTATCTTTCATCCATTTCTAGTCACCTGTGAAGTGGGATGTTGTGTGCGCCAATGACCTGTGACCTGTGACCTATCATATGTCTGTTGATCTTTATCTCATACCTCTTTACTCAGGTTAGCTGTTTCCCCATGTTTCCAGTCTTGGTGCTAAGCTAAGTTAACAAACCGCTGGCTGTGGACTTGTGTTTAACAGACCGATATAATCTCATTTAATTCTCATCCAGGAAATGCAAAAGCGTACAGAAATGTCAAACTTTTGCTTTCAGTAAATGCTCCAAGTTCCATTCCACCTCCGAGGACAGAGAGTAGCCTAAATAAGTAGCTTTAAAAAACAAAATGTAAGCAGCATCGGCTCCACTCGTGATGGGACATCCCAGCACCAGTAGTAACTGTGGTTTCCAGTCAAACCCCTCCCTTCTTATGAGGGAGGCTGTTGCTGTGACAACCCTACATTATGCAGCAGCCCATGAAAGACTCTTTTCAGATAAAAAAAAAAAAGAAAGAAAAGAAAGAAAGAAAGACAGAAACAAGTTATTTGCATTCCTTTTCCATTAAAGATTTTGTGTGATAGAAAAAAGGCGGTATGAGGGTTATTGTCTGGTGTGTATCAGAGGTGGGGGAGGGGCGATGCATCTGAAGGCCTCACAACTATTTTAGAAAACTAATGCACTGCATGTGTGTGTGCCACAGTCAAAGGGCACCTGCTTAACATGCATTGCACAATCGCAGGCTCTGTGCAAAGATTTCTGTTAGCTTCTCCTATTTAAAATATATAGGATATAGGAATATAGGCACACTAACAGCTTAACAGGTCCGTTCAGACAGTTCAGATGTATAGAATTAAACACGAACATAATTAAGCTGCTTGTAAAAACTCAATACTGATGTGTTCAGGGTAAAAGTAAATCAATAATATATTTTTGCCATGAGTTATATACATGAACAATCAAATAGAAGCATCAAAGAAGCAACAATTCTGCACCACGGTGTTTCTCACATAGATCTTAAAACCGAGCCAAGCTCATTCTTTCCAAAGTTTAAGGGACAAAACCAGAATATACGGACATCATTTCACCCTGCACTGATCACAGCTGCCTGCACCTGCTGCTGTCATTAGTCCAGTAGAGCATGGCGGGATTAGCAGAGAGTCTTATGAATGGCTGCTAAATAATTGACCAACTTCTTTTGTCTCATTCATGCTGTTTTGATTGAACATATGTTGAGGCCAAATTGCAATGAAAGTTTGATGTGGAAATGGTCATTACGGGACTTTTCTAGAGCATACAGTTTGTCTTCCTATATATTCACTACGTTGAATATATAGGAAGAAGAAGAACAAGTAACGTTAGTAGTAGTTGTCGACTGGGTTATTAGAAGTAAGAAAAGAAGAGAAATTTGGACAAATGGAGGCCCACAATAATTATTTAGTACAAGAGCTAACAGAGCGTGTCAGCCACCTAGCTTCTCCTGGGCACTTAGAAAGGGAGGGTTGAGCAGTGCATTCATGTGGTGTAAAAAAGAGAAATAAAGTGTGCATGGGACATAAAGAAGTATACAGAACTTTGATTTGTGCAAAATGCATTGCATATGTAGAGTATGTAATCCATGTAGAGTGAATTAGATGTCTACGTGTTTATATGCTGTCATAATGCTAATCCCACACATCTTTGTAGCAGCGTCCATGTTAATTCCTCATTCCGATTTAAGAGCACATGAACACACACTGAAGTCAGAAGAATGACTTCACATCTCGGGAAATGGGACCATCTGAGGAGCACGTGAATGCACCATGAGCCACTGGTTGCAATTCACAACCCTCATCATTAGAAGCCACTAAAACTTACATACTGAGCCTTTAATGTATCTTTGCACATTTTAATTGGACCTTTCCATCGGTACCATCACTTATGTTTCATAATATTAAATATTTCGTCTCACGCTGACCATACTCTTCATCTGTACATTCTGTATTCTGCAGGATTGCTGCTCTCTTTATTGTTTACTTTTTTCTTAAATTCTACGTATACAATGCCTACTGCTTTAGCCATGTCCCTGGCCATGTCACAAGATTTTCTCTGTTCTGGATGACGCAGTGCTATTGGTACAGTATGACAAATAAAAAATGACTTTGACTTTGAATAACTAAAGAAAGGCCATCACACTTTCCCAGAGCCCAAGGAGGTGTCTTCAGATTCTTAGTTTTAGCCTACCATCAGTAAAAAACCTACGACATAGAAAAGCAACACATTCTCACATTTGTCAGCTAGAAGCAGAGACTGTGTGGTTTAAACGATTAATCGATTTGCTGTTGAGCGACTAATCTGTTAAAAAGATAATTTCAGCTCTACTGAATGGTTCCAAGCTGTGTAAAGAAAGAGACTTCGGCATTGAACTGCAACCTAACATGTAAAAATTGTCCAAACAATACAGTGTCTCACCCCATGTCTATATGTCCTCCAGTTTTCTCATCTGTGGGATCAGTTCAGTGGCTTGACTTTCACCTTGTGTTCATGTCATGTAGATCTGAAGACAGTAGGAAGAAGTGGACGTCAGTATAACCCACATCAGCACTCGGCTGTCACACAAAAGCTTATAACAATATATATATATAACAATATAATAACAATTAGTTTTTCCCTTGTAGTCTCATGAAAATACATCCTGAGCATTTCAGTGTATATTTGTTTTGATTATATATTTTTTTGCTGTGCAGTACTTTATTTAGATTGGCTGTTAATCTCAGTGGTCATCTGTTGATCTCACACTGATAATCTCTGTAGCTGTAGTAGAACGAGTCTATGAAATCCCAAACATGTAGGTAATGTGCTTTAAAGCCTGTAGCACATACATGCATGTGAATATATTGTATATTAAAGGTCAGAGTGATTCAGTGAGAAGAATCAGCAGTGACATTGTGTCCTTTAAAGTGACAGGGAGTAAGGTCACCGAAGGTACACTGTAGTAAAGGATTGTCACCTGGTGTTACAAAGCAAACCAGATCTGAAGCATGAACTCGCATGAACTCAAGATTGCATGAAAAAAAAGATTAAAAGGTCACAGCCTCATTTTTGGGATATATATTTTCATTTTATAATTTAGCTTTTTGGATGTCAGTGCTTGATGTCACTTGCAAATGTGCAAATTCAGTGTTGGAGGGTTTGAAATTCATCAGAAGAAGATGTGTTTTTTATTTCTAACTGCCAGAAACCACTGCTCTAAATGTGCACCGGAAATTGCTCATTAAACAGACAGGAGCTGTGACTTACTCTTTCTAGGAGTGGTGTTTTTGAGACCTCCTTCCTGTCCAGGTTATTGTCTGCCTCATGACACACTGGATGAGCAGGAGAAATTCCTTGAGCTGCTCTTTCATCCATCAAAAAAAAAAAAAAAAAACAATACAGGAAGCACGAGACCCTACTCCTGACTAGCTGTGGATGTCATGTAATGACGAGAAAATCCCTCACTACCTCCTAGAGCAGCATCAGAGTGAAAGTAAAGACTCTTCAGATGTTTGTGTGAGCTGCAGGATAAGGAGGGATTGAGAGGAGCATAATCCCTCACACATGGCTACAGCAACTTTGACCTAATGATAAACGTGCCAAGTCACAAGCTCTTTGACATCTAATGCCATTCAATACACAGTAATTTGGTCTATGCCTCTATCATATTGGCTTGTATATATACAGAACTAAGTCATACCAGACAAATCATACTACAGTGTGTGTGGTGTCCGAAGATGTGAATCTTTCTCCCATTAAATGTGGCTTTTGTCAATTTATTTCAAATAGATCCAAATGTAGTTCAAGTTCAAGTTCAAGACCTTTATTTGTCCCCAAGGGGCAATTAGTTTTGCTGCAGTAGCAAAGAAGTTGACACAGAGTACATAACAACAAAGACGACAACATCGATTAAAAATACAGTGAGAACTATCAGACATGATGGATTCTGCCTTTTTAAGCACATGTCTATTGTATGTATGAAGTAGTTATAATATGATAATAATATAATATGTATATAGTAATTATATAATCAGTCATATAAGAAGGTTGAACAGTGTTTTTTGCTTTGAACGAGAAAGCATATGTTCATCATTATGTAAAGCTAGAGTGGCTTATTTGTAATTTCAGAAATTGAATAAATTAAGAATAAATACGTTATAACTCCTGAGTGCTTTTCAGTATAATTCAATCAGTGTTTAACCCTTCTTTTAGTTTAATTCTCTTGACCATATATATATATAGTGGATGTGAAACTGCAAATATATCTTATTCTGCTATTTTTGGTTCACTTGACTTTTATAAAGTCCATCTCTCCATTTACTGAAGGAGTAACTCATGTGATTCTCTCTTTTGCCTGTCATAATAGCAATTCTCAAACAAATTACAAAAAACCAAAAACATGTGAAAAGACAATATTGTATAATACTAACATGTAGTGGCTACACCAGAGAACTGGCTGAGGATGTGTATTTACAGGACTGCTGACACACAAAATACTCTGCTGCACTCTAGTGGTTTAGAGGCTGAGGTGTGACTCTTACAGCCTGCATGTTCACCAGTGGTGGAATACAACTAAGTACATTTACTAGTATTGAACCTGAGATAGGATTTGATACTTGTACTTTACTTACTCCATATTATGCAGCTTTATACTTCTACTCCACTACATCTCAGAGGGAGACAGCTTTTGTTAATTTCATACCCTTACATTCGCACACTACAGCAGTAAAATGCAACACACGCATTAATGCACCAGTAATATTAATCCAGAAATATATAATAGTAAAACACAGAGTCTTTTCAGGCCAAATGAGTACTTTTACTTTTGAAACTTTAAGTAAATTTAGCTGATAATACTCACATAGTTTCACTTAAATTAAGTTTTGAACGCAGGACTTTTACTTCTAATAGAGTATTTTCACAGTGTGGTATTGCTACTTCTACTTCAGTAGAGGACCTGAGTACTTCTTCCACCACTGATGTTCACAGATTGAAGGGTTTTTTACTTTTTTGCTGCCAGGAGTGTTTCAATACAAATAACTGCACATTTGTTTTAGGTTATTGGAGATTAGTTGTTCCCTTTCTTTAGAGCATCCATTCTTAGGATGACCAATAAGTTTAAAGAAACACAAAGAACAAGTTTTCAGTTTACACAGCAACATGTGATTTTATTTATTTATTAGATGTTACAGCCAGAAATATAAACTGCAATACACAATTTGCAGCCCTGTGGTCAAGTGATCAGAGATGATCATTTGCTCAGCGTAGTGATCAGTCTTTTTTCTTTTTCATTGTGAGATTTCAGATTGTAAAAGACCAGGGAGAGCAGAAGAGCACATATTTTCCCCCAGGTGTGAAAATAAAAGTAGATATGTCAAGACTCTCATCACAAAGTAAAAAAACAAAACAAAAAACACAGTAGTTGTTCCTTTCCAGTGTACAAAAGGCATCAATTGGGGGAATTAATGCGACAAGACACATTTAATCATTTGGTGAAACATATATTGAGGAAATACATAGTACAACTATAGAACCAGCTAGCCAGCAAATTTGTCGAGTAATGAATTACAAAAGCCTAAAAAAAGATTGACTCTAAATAATATAAAGTCACATATTGTGATTTGGGCAGAGTCACATGAAACAATGTCAGTTTAGGCCTCTCTGGGGGTTGTAATGTGACAAACATTAGTGGATGGCATTGACCTTTTAGGTTTACAGTGTCTTTAGTAAATGATGGTAATTGATGTTTGGACTGTTACTATGGTAACCACCACTGTAACAAGGAAGTTGTGGTATAAATGGGCAAGTGAGTATCCAAATTCCACAGCAACTCTACCGCTGTAAGCCAGTCAGATGTAATGTAAAGGGCATCCATTGTTATACTCTGGGCTGTTAAAAAGAGGGCAGCAGGGGGCATTGTGGGATACACAAAGGAGGACTCTAAGGACAGACAGCATCAGAAGATTGGGACGTATCATATGAATTGTGTCAAGGTTTTTTAACAACCCAATCCAGAATCCAATCCAAATGTAAACAGATTCTACAATTAAACCTTGTAGGGAGACATTTTTCTACAAACCCAGTGACAAATTTAGTGTTACGTATGCTAAAAATGCATTTTTCTTAGGTTTGAAGTTGTCATTTTCAAGTTACAAACTGTTAGAGTACATTAATTTCAACAATCTTTGTGATTTCAAGGATTCGAGGATATACTTCCTTCTATACTATAAAATATCTTGAATGGGTTTGACAATCTTAACTCAAGGTCCACTTACTAGCTTTTCCCAGAGCTTTCAATAGTGAATTTTCACACTCAAATCAAAGATAACTTTATTTTAGGCAGTGAAATTTCATGAGCTGGAGCATTCCTGGATATATACTAATTTCAAAAGTAAAGTCATTAATTTAGAGCTTAATTAGCTGATTAATTCATTTATCAGTCAGCAATGAAATAACAAGCAACAATTTTAACAATCAAATAATGTTGTAATTTTTTATGCAATGATTGTGAAGTGAATATCTTTGGGTTCCAATGATTAACCAAGAACATATACGTCAGACTGATCAATAATGAAAGTAATCGTTAGTCGCAGCCGTCCATTACTTTACTTGACACTTGCAGGCCACACCACACACACACACACACAGTGGCATGTCACACTGGGCCTTTTGTGCCATTGGTTAATCAACTTCATTTGCATTACAAGGAAAAGGAAGACACCCACAGCATGTCAACACACTGTAAGTCAGGAATCAACATCTGACCATTTTAAAATATACGTGAGCTCACAAACGTCACTCTTTTACCCTTCATTTTTTAATGCTATGTAAACATACTGAGTCAGAAAAATACTATGTCTTTACATTATTTACAAAGTGAATCTAGCGGAGTCACTGTTTCGGTTCAGTGTGATGGAACGCAGGAAAAGTTTCTACTCTCCTTTTACAATCAGGGAGTTTATACTGATGATGGATCGGCTACATTAAGCTTTAAGGCAATGCACTGTTGTGAGTGTTGCTGCCATCAAGGCAATGGCACACTGCAGGTTAAAAGGCAAGTGGTGTGAAATGGTCAACAGGGCTGAATGTAGCCCCAGTTTGTGCCTCTCACATGTTACCATTATAGTCGAGTCATGGAGCTTAACATCTATTTACACAAAATAATCTTAATAATTTGTGATCTTTGAAAAGTCACACAGGTGTTCTTAAGGTATTTCAAGAATCCTCAAAGACTCTTTGGATGAATAACGTTTCCATCGGCTACATGACGGAAAAGATTTTTGACCCATCACTTAAGATGCTGGTATATTTCCTGTCCAGGTAGCTGGAAATAATATTAGTCAGTGCTCGTTTCGTATGACAAAAACAATCCAATGTAAGATAAATATGGCCAAATATAACTGATAAAACTTTTTTGTTTCACATTGTACAAACTGAGCAGGGAAATTTGTAATTACCAGCTACTATCTTTGGATTACGAAACATTGGTGCAACTTGAGAACAGGGTTTAAAATCACAATTTTTTTATTGTAAATGGACTGCATATATGGTATTACCATGGAGCAGAATATTTTAAGAAACAAAACAAAGGTGGTAGCCAAAAATGATATATGTCTTATATGATGTTACAATGTATTTGATGTTTCTATACAAAATAATGATAGAAAATGAGCAAGGACATATTCCATTTCTGGCTCACAGTCGCAATTTGGGGAACTTTTTATTGTCCAGTGTAATATTTTTATCCTCCACATGATTAGAAAAATCTTTGAGGATTCTGCAAATACCATCAAAACAGCAGTAGGCTAAGTGTTGTTAAACAACCTTCTGGGTTTTTCAAAGATCACTGTGTAATTATTTTTTGGAATAACAGATGCTTATTTCTGTGACTTAAATGTAACGGTAATGCATGAAAGGCACAATCTGGGGCAAGGCTGAATGATGACCAGTTAGGGCAATTTTTGTAATTTAATCTTGAAAAGTGCAGGCCTAGAGAAAAAATCAGATGACTACATTCACAGTAGAAAAATTAGACCAGTGTGACAAAACAATCACATGACTGATGATCATTTCAGTGTTGTTTTAGGCGCGTTCAATGCTTTTGTTTCAAAGCATTTACATTGATCATGTATTAGCCTACAGTATACAGAAAACTTCCTAAGTGCACATCTACTCCATGATATTATGGAGGAGTTCTAACACAGTTACAAACTACTGACACATACAAGTACCACAGTTGTGGCTTATAATCTGTGACTTTATATGTTGTAGTAATATTAATATACCAGGGATTTGTAAAAAGTGACACTGCAGTTCAAACCAGTTTATCAGGTACTGTCTACATCTTTATCATGCAGAACCAAATTAACATATTCTACTTTCTCTGCTGGTAAAAGGCCACAGCGATCTTTCTGAGGTATCAAGCAAAGAAACCAATAAGCAAACAGAGCGATACTCTACAGGAGGATGCAAACCCCTAAGACACCATTAACAGCAGCAAGTTAAGATACAACAAATCTTGTAACCCTGAATGAAACATATGAACTCAGTCTCAAATTGTCGGAGCTAATTAGCAGCATTATATAGCCAGTAGTGTTCAACATCAACATAATCACATACACTAGCATATACAGTATATAGACAGCTAAGCAGGCAAAGAGGCTCCTGTGTAAAACAGCAATTTGCCATTTGTCATTTTAGTTTATACCCCCCTTTGATAAAAAGGAAGTTGCGAAAACAATAGCTTTTTTGTACGATCAAAATAGGAACACGTGAAACCAGTTCATTGCATCTTGCACTTTGCAATTCATAAACCTGATACAGAGTCAGCTATTGGAGGAACCCTATAAGGTGAAATAGCTGAAATTTTTTCTTACTCCAGTCTTTTGCATGATATGAGAGGATACATCTGCACTGTAGATGGAAAAGAAGAGTGAATATCAATTTACATCAAACTGAGGGAGAAAGTCTCTCTTTCTACACTAGCTATGTTTATATTTATTTCCAGGTTGGTTTAGCACTTCTGCTTGTCGTCACAGAGTCTCTAGACTGGACAGACTTTTCAGAAAAGCTACCAGTCTTACGGATATCTTCATGCTTCGTAGGCAGTGTGGGAGTCTCGCTGCGGTAGGCGCTGCGACTGGCCGCTTTCACACTTTGCACTCGTCGCAGGTTTGTCCCCTTGGGCCGCTCCTCGTTAGCGTGAACTGTGGGTGGCAACCTATTCTGCTTCACCGAGGTACGTCGACTTACAAGAGAGGGGCTGCGAGACGGGGTGGTGGGGACGGAAGGGACTGAGGGGATGGATGGGGGTACCAGCTCCTTCTTGGTCCTGGAACATGAAGCTACGGTGTTGCGGGCAAAGTTGGGGACATCTGAGGTGTTTTTTGTGCTCAGTGTGTGAGAGCTGCTGTTCTCAGAGCAAGCTCCAGCCTGAGCCTGAGCTTGGGCCTGTGCCAGGGCTCTCATGGTGGAGCGGCACATCTTCTCCTCAGGAACTGGCTTGGGGATGTTCCTTAGGGGTTTGGCGCTCGGCTTGTGGATGGAAGCCTTTCTGGGTGTTGAATCGCGTGCCCATCTCGAAAAGCCACCTGTGAGGCTACCACCCCTTGAAGCTTTTGCCTCATCAGGAGGCAGACTGGAGTGACGAGGAGGTTTTGCGGTCTTCTCACTCCTTCCTCTCGCTGGGGTGCTCTGGTCACGATGAGGCCGGCGTGATTCTCCACTGTCATGCGCCAAAGGTCTCTCTGCTCTCTTGTTGCTACCTGTCCTTGTAAGCTTGCTAATGGGCACAACCTTCCGCATACCCTGGCTCTCGTTGCTGGTCAGCATTCGCACACCGCGACCTCCAATGCACTTAGTCGCTTTGTTAGCTTTGCCCTTTGTATGCACAGTTTTTTTACTGCTTCTCGGTGCATCTTTTACACCTTGTTTTCCCTCAGCGGTGTCACAGCTGTCCGTGTCCCACTCTTCTTTGGAAGCAGACGGAGTCATGGAGGCTGTGTCCATAGATTTTGTCGCTGAAAGCTCATTGGTTGAAACAGACTGGTCGTTGGGAGACTCCAAATTAGAGGATAGAGAGCTTGGATCTTGTTGGCTCTCCTGATCTTTGCTACAGTCAGCTGTGAAATAAAGTCCCTCCTTCGTTAGAGACGAGCTTTCAACCTCTGAGTAATCCAAAGTGACAGAGCAGTCTGTTTCTGTGCAGTCAAGTATATAAAACACTGGTTTCTTATTGGATACAGAGGTATCTAGTGGGAGGGGTGTATCACAGGTTGTTGATGAAAATGTACTGTTGTCCTCCTCTTCTTTCTCTCTCTCAGGAGAGACCCGAACCTGTGGGAGAGGATCTATTTTCCCTTCCCAGGCTGCCTTGGGATCTGCTCCTCTTTCAAAAACGTTATCATCCAGGAGGAAGTCCAGACTTAAGGGAGGTGACTGTCTCTCCTTTTCCAAATCTGTCACCACAACATCCCCCTTGTTGACAAAGTGCATATGATTACTGTTATTATTTGGACTAGGTAGGTCAAAAGCTTGAGGACCTCTAACTAAAGTGTGCGTCTCAACACAAACATTCAAGTGGCCGCTAACTGTTGGGTCGGGAAGATGGAAGGGCTTCTTAAAGACACACAAGGACCGAGGCAGAACGCTGCCTTCTGACACAGATGAGTAATTATTGTTGTTGTAGGGGTCTTTATCATTTAAGCCAGAGGAGGAAAACCTGGCCAGCGGACTCACAGGCTCAGTTTCTGCATGTGGAGACGTTACCTGTCTGTCGCAGCCCAGCTCACGGTTGTCATCCTGGGCTAAGATCCAGGGGGTTGTCCTGCGCTGCAAAGCGCGGCCCGACCGAGGTAGGCTGTTAAACTTAGAATAGTCAGCGGGATCCCCAGTGCCCCCAAATAGCTCCAGGTATCCTTGGAGTTCTCGGTCTGCTATGGAGGTCATGGTGTGGCGATGGCGGCGGGCGCTGGCTGAGCGTCCCAGCGGGCTGTGTGGACTCTGAGCCCTCTGCTGGAAAAAGTCCAGCAGGCCTTCTTTAGTGAGCATCTCTACATCGTTCTCGCTGCTGCTCCGACCAAATACACCACTCTTATCTGTACCCGACCAAGCAAAACGCTTTTCCTCCAACTCCCTCAGACGACGCTGTCTGGCAGCTTCCTTCAACTCACGGTCCACGTTGTCCTGAGAGTAAAAGGAAGGTGGAGAATGTTAAGACGCAGGCAGGACGATGGTAAGATCAAATCAGACTAGAAGAAATGAACATGCATCTTTTTACCTCTAAATTCACTCATCTTAAGTGATATTGCCCCAGTATTTCAAAATGGGTCTTACTTTTGTAGTTTTGGGAATCATATCATTATATTCATCAAAGTAACAGAACCTGCAAAACTTGCTCTCCTATTGTAGCAGACTGCTTTGTGGGTGCAATCCCTACTCCAAGATACACAGCAGCTTGACAGAATTGGACAGAACTGCCACAATAATGTGGACGGAAGCTTAGAATGTTTGGCTAATCCAACGGGAGCACTAGACCAACAATGTCCCATTGGAATAAATTACTTCCTGTCTCCATTAATTCGACAATGAGTGAAGTTGTACATGTGGCGTAATGGCAAGATCTGAGAATAGCATCACTACACAACATCTGAGTGGCCAAGAAACACGAGCTATGATTATATAATGATTATATATAATTTGAAATTAAAACCTACAGTGAGCGCACAAGAAATTTTGGTAAAAATCTCTCATTGCACAAGAAAATGAGGTATGCTATGTTGGAGGTATGTTAAGCCAACGCTGGATCAGGATGTCATTCTGTGTTCTGTGCTTTACCTGGCTGGAGAGACCATTTTCCCGCTGGAGACAATAAAGTTAAAGCAGAAGTTGAAAGTTGAAGTTGAAGTTGAACAGTTTGGATAATAATTTTACAAAGAACCCCAAATAAAGTTGGCTAAAGTGGGGTTTTCTTTACAACCTGTCTAATTGTCTCATTGTGTTTCTTGTCCAGGTCTTTTCAGCGATGTGTTCCCAGACCACAGCAAACAACTATGTGAGAACAATGTTATTATTACCCATGGGGCCAAAAACTATGAAAAGCTGTATTAAACCAAATATCCATTCACTAAAGCCGACCTTGACAGCTTTCTTGAACTTGATGCAGAAGTCTTGAAAGATGCGGAAGCACTCGTCCAGCTTAAAGGTGTCCTTGTCTTCACACAAGAAATCGATCAGAGCGTTCCCCTCTTTACGCAGATCCAGCCTGCGCCTCTTCAGGTCCTGAAGCTTCTCTGCTGAACTCTGAGACATCAGGCACACACCTTCTTTATTTATAAAATGTTAAACACTTTTATGGATGTCACTTTCTACAGCGCTAGCGTCAGCAGTGCCAGAAATGTACAGTGGCCTGGATCCAACTTTTTGTATGTGTGGCTGTGCATATAATGTATTACATAACTACTGCTGCTGCTTCACCTGCAGAAAGGGCTCCAGCTGCTGCAGTAGCTCTTGGTCTCCTTGAACCTTCTCCTCCAGGGATTTAATCCGTACATATAAAGAGGAATACTCCAACTCGATGTTTTCCACTGAGATTCTACATGAAGACATTATAGTAGAAAGATTCAGATCAGGGAAATGTGCTTAGAGACCATTTTGGTGATTACATACCTAATCACATCACTGACTGACACTACTTAGCATGACGATATCTGACAGCATTTTGCTGAATACACAGTCAGACTGTTCTCCATTAAAGGTGAAGATAGGACTGCTATGTGAAATGCATTCACATATCCTGAGGGAGAGAGGGAGGGACGAGTAATCTTGGAGCGTAAGGAGCTGCACTGACTCCATAAAGAGATGACCTTGTGAAGCTGACAGAGCCTGACAGCCACCAGCAACACACTGCGTTCTGAAAATTACTCTTAAAGTACCGCACAAGGTAGATGTCAGCTTGCATAATGAGGCTGGCTGAGTTTTGATCAAATTCACCCTTTTGGTCAATTACAGGACACAGAAATAAAACTGAAAAGAACTACATACTTAAAGAGGTGGTATTATGCTCATTTTCAAAATCCTATTTAGGGGTTGTACCAGAACAGATTTACATGGTTTAATTTTCAAAAAACACCATATTTTTTGTCATCCTGCACATTGCTACAGCTCCTCTTTTCACTCTGTGTGTGAAGGCTTTGTTTTAGCTGTGTAGTGATACATCTTGTCTCTAAATTATCTTTGTTGGGAGTTGCACATGTGTAGTACCTAGTTAAGGACTACTAGCCAATCAGAAGCAGAGAGGGGCAGTTCAGTGAGAAGCTGGTAGACAGGACTTCGGTTCAGCTGTACATGTTGCCTACCAGCTTGGCAACATAGACTGGAGCAAGAGTTTCACAGTGGTAAGTTATTAATCTGTAACAAATGTATTTTTCATCCATAAAGTTTTTTTTCACTTTGCAAACCTATTACATGCTCAAAAAAAGTATATAACTCAATAAAGGAGAGGGAAAAAGCCAAAAAGCATAATACCACCTCTTTAAAATGTATTTTTTACTAGTTTGTCAGAGGCCACTGTGCGTAAAAACATTAAAGAGAGGTTATTATGGAAAACTAAATGTTCCAGCCTGCTTGATAAAATCATTCTTAACTTCACAGTCAAGATACAAGTGCATTGACAAATTATTCCACAGAGCGGGTACAAAATGAACAAGATTACCTGGATGCGCTCTGGAGATTATGAAGTTTCTCTGGAAACCTGAGTAGCTTCTCGTCTTTTTTCTTTGCCTCCTGTGTGGATCACACATTTTACATCCAAATGTTTGTTACTATACATGATAAAGTGGCATCATTGCAGTGAGGAGGACTGCTCTTTGTTAGGTTACGTAAGTGCTTGGCCAGCCTTTGTTGGGTCTTTTCTGTTTCCTGTCACCATCTGCTGTCCACCTGCCCTCCTGCAGTCTTAGTATTTGGACGCTGTTTAGTCAAGCACCACTGCTGTGAAAGATTTATATAAAACTAATTATTTGTGGCTGACAAATGACTGTCTCTTTTTGCATGTTGGACTGAAATGTGTGTCCCACTTTATTTTGATTTCACACATTTTTGTGTAATTTGACTGTAATAATCAGGAGATACCACAGATGTAGAAATATGAAATATTAATGGGACAAAATGGTTCTATAGATACCTGAGTAACATCTCCAAAACAGTTTCCATAGTACAGTACATTACTTTTACAATTAGAATTTAATTGAATTACAATTCAGTATATCTCATAGATACAGTACACATTCAGTACTGTAACCTCTTAATAGGTGAAAACAGTGCCTATTTTACACATTCATGGCTCCAAAAACACAAGAGAACCTATTGATTATTATTATTATTATTACAGTTGAGGTTTGATTTAGTGCATCTGTAACCTTGCAACAAACAGTAGCCGTGTGAAGATTTCAACATTCATTTCAAGCCTCATCTTGCTGTGTTGTATTGGATTCCATAAGTACAGGTCTTAATGGCATCATGTGCATAAATTGTATAATTGAAGCCTTCGCTTACCATGGCGACAAAGTGCAGCAAGTTCATCCCTGGCTTGTTGGCCTTGGTGTCAGCCAGTGAGAGGAGGGATGACAGCTTGAACCCAACAGCGTTGCCTGCGTACCCACCCTGAGAACCAAAGAGGAACTAATTAAAGATCTCACAAACATTATCAATATGTTCAAGGATAAGCCTGGTGATGTTTTATATTTGTCTTGTTAACAACAAATCCCATGAGAAGAGTAAGTATAGCTTATGTCGCCAAAGCCTGATACATTGTATTCCTCTGTGCCATAGACCTCTATAGGGATCCAAAATTTATGAAAGGAGTAGGTCGACATTATAAGAAATATGCTTATTTGCTTTCTTGCCAGAAGTTATATAAGAGGTTTGATACCATTCTTTATGTATGCTAAGTTTGAAGCTAGAGCAGGTAGCCAATTAGATTAATTTAACATGAAGACTGGAAGCAGGAGAAAACAGCAAACATGTCTCTGTCTAAAGTTAGAAAAATTGTCCAACCAGCACTTCAACCAAATCAACAAACGTTGATGTTAATTAGGGAGGTTTAGAGACGCCGGTAGGCAGATATTCTTTTACCTTTGGACGAAGTCAGACTAGCCTTTTCCCTGTGTTTGCAGTCTTTATGTTAGGCCAATGGTAAGTCTCTACCAAATGCACAATTTACTCCTGTCAGAGTAACAACTGCAAAAACTGTAGTGCCCAGCTGGTAAAGGAAATCACTTGTATGTAACTATGTATTTATGATGCATTTAAAAAGATTTATGACCTCGGTAGGAATGAATGGGCTTGGGGTAGTGTGCCACAGAGTAGGGAAGTCAGAAAGTATTCAGAGACAAACAATCACATTTGATGTTATTGTGTTTTCATGAGATTTTTCAAAAATATATAACCTAAAGCAAGTATAGTCCTTTAAATCAGACAGATAGGAAAACAAAAGTAATGTATGAATAGAACATATAGTAACTTTTAAGACTTACAGCGTTCATGATGTTTCCGGCCTGTAGCACCAGATGCAGAATGGCATGAAGCTCCTCGCAGTTCATCAGCTCTATAGGACGAGATCAATATGAACTCAATTAGAGAATCAACAGCAGCAGCACATTACGCACTACTTTACTTTCATTTACCACCACCACAGAGAGCAACTTTCAGCAGTAATAATGACAGCCGACTCCAAATTCATAGGAAGTTTATTTAGTCCTTTAACAGTCATTTTGAGTCCTTTAACAGTAAGGGTAAATGTTAAATATTGTTTAAAGGTTTCATTAAATGGTGTCATTATAAGTTCTGCTTATTTGTCACCTGCAGTGTTTAACGGATAGCTCTGCAATGCAGAGAAAAGGTCACGATCCTGTAGTAAAGGTACAATGTGGAAGATTTGGCCAGAATTTTAGTTTAAAATATTCAAAAAATTAACTAATATGATCAGAATGTAATGATGTACAGCTCTGATGTAATGTCAACAACGCCTATGTATTGTGCTGCAGAGATATCTACTTAAATTAGCATGCTAACTAGCCAGAAAAAAAATACATATTTGGTTTATGTGCTCTGTGTGTGCGTAAACTTGTTATTTTACTGTAAATTACAAATTGGGGGCGTGGCTCTAAGGATGGATGTTGGTCGGCCTGACTGAAATACAACTATCAGATGAACTGCCATAAAAAATGGTACAGATATTCATGTTGCCCCCATGATAATTTGTAACAACTTTGGTGAATCAATGGGTCCAAAACAAATACCTTGACAATTGCCATCAGCCTTAGTTGTACTTTGTGTTTATTGCTAATAATGTTAACATGTTAACATGGGTCTGACTGTCGTTCGTTACGAAAAGAAGATTGAGTGTTTATTGTCTGGCCAAACTTGTGGTGGTCGATTAACGTAATTATTTACGCCCCGCTGGCTGCCATCATGTTAATTATTACCGTTGGCTGCAAACAGGTTACAGGTCCATTGTTAATCATGTAACGTTACAGTTTTATTTAGTTAACATTAGGCCTACACTGGTTTGAGAGTCTGGTGGTGTGTTGACTTACAGTAGTTAATAAGCTGTCATTGATTGCATTGCACATTACATGGTTGTGCTCTGTAAGTGAAAAACAGGCTACAGGTTCATTGTTGATCATGTAAAGTTACAGTTTTATTTAGTTAGCATTATACTGGTTTGAGAGTCTGGTGGTGTGTTGACTTTCAGGAGTTTAAGCTGTTATAGACTGCACTGCACATTACATGGTTGTGCTCTGTGAAAAACAGGTTACAGTTTATTGTTTTGAGAGTCTGGTGGTGTGTTGACTTACAGTAGTTTATAAGCTGTCATTAAATTCATTGCACATTACATGGTTGAGCTCTTTATGTGAAAAACAGGTTTATTAATCATGCAACGTTACAGTTTTATTTAGTTAATGTTACACTGGTTCTGAGTCTGCGGGGTGTGTTGACTTACAGTATTTAATAAGCTGTCATTAATTGTAGACGCATCGTAGCCTACATTAGGCTGACATGGTTGTGCTCTGTAAGCTTTGACCATGTAACGTTACAGTTTTATTTAGTTAACGTTACACTGGGTTTAAGAGTCTGGGACTTGAGACTTGACTTGGACTCTAGCTCAAAGACTTGTGAGCATCTCTGGTCTCAGGTGACACATTCCTACTTTTTGTTCAGCACCGCTGACAGCTCGAATATCTGGGTCACCTGTCTGAGCACATACAACTATGTGTGTGTGTGTGAGAAGGTAGAAGAGCCTGTGTGTTATTACCTTTAGTGGCGACGCGGACGACATCGATCTCGTGGCTCATTACAGCACAGGAAGGGAAGAACTCTTCGTGGAGGACCATGGTCTCGATCCGAACCTCAAACCTGTCAGAGACAAAAAAGACAGATGTTAAATCTGATGGATGTCATTCTGTAGGCTGTGAGGAAATGAGAAAAGGAGTTGACAGACTTCTTTTAAAGGACAAGTTAAGGTTCTGCAGAGAAGCCCAAACATCATTTTCATTTAAAAATGTAGAACATAACTTGATATATATTTATCTTAGGCTGAGTAGCAGTGGGAGCTGATTTCACCATCTCTGTTACACTAATACTACTTCAGTGTTTTCACCCAGTGTTCTTGCAAAAAAAAAACAACACTTTGGGAAGAGACTGCAGATATCTATGACTCAGTCGTTTCTAGCTCTGCTATATTTTAAAATGTTAATTCATGTGCACTGTCCCAGAAAAGTAAATACACATACAACACAGTACAAGTTTGCTGGAAAGTCCCCACAAAATCCAAATCTGTCCTCACAAAATGACAACAATGGTGCAAAACCTTTCTTCTTTCATTGACTGTCAAACAACATCACATTTCTCTTGGACCGAAACTACACTATGTACACACGATTGAAAGCTACTTACCAAGGCACCTGGATCAAGAGGTACATAAAGGAATCGACCAGTGTCAGCTTGTCTGGGTCTCCTTTAAAAGCCTTAAATTTCTTGATCTGTTGGGAAAATAGAGAAAGAGGAAGCTCAGCAGGCTTTATTGTTTTCTATCTACATTCAGCTGTCTTTTATCGTCAGTTTTGGTTTTTAATTCAAAAACATTGTACCAATTCATAATTTGCTAAAAGCCACACAGACATTCAAAAACACAAACCTCCTCTGCGTCAGGCAGGAGCTTCAGCAAGTCTTTGAGCAGCTCTGCTCCATAAATCTTTCCTTCTCCTTGTCGTATGTCTTCAACAATGGAGCGGTTGGACCTAGAAGACAAACAGTTTGTTTCAATTAAGTTCAATGATAAATAGCACAGGTGCTCACTTAATGCTCGCTCTCCTGTGTTTACAAAAGTAATAAATCCAACTTTTACTCACAGAGTCCCTGTCAGGCTTGACTTTATTAACAGGCAAAACAAACCAAAAATACTGACAATGACAATGTTACGGACAATATAAGTAAAATGAAAAACATCACTCCCTCTACTATACATGTGGGCATTGCATTGCTCCTTACAGCACATGACATTCACAGTTCAACATGTATTCTCAATCATGTCTAATTACATGTAGAGACACTCATATATGAATAAACTATACCAAAAGTATGTAAAAGTATGTTAAATCATGGTCGCTGTAACAGTAATTATAAGATTACATTATAAGAAACAGTATTTCTGCAAACTATAATAGCATGAAAACTAATTTGTTGCCATCTAATAGTTTCATGCTGTGTAGTATTTTATATATATAGACCAAATTTATGGATTGCTTCATAATTAATTCTGCACTTTGTGAAAACTGACATAAAGCATTTGTGAGCCCATGTAAGAAAGGATAGAAGATTTAAGTGTTCAAGCCAAAGTTAAGCATACAACACAAACTAGATTGTTTATGATGGGACTTTTACTCCTGTTCACTTTCTGCATAGAAAATCTTAGGTGACTTCCAAGGCTTGGATGGACATGAAACAATCTCAGCTGAATCATTAATACAGAAGATGAACAAGTATTTCTGGTTCTTTTATAAAAACTCAAAAGGTTCATAAAAACAGAGTGAGACAAAAAATGTCTTGTGCGTGTTGCTAACAGCTAACTGAAGCTAAAGGTTTAAAATGAACAGATACTTGATAAAACATTCTGCAGGTTAGATCAGTTTTTTTGTTTTTGTTTGTTTTTAGATATTTTATATTTTCTGTATAAGTATACTAAGATACTGAATTTACACTCAAAATAAACATTTGTTTTTATGCAATTACTTTTTATACTTTTAAGTATGACATGCATTTCAGTTGCTAAGACTCATGGACATTGTAGTATTTGGAGACATTTACAATCCAAATGGACAAATAAACTAAACAAAAAAGGATTTCTCAGCAACAAGGTTGAAATAGTTAAAACTGTTGCCCAGAACATACATCTATACTACCATTAAATTATCCAGGAGACTCCTGTGTTTCTATTTTGAGGAACATTCAGCATGACGTTAAAAGAAATAACCTAAATGGAAAATTTACAGTGGTAAAAGAAACTTCCGTAATCTGTGGCTTCTCCCACTTCGCAAATCTATTTCTGTATATTGTTTTTACTTTTGGTTGACTCTTACTTTAAAAGAGTATCACATTGTATTTGAGCCTACATTTATTGAGTGCTTTTTGCACTTTGAAATTCTATTGTGAAAACTGACTCAAATCATTTTGTAAACCATTGAAGGAGAGGACAGAGGATCATATATAGGACAGGGGACCAAACCATATTAGAGTTGAAGTCAAATGAAAAGGCACACAAAAATAAACACTGTGATGAAGTCACTGCTCACACGCATGTCCTGACTGAGCACAGCATGGCTGACAGTCAAATGGCATTAAAATACAGTGGGGAGCCATGCAAATACACTGTCATGCAAACAGAAACGTAACACACTTTAGGTACTCTGCTCCAGACGACTTATGTAACACAATGCTGGTCGAACACACTCGAGATTTCCAGAAGCAATTCATTATAAACAATGGGGAGCTAAGAAAGCCTATTAGAATCAGTGACACAGATTCTGAGCCTAATCTCCCTCAGTTAAAAAGATTTATAATGGATTTTGCCTGAAACCGAAACTGACAGTGTTTTTCAAGATACCATCAGTGTTGGATCTCTGGGACAGCACTGTGAACACCTATAACGCACCATAACCAAATGTGGTACATGAAGTAGGACAGCAAAAAACCCCTGCTATGATCAGTTATATTCCCTTTCTACTAAGTTTCAAAATACCTTGTGATCAATTAGTGTCCATTAGCCATTAGAAAATGGTACGATGAAGAAACAAAAGGTTAGATAGCTCACTGCCCTCCTCGTTATCGCCAAATATCTCCTACTTCTCAGCACTGGCCCGAGCTAACTAAGTGCCTGCCAAATTTCAGTTCAGCTCCCTCTTTTCTTCTAGACACATTGTACTCCTTATTCTTCACTGTTGTGGCCTCATAATCTGGACTTTAAGGCCTTTTCATTTCTAAAACCTTTACACAACAACAATTAGTTGCCTTGCGTTCTCCCACAGAAACATCATGAGTATACTGTATATGCAGCCGGGTGACAAATAAAAGGAAAAACGTGAATAAATGAGTGTAGAAACATTAATGGTTTGATGAGAATGAAAATGATGTGAACTTCACAGTAACCAGATCTCATCACAATAAATAGCTATGGGTGATTTTGGTCCAAAACACACACAGATGATAAGATATATATCAGAACACCACACCAGAACATCGGCGCTCAGACCTGCATGAGGCAGAATACATTCATCAGTAAAATGAGGACAAGGTATCGACAAAGTGCTGGATTCTTCGGATCTTTCACAGTCAGAGAGTATGATCTGATACCGACTTCTGGAGTGCAAGAGCTTTTTCCATTCATCAACACGGGTCAACTCTCCATAAAAGCAAAGGTAATTTTAGCACATTTACTCCTCGGATCAGCCCAACCAAGCAACTGTACCATGACTACTTCATCTGTCTTTATGATGCATCTGTGTTCTCTGGTCTTCAACTGGCATGCAGGAAATGACAAAAGGCTTTTTAGAAAGCACTTTCAAAACACCAAATGAAGGAATAACAAGTCTTATTAGACTCCAGAGACTTGGAGCATCAAAGCAGTTCTGGAGGCTTACTAAGACATTTTATGTTTTAGTTTGGGAAGCAGTTGGAACACTTACTTCTTGAACTGCTTCAAGAAAATGCCCACATTCATCCCCCTCTTGGAGTCAAGGATGCTGATCTGAAAACAAATGAAAGACATTATAAGTGATGCATGATTGTGCTGTAGTTTCGGTTAAACACACAATGAAACACTCGTATGTTCCCACAGCCCTTCCTTCTTTTTTGAAGTACTCTGTTTGTTGTTGCTTGGGTTACCTACAGTACATATTCCCAACACCACCCACACCACCTTATGGGATACTGGAATTCTATTGGGCCCCACATGTAGTTTACGCCTCCTTCATTAACAATGCCTTGCACTGCCTTGAATGTACAGTACAAACATTTTTAAAAAGAGACCTAATTACAGCTTTAAAATAGCAATTAGACACTTCTGTGGTTTAAATTTAAGATGAGTCCAGGTGAAATGGAGGAAGACAAGAAACTATTTAGTTAAATTTACTTGAAAATACCCAAATGATATACTGTATGTAATATAGTGCTGAATGATTAGTTAATTGACAGAAGATTAACATGAACAATATTGATAAACAATCAGTTGTTTAAGTCATTAATCAGACAAAAATGCCAAAAGTTTTCCTCCAGTGTGAAGATTTGCTGCTTGTCTCTGTTTGATATCATTAGTAGTTGAATATCTTTGGGTTTTGGACTGTTGGTAGGACAGAACAATTCTCCCGACTCCTCATGCAGGTTTTGCCTCATAGTTCATGTTACTTTCCAGGAGTCCATAAAGCATGCTTTTGAGCACCATTACCTAACGTGTCCCTGCAGGGATATCTTAATACAGTAGGAGCAGAGGTAGAGTTATGTACTGTAGTATCGTATGGTTGAGAACTTCCAAGAGTTTAGGCCTACATGTTTCCACTAATCAAGCTTGTGTATTTTCTGACTCTGAGCAGGTTTTTCCGCATCAGAGAATCAAACAGAATATGGTCACTGTAATCTAATATATATATATATATATATATATATATATATATAGTGTGCAAAATGAATGAAATGTCATTTTTTTGGTTAAAAAAAGGAAAAATATAAACCCTAATTCTATAAATCTGTACACTTTCATTGGGTTCAACATTTAAAAAGCAATAAAAATCTTATAATACTGAATCTTGAATGCTTTAAAAAATAACTTCATGTAGTTTACTATTGTGTGCTGCATTTTATTACAGTGAATAAACTTTACACTCATCACTGTGTACTTTATGAAAAAGTAATCTGGTCCTCACTAGCAACAAGAACCGAACTATACACAATAGTTTTTGTTTATAAACGTCTCCTACTAAAGCTGCCTTACATATCACCTCTTCTAAAATTTTAAACATCAGATCTCTCTTGATGCCGCACGAGTGAATTCTGAACTTCAGAAGGCTGCCTTCCACTACTTTGCACCGTATCAATGGAATTAATAACAAAGGAAGTTCATTGGATGAATTTAAACATAATATTTTTTAACTTTTGTAGAGTGACTGTTTCTCCTGCTGTTTGTTTGACCAGCTATGTTTGTTGTGTGTCTGCTATATAAATCTATTTCCCTCTGCTGTACTCAGGTCTCTCTTGCAAAAGTAATCTTGATCATGAACATGATTAAATAAACATATAATATAAACTGGACTTGCCAGTGAGTATTAATATTTTATTACTGTGCCAGCACTCTAAACTCCACTATCACATATCTTCTTTGTTAACCATCAAGACAAATTTTCTAGTGTTGCTGGTCTCAGAGCTACAACAGACTCACCTCATCCTTGCTGCTCTCCTTGAAGGAGCGGGACCGGGAGACACGTGTTGAGGTTCCAGTGTCTGGTGTCGCCCCACGTATGCCTGTCACTGCCTCCTCCTGCTGCCCAAACAGCTCCTCCACAGAGCGAACATCGATCTGGTACTGCTGCTGCCGCACCGCCATTGTCCAGATGTTGGGCTTCCCGCGCACCTTCTCCTCCGGTATCGGCTTCCAGAAGAAGCTGCGGACGCGGCGCTTTTTCCTTGCGTTGTGGTTGGTGGACGCCGGGGGTGGAGGGGGCGGGGGTGCCCCAGGCGGTGGGGGTGGCAGGGGAGGAGGCGGAGGAGCATGCTTGGAGGTGTCAGAGGTATCACTGAGGGAAGGTAGGGTGGCGTGAGTGTGTCCAGACATAGAGGATGGGTCAGAGGTAGTAATGGAGGAAGTGGTGCAGCTGCTTCGCTCACTGCTGCAGCTCTCTGGCTCATTGATTGAGGATGGACAACTCATAACAAGCAGGGACAAGCAGTCAGCATATGAGCTCTTTGCTGAGAGAGTATGGTACCCAAACTGATCAGTATTTCCTCTTCAAAGGGATTTCCAAAGTACTAGAATTTGTTTTCTTTTAGGTGCATCAATTCACTCTGAAGAACGTCAAAATGCTGCAGTGTGTGTCCCCTCACTGCTGCAAGAAGGTAGATGTCCCTTCATCTAGTCACAATGAAGGGAGCATGTCCTTTGATTCTGTCCATCTCCATCACCCAGCTGGTCATCCATCGTGCTGCGCAGACTCTTTGAAGGTTACCACCCGGGGGAGAGGGTGGGGGGCGACGATGGCCATGGAGCTACAAGAGAAACAAAAACAACATAGGACAGGATTATACAGAGGCAGTCATGCATTTTGTCATGGACAATCTGAAATTAGAGAAAATTAAGGGGTGCGACAGATCAAAAGTGAAGGGGTACCCAGAAAAAGGGGCTCACAATGAAGGAAATGGCAAATCCTCTTTTTTTCTATTTTTGAAGGGCTTTGAAGTCAGGCTGTGGGGTGTATAATGTCATTACACATTACACCAACAGCTTAGTTTCTGTTACACAGTTTGGTATCATTTTCATTCTTAAGGAGTTCTCATGTAATGGGCTACTAACAAATATAAAAAGTCATTGTTAAAGCAATATTGTGACTTTCACAATAAGTCTCATTTAATAATGTACTAGGGTTGCACAATTTTGACAAAATCTGATATTGCGATATTGATCATTACTATTGCGATTACGACATTAATTTCGATATCCTTAAACATATGTAAAAACACCAGTTGACGGGGCCTGTTTCTGATACGTTTACCCTTTGATCTCAGTTATTTCGTTGTCTCCCTGAGCTCCACTCATCTTCTTACTTTTTTGTTCTTTCTTGCTTTTCTTTTCGTTTCTCTCTCTCTCTCTTACGCTCTCTCTCTTACTCACACGCTGCAGAAGTATGCAGCTTGGTATGCTCAATAGGGTTTGTTTGTGCAGTGGACCCATGCACACTTGCATGTGGAAGGGCAACTGGCCAATGAAGCATGATCATTATATAGTGGTTTCAAGGAGGCTTGAAATCGAACACAACTAAGCCACACAACCAACGGACGCAACGTGTACTTGCAATAGCGATATACTGTCAATATATTGTGCAAATCTAATAAATACCATAAATAACTTAACTAATATTCAAATCAATTTTCAATTAAATAATGATCTGTGTAATTATTTCTGGCTCTTAAATGTTGATTTCATTAAATCCATTTTCATTTAATTCCTTGCAGAGGAAGATAAACTCAAATGAAAAGCAACAATTACTAAAATCCAATTAGACACATTTCCTGATTTAAATCAAAGGGACAGATACCAGTGGCCAATCAGCATCTAGTACTAGTGGTCGCATATGTATTTAGATCATCAGATCCTGTTGCATAGCAACACCATTAACAAAACTACATGATGCACCAGAAAAAAAAAAGTTGAGAACAGGCAAATTTTGTCAGATTGCTTTGCAAAGTCACCCTGGAAAACAATGCAACAGCAAACCCAACAGAAGCAACTGAAGAAGACATTTATGTCATGTTACCAGGCTCACAGACATTTCCACTACTACACAGTTGCTATCTAGCAAATCTTAATCTGTGAACTGCTTTAGGCCTGAGAGGACCTCAAATTCACTCAAATACAGTCCTTTTAAAGGAGGAATAATTCACATTTTAACACCTGCAAAAGCTCACTGTAGGGGGGACAGATGGAGATAGCAAGAATGTTCATACAGTGATAATCTACAACCAGTTTTCTTTAGAAGATTACACCTCTAAAATCTGAGTCATTGGAAAATCTTTCAAAAAGAAAGTCTTTCCAAAATCAGAGGTTGATTTGGTGGTGTGGTTAAAGAGAACTGGAAAACCTAAGCAGTCTTTAACTTCATAGACCAGAAGGAAAGGAAGCATTTGAGTCACCCACCCCTCCCCTCTCCCTCTTTTTCAAATCAACGGTTGTAGTCCTAAATTGAAGGGAAACTGGTTCTGTTTCAGGACAACGTATCACTCACTGCCACAGTCGACACGGCTACTGTGATGTGATACTTTCCTAGGCTTAAACAATGAAATTAATGATGCTTATGACAAGACACAGTAGGTACATCAGAGGCATGGTAGTGATAGTACATCACTTCCAGAATTTAGTTTCAGGGGAAACAATCGGCTTCAAGGACATTTAAAAAAAATAAATAAATAAAAAAATACTTGTTATCAAACGCTGTATTAATGGCCACTTTCTGGTTGTTTCTAGAATAAACTCTCTGCCCCTTTTACAACTTAGTAACATCTAAGTGGTCATCTCCCATTAGTTAGCAGCAAGTATACCACCTGATACCCAGAGATTATTATTTATTAATAAAGCAGACGTCACAAATGGCCTCATGTTGCCAACATCAACCTGCACGCTCAGCTCCGAGCTGGACCACACCGTCACTCATGTCTAATTCATAAGACTGCGGGAACAACTGACCTCACACTGAGTCATCTCCGTCTGCGGCGCTAAAAGATGTGGCTACTTTAACAGATGCTGTGCATAAAACTCAGGAACAAAAAGGAGTTACACTGTCTGCTGCTTCACTTGTTGCTTTTATCTCTCTGCTTTATTACTTACTGTTTAGTTTAGCACATACTGGAAACTGTGACACAGCTAGCTGGCTATGTCCAAAGGTAAAAAAAAAAAACTAATAACACGTTATATCTCTTTCTTGAATCTGTACAGGAAATAAAGTCTTGACATTTTGACACACATAACCTCCATAAAGCAACAAATAGTGATTTTTACACGTTGGTGTTTTAACTGATTAAAAAAAGGAGATATAATGTATTAATTAGTAAGTTTCAGATCTGGAACTGGTGTTGGTCCCTGGCCGCTGCCCACCGCCCTCCTCCTCTAATTGTTAACTGCCTGTTTTGTGTCGTTTATATGGCTCATGCTATTCACTCACTCATTCATTTATTCATGAATAAAAATGTTTGTATGTTTATAACTATCAGTGTCCATCTGGTTCATTTGACTGAACATTAGCTAGGTCTGCTGAATCGATGGCAGTCCCATTGATCCTTGAAAGGGGAGATCTGGTGTTTTTGTTACATTGAGTCATAGCTTACTACTATTTCAAACACTGTTTATTCTATTCAAGGCATGGCATTAAATTACAGCAAGGGTTGCACTGTGATTAGACTGCTAGCTACCTTTGCATCTCTTTCATCAGCAAATACTTCCTGTTCTTTCATACTTGCCATAGCAGGATTTGCAAATTTGCCTCCTGGCTCTAGCTTCATATTTGATGGGACAGATATGAATGGTAACAAATATTCCTGTCTGCACTGTAACTGTACACATTCACATTCATTTAATGATATTTTAAACTGCATGAGGGGACAACAACCAGCCAACAAGGCTGTAAGTGACATCCTTTGCCTAACATGATTTACAAAGGAGGAAACACACCTGTCAGTAACACTATACAACGAAGCCCTGAAGGAAAGAAAGAACAGTTTCCAGATTCACACATCTATCTGTTGCCATGAATGAACACAGACAGACTTTGAGGCTTCATCTAAATCTCCACCTGTTGTTGAGCCCGAGGCATTCCTGCATTCCTATCAGTCTTCATTAGTGACAAGGAATACCCCACCCACTTATTAGTGTTTGACAGGGAACACAGCCCAGAGCAACAGAGGTCAAAGTTAACATCAATATATAAAAATGGTCTTCTAGAGCAGGACCTTGGGACCTCTCCCAAGACAAATCTGAGGAAGAGGGTCTGATGGGTCCACTTGGGTCCTAGTAACTGTGACCCCAACCAGGACCCAAGTCAGGCCAGATTAAAATTATACACAAACAAATTTTCATTTCTTTCAATATCGATAATTATCACGATAACTATCAAATCATTATTTATTTCGCGTTTAAAGGCTGATATTTGCTCCTGAATGAAAGTTGAAGAAACCTGATGGTTAATTGTGGTTTAAACTCTTATTTGTGGTCAACACTAGATGCCAATCAGTGGATCACTTCACAAATCTGAGGTAGAACATTAAAAACAATTATGATAAAATCTTTGTCAACAAATATGCATGAGTCAAATTAAGTAAAAGCTTTTTTGCTCTCTTTTCCTCCACAAAAAAACATCTTAATAAAAAAAGGTCCTAATTTGTGTATGATTCATGTGAATAAAATCAAACATTTATTGAATATTTATTGAACATTTGTTATATTGTTATTGAAAAACATTATATTGCGATAATTATTGTTATTGTTTTATTGTCCAACCCTAGGTAGGGCCTCTTTCTATTGTTGTGGAAGTTGCGTCTGTGCGTCTGTTGCTGTAAGGACTGCAACTAACAATTATTTTCAATTGTGACTAATCTAGGCAAGATGTAAAGTGTGAACTGTAAGGTGGCAGGGAAAATTGAGGGGTTCTTTGCCAACAGTGAAGGAGAAGAAAAGACTCCTTTTGGGTCAAGCTCATCAATACTCAGGTCTACTTCAGAGTGGTTCTGACTGTTCTCACATCCCTTTTTTTGTTGTTGAAAATTTGTGGGGTCACAAGTGGCACGTACAGTCATCAGATCTCACCTATTTGAGACTTTGGACACATGAGTCCAAAAGTACCAAATGAGGGAATATTTTTTGCAAGAATTGTGTTTATCCCTTCAGTAGATTTATAGGGACTTGGAGGAACTATGTCAAGGAGCACTGACGCTGTTTTGATGACATGTCCAAAACACTTTTACTAAGACATTTTATGTTATGTCATAATAGAGCAAAAGCGATGCATAGAGACCTCTGGCTGCAGGTTATTTTTTCTTTTCTTATTCCATTATGCAAAACTGAAAAGGATTTTAAAAGGATGTACCTGTCAACAAGCCTCCAGGGAGCAAGCAAGTCCAAAACAAATAAAATCTGCTCCACTCACAAATGTGTAATGCTGAAGGTCAAGGTGCCACCGCCTGCTATAATAATCCCCTGTTGCGAACTTCCAGTTCAATTTCCTGAGGGTCAGTGAACACCCTGCAGAGCTGAGGTCTTTCAGTCACACTGTAGGGCCAAAGAGGAGCGGTCACAAGGAATTTGTCCAGTCTTATGCCATCATCATTACCATAGCAACGCTCATTAGCAGAAAAAGGTTTTGTGTAGGGCTCAGTGGGATGTCGCTGTCAGACCTGTTTGTTTCTGATCCTGCCGACCACCTTGATCTCCACTTATCCAAATCAAGGTCCTCTGGATTCAGGGTATTTATTGTATGTTGTACAGTCTCCAATACTTTAGTTTATGACTAAATACCTGCAAAACTCAGGACGACCCCATCAGCCTCAGATGTACTTTGTGTTAGGTTCAAATTAGCAAATGTTAGAATGCCAACTTGCTAAACTAAGATGGTGAACATGGTAAACACTATAACTTCTAAACATCAACATGCTAGCATTTTGAGCATGGTAATGTTACCATTAAGTTTACAACACCCGAGGAACAGCCTCACAGAGCTGCTAGCATGGCTGTAGACTCTTAGTTGTGTTGACTGATAAATGAGTTGAACATTTATCAGATTTGTTGTTGATTCGTTTTTTTTTTTTTAAACTGGGCTCTTGGGATTTGTTTGTGGCCTTTCCTGTCAACCAATGATGTTCCTAGCTGAGAAATATTTAAACTACCTTTTTGTCTCTCTCCTGTCATTGGAGTCCATACTGCTTCACCCCTCCACCATCCCACCAACGCAAATGTCACAGCCCTGTTCATGGCTCCCAAGGGGGATCGCTTCATGGCTGCATCTAAACAAATATACACACCATGTCTGTGTTTTATTACTTGGATTGTGTGTTTTTGTATTGTGCAGTAGCCCAGGATGCTTTCTGGGACTCCCTGGATGAAAAGGACTTCATATCCATTTGGGAACTCTTTTAACAGCGGCTTATCTCTCTGATTACCATGTCTTGTTTACAACAATGGAGAGGACACACAATAGACTGAGAGTTGAGCATAAGCAACAAGGCCCCCGCCACCCCGCCCCACACACACACAGCCCTGGCAACTACTGCCCAGATACTCAAGACAAAAGGACTGCATTGCCAACAATTCTCCTTTCACACACAGAGGATATGAAATGACACCTTTTAGGTGTGTATAGCAAACACAGACAAACATTTAAAGTACTGCGGGTCTTGGCAACAGCAGAGGGACTGCAGTTCATCATTCAGATAGCAGCAGAAGGTGACAGACTGCAGCAGGATCACTAATGTATTCAAGCACATAAATCTGGTCTGTTACATAAATCACATTAAGCTTTCAGCTTCATTCACAAACTGTACCTTATAGTCACATAAAATGTATTTAAGTCCCTTCTATGTAAAAATTGTTGAACATCTTTATATAAATTGTTCTTCTCACATTTTGAGATAATGAGCTCATGTTCGAAACTAAATATTGAATATCTGATGAACTGCAGGCTATTTATCACCTCTTGCCACTGGTTGTGTAATGTACCAACATACCCTAAGAAAACAGAAAACAGCAGATAAAGTAGTCTAATTGGGAAACATTGTGGACAAGGAGCCTATTATTCAGGAAATCCTGGATTTATCAAATATTTTCAGACTGAGTTCTTGGCACTGTTATGTCTGTACTTTTTGAGTGAACCCTGGCAGAACCTGACAGAGTGAATTATTCATGTCCCCATGAATAAAGTAACCCCTCTTCCAATCCAACTGCTGATGTCCTGAGCGGATAGCCACTCAATGGTCCTGACCCAGAGGCAAGACACCTGTGTACATTTATGGCTTAGTAAAACATTTATAACGCAGAAGCAACACGTTCTTGAACGGAAAAAGAAATATAACTTTATTTTATCTCAGGTTTTATAATTTGTCAGGATTTCTGCTGGGTTCACCAAGTTAAATGAAATCTGTTTTAGGACCTTTCAAATATCACATATAATACAATTTAATACCACCTTCACAATCATTGCAGCCAAAGTATGAAATATACAAATGAAAACCAGTACTGATAAAGCCTAGAATTATTTAACAAGTGCATGAATTTATTGACATTTATCTCACACTTTTGTTCTTCCCAGCAGTATAATTCCTATTAATATCATTAATGAATCATTAAACACGACCTGGATCTGGATGAGCAACAGAAAATGGAATGATGAATGGATGGATGGATTAACCAATTTAAATATTAGTAGTAGTTCATTTAAGGTCCACATGTGGATTTTATCAGAGGTCTGGAACAACAGCACTGGGGATTTTCTCACATTACTGCCAACAACAGGCAAGAACAAATTTTGTAAATTAATGTTTTTAATACCTTTGAAAGACTTTTGTTTTAGCAAATTTAAATTAATGCTTTGCAGATACCCTGTTTGTGGATATTTCACACAAAACAGCTAGCTCCTAATTTGCTCTTGCTTAATTAGCTTGTGTGATAGTCACATTTGAAGGATCAATGAGTTAAAACACTCAAGCTTTCAGCCTTACTCCCTTGACACAAAGCGAGATTTGGACTCTGGATGAGTGAACACATCAATGGATATGTCAGTACTTGGTCCACAAGCTGTTGAATCAGATAATCCTCATCATAGAAGGATCCTTCAGAGTCATAGCAATTTTTAGGACCACATTGGGAACTCTAATCAACACAGCACTGCATGTGCTCTGTTACTTCAAAATAATGTTCCAAATTGAATTAGGTTACATCTAGTACTTAGGCTGACCAATTTGCTGCATGTACAGGCCAACCACCTCCAAAACAAACAGCCATGTGTGATACTGTAGGCTTTAATAGAGGATTAATTTGGCTCGAACAAAACTGAACAGTTCTTTCACTGTCAAATCTGCAAAATCGGTTTTAAAGGAGATTATTACATGGTGTTATTTGTCTAGAGTGAGGAATGAATTCCTAATGAGGCCAAAGTACAGTTCATGCAACCTCACGGCATGTGAAACTAAACCTGCAATACTGACTGGAAGACAGCAGAGGATCAGCTTTGTCTTGCTGGTCACCAGTAGGTTTATATTCTCATTTTACCAACTCCACAACTAGTTATGCAACTTTGCTGATGTTACGAAGCAGCATTAGGAAACTGTTCCATAAAAAGTCAGGAGTCTCCTGCAAACAGCAGGAAAGTCTGCAGTGCACTGTCCTTTTATATTGATTAAAAAACAATTTAGGTCCAGCCCAATCTTCAGAATGGCAATTAAATCCACCTAAAACTGTCCCTGATGTCCCTCTGCCTTGATGCAAAATTGGCCCACAATTCACAAGTGTTACTATTAATAGACCGCAATGTCCCTTTCTCTCTCTCTCTGCATCAAAGTCCCATTCAGTGTGAAAGGGAAAGCTGTCGGCTGGAGTGTCTTTTTAATTCATAAAGTTTTATAAGCAGCTTGATAATTAACCTCCCAGTCCCAATTATATATATTTTTTCTGTAATTGATCAAGGATTCATGTGTTGCATTTTCACTCCATGAAATGATTAAAATAAAATACTCACTAGGTATTTTCTATTGTTATTGATAATTGGCAAAGAATTTATATTTTCTAATCAAGGTGGTAGGAACTGTAACAACTTTGTACTCTATATAAAAAACAAATCTATAGGAAAGTGTCTTTGGTTAGCTTGTGCCATCAGTGTGACTAAACCTGAGATTTAGCCACAAGTTCTTATGACAGCAATGTGGGTTTCTGGGTTATGTTGTACAGTCTTAAAGTACAAAACACAGTAAGTTATTTGGGGCACTTTAAGTCCTGATTACTGATCACATCACATAATTATGGCATTGTGTTCCTCTGCTGTTCTTTGAGTCCAGTTTAAGGAGTCATGAAAAGGAGTGCGATGCTACTATATCACCTACTGACTGAACTTCTTTTCCACTGTTATTTTATTCTTTTAAGGATATGTTCATAATTTTTAAAGTCTGCATTAAAACATTAAAACAATAACCAGGCTTTGCTTGCTGTAATCATTCCTCCTGCTCATTCTAGTCATTCAGAAGTTCATCTGAAGCTAATATGATGCTTTTGCACTCGATATAGATCTAATTTAGAATTAAGTAGCTTCCCAAGTTACAGCAGCTGAAAGGAAATCCCTGTCCAGGAAGACATAAAGGTTCTAACTTTGGAAGATACCCACTTGATTTGTCTAATTCAGACTGCTGAAACATATCATATTAGATTTAAATAAACTTTAGGAGAAGAAGGCCAGAAGAAATCATTACAACAAGTAAATCTTGTTTCATTGTGGCCTTAATGGGCACCCACCCATCCATCCATCCACCCATCCATCCATCCATCCATCCATCCACCCATCCATCCATCCATCCACCCATCCATCCATCCACCCATCCATCCATCCATCCACCCATCCATCCATCCATCCATCCACCCATCCATCCATCCACCCATCCATCGTCAACCACTTATCCTGCATACAGGGTCGCGGGGCCTTAAAGGGCACCTATAATGCTAATTTCCAGCTCTATATTTTTTTTCTGGGATTACAATAGAGTAGCTTTGCAAGATTTACAGGGGGAAAAAAAACTTATTTATCTTATACTGGCTTTTACAGCCCCTCAGTTCATCATCTGCCTGAAACAAACAGTTTGAAAAGGCATTTTATCCCCATGAAAATTAGCGGACAGCTAAATCGGAACTGGCTCAGTGGCCTAAGTCTCTAGTGCGCTTGCTCCTGTGGGGCCACGCAGTGTCCTCCAATACTGTATACATTTCTGTTTATGCATCCAGTGCTGTGAGCCAACATCGCCTCATCCTCTTGCCGATGTGCTCGATGCCATATGACAGCTACAGTAAATTATCTTGAAAAATAACGATATGGGGAAATGTTCACCATAGCACAAACAAGACAAGAATTAGGTTGGAAAAACGGTAGAGCAGAGGGTTTCTGGGGGCCTGTGTAGGCGGCAGATATGCTTGGGGCCTTCTTGATCACTGTACAAAAAACAGGCTCAGAGCTTTACTTTACTTTTACTCAGAGCTTTACTTTACTTTAGCAACAAGTAAAGTTATCTGTCCATTTCACAACAAAAAAGTACTTTCTGCAAGACATATTGAACAACCTCCAAAAACCTTTAGAGTAGCCCTGAAAAGTGTAGTCTTGCATAGCCATTCCAAAAGTAGGCTTCTATGCAAAAGTTTTTAGGCAGGTGTGGAAAAAATGCTGAAAGTAAGAATGCTTTCAAACATAGACATGTTAATAGATTATATTTATCAGGTAACAAAATGCAAAGTACATCAGCAGAAAAAAAAAATCTAAATCCAATCATTATTTGGTTTGAGCACCCTTTGCCTTGAAACTGCATCAATTCTACTAGGTAGTACTACTCAGCGGGTAGGTTGGCCCAAACATCTTGGAGAACTACGAACACTTCTTCTCTGGATTCGAGAGAGAGATCAGGGCTCTGTTGGGGCCATACCATCACTTCCAGGACTCCCTGGAAAGCTGAAGATAGTTCCTAATGTCTTTCGCTTCACTGTTGCCTGCAGAGATTCATTCTTGTACCGCTCTCCAGCCCTTCGGCAAACAAACTGCTTTCTGCTACAGCCAAATATCCTTCTAATTTTGACTCATCAGTCCAGAGCACCTGCTGCAATTTTTATGCACCCCAGTAGATGGGTGAACCAGGGTCCCACTGTTTTCTTCCAATTTTGTGCTGATGGCACTGCTGGACATTTTTCCGATTTCGAAGGGAAGTAAGCATGATGTGTCTTTCATCTGCTTACTTCTATGAACATCCAAAATTGTAACACATGACAGAAAATAAGGAAAAGCTCAATCCCCTTTAAATAACAAGTGTTATTAGTGTGAATACTAGCAAATACTGAAATGTAGTGTAAAGGTAGCATAAGTACAGAAGTCTAAAAGATAGTGACTTGACTCAGAATTTCAGTTGGACACCAATTTTTAATTATTTAGCTAACATTAGCCTACATAAGCTACTAGTCATACCAAACCGGTTAGGGGTGCAGTGGTAAAAGTAAGGGTATTGAATTGAATTAAGTGTCTGTTCTGTTGACTTTGTATTGTCAATAAAACAGCACATTAGAAAACTCTGTGTGGTAGCCTGACTGCTGAAGCAGAAATTATGTCAAACTAGGCATTTCTTACAAGAAGCCTGTACAAGTGCATCATTACTTTCTGTATGAAGAAAATATTAATAATGTGTCGCCAAAACACAAGGATTGCCAAAACTCTCACACATCACATTATAGCTTACATCAGCTCTAAATCATAGATTTAGAGTATAGCACCATATAATGAATACTGGTCTCCTGTGCTGAACAATCTAATGGAGATGCATAATCACAAAACTGTCTTGTTACTGCAGTCCCTTCACTGTGCCTCCTACTGGCACACAAACACCTGCAGAGTCAGAGAACGAAGGATTTTGTAAAGACTGTGTGCAGATCCAGGAGCCCCCAACACAGCATATCCCCCAAGCTTAGCACAAATCTGGTAATAACAGCCTGTGTCTGAAACGAGGTTTTCAGATTTCACAGATTAAAGCTGCCAGTTTGCAGAGCACGCAAGCCTGCTCTGTCAATGACTGTTTAAACAGGCGTCAGATGGGTTCAGTTAAGACTAATATGAATGACTATCTCACCTGTAACACAGGTTATGTCACGCCTGTCAGCTAACCTGTAACTGAGGAGGGAATTCATCTAATCATACAACCAACAGTAAAATCTTTCCAAATCAGATTCAAACAACCACGGAATGTGCGCTAAACTGACCAAGTGGAACGTCTCACTTGTTGCTGTTGTTGTTCAGAGAGCCTTTCCAATACTCGTGAAATGATTAAGTGATTGACAGAACAATTATGATATAAATCATAGATAAAAATGTCAAACATTTGCTCGTTCCATCATCTCAAATGTGAGGATTTGCTGATTTCTCTGTTTTACACCATCGTAAACGGAATCTCTTTGGGTTTTGGGCTGTTTGTCGAACAAAACAAGCAATATGAAGACAACATTTTAGGCTCTGGCACATAGGGAAAGGCCCTATTTTCTTACATTTTATAGACTAAACAACTTGAACAAAAAGTGAAAGAAATAAACACTTACTGCTGGTGAATTTATTTATTTTTTGGTTTACACAACCTTCATCAGACTGAAATGTTGTAAATAAATGCATCCCTCCAACGCACCTGTCATCCATTCAGACGTGAAGAGATTCTTTGAGTTAAAGCCTCCTCCAGTCGTTTTTAACTGCCGTTTTTGGTTAACGTTCTTTCTCAGAGAATGGGGGTGTGGTTAATAGTCGGACGTAATACATTACCATGACAACCAAAAACTGACCGGCAGGAGTGTTCACTAACGATATGCTGTGTTAACATCACTACACTGTACAGTTTAGTACACTTTACTGTCTGGAAGGAGTAGCTATTACTTACCCATGATAGAAACTACTTTACCGCAGGGGTGTGGGGGGTCTATTACTCTGTTGAACTGTATGTAAAGACTTCTGATACCGTTGCCTCCGCTGATGCATTGGTAAAACGGCAGTAAAATGCATGTTGCATACTGTATTTAAGACGGTTGCAGGTGAAAGTGCGACGGGTTTTCTGTCATCTGTCCTCCAACACCGCATGCACAGATGCCATAATGAAAACGAACAGCACACTAAACCAAGAGGAGGAAACTAAAAAATTAAATGAATGATGATGACCCTCTGTTAGCTAACTTTCTGCAATATCTATGCTAGCTAACTACACCTGGCTAACTACAACTTAGTTAACTTAGCTAACTAAACTAGAGAGACAAAACAACAATCAGACACAGAGACATACCTACTGTAAGTTCTAAGTAAATGACATGATAAATTGGTTAACTAGCTCACAACGATGTTTATCAGTTTGATGCTCTGACTAAACGAGCCGTGACAGTTTTTTTAACAAGGCATGACAGTGCGCCTGCGCAAGCTTGGAGAATGACGTATGACTTATGGAATTACTATAGTCATACGTCACCACCCCGTTTTAACAACTAAGCAACTTTTGCAACTTTGAGCACAAAATCAAACTATTTGTGAAAAAATATTTGGCGAACTATGTGGGTAAACGACACTGTAAGGAAATGAAATATCATAGAAATGTCAAAATTTGATAGACTAAACAATCAGTCCATTAATCAAAAAATATTATGCTGGTTGATGAATTCATTTAGTTGCAGCTCTAAAATAAATTAGGATTGGCATGACGATATATGAGACAGCATAAATCTGTCAGTTATCTGACATTTTGCTACACCACGGTATCTAAACTCAGTTGCTAGTTTTTAGGCACACATGTGTTATACTGTGTGTGTTGTTAATATAATCTCCACCCCATGTATATCAATAAGGCTAAGCTAAATATTAAACCCCTGTCAGTATAATGAAACTATCACAACTAACTAATAAACTATAACTGAAATTTGAACACTACAACAATAAGACTGATTGCAGAACTGTTGTATCAGACTGCATTTGGTTTTAGCTAGGTGTACCTAATAAACTGCCAACAGAATATTTAAAGCTGCTCTGACAAACCGATTGTGCACCGCTTGCCCAGCACCAAACGACAGACAAACAAAATTAGCAACTAGCACACACCCAGAGAAAAAGTAAACCAAACAAAACCCACTAGGGCAAGGTAATGACAAGAAGGAGGGATGAGATGAGTACACCATCCACGGCGCTAAGGATCAAAAACAGAGCTTTGAATCTTCTTCTGTTTGTTCTTTTGTTAACAGGTGATCAGTGTCTAGCCTGTAGCAGACCACTGCGTCTGTTTCGCCTCTGGCTCTGCTCTCCAATTGTTGCTTCAGCAATCTGAAACTGGTGCCAAGATAAGCTCATGGCAAATCTTGTTGTACCTCTTGGCTTTCACAGTCTTGTGCAGCAATAAACCAACGTCTGCCATGGAAGCTTACAGATTAATCACAGCATTTTGAGCAAAATAACACGTACTGAATGATTTAGTAAAAACTCTGCTAAACAACTGGCTTAAACCAACAGATCCTGAGTAAGACGCAGGTAATTATGACATACAGAGGTGACAGATAAAGCAGGTGCTCAGGTCACCATAGAGACAACAGCAGGGAAACATGGAGGGAATGCAAACATGGTTACATGGCAGTGGGGAAAAGTGTTTGCCCAGGGGCCCAGAGACACAGCATGCTTCATTAGAATACATTTAATACCTGCAAAACACTACTTATACGCATGTACACGGATCACATTACAGACTCTCGCAAAACACAACACAGGAGCCATTGAGCAATGTTCATAAATCCCCAAAACAACATTTATCAAGACAACATCTGTGTTTGTGTTGTTATTTTAGCCATGAATCCCTTTTTTTTTTTAAGCAGAAGCGGTGTGTTAGTTAGGTTTTTCCTTATAAATCACTTTATAGCTGAGTCCTGGGTTGTAACTGGGGTGGGAGTTTGGGGCATGACATAAGAGAAAGGCATGCAAATAAGGACACTTTTGTTAAGCTTTTTATTTTTTAACCGTTTTTCATTGCAGACTAAAATTTAATTTATAAGACAAGGACAGATTTTCAGGCAATAAAGACCCCTTGAGTTGACCCAAGTTGGCAGCAACTATTCAGCCCCTCCCTGCTCCCACAGAAATAAATCAAGCCCCCCCAACATCTTCCTCCTCAGGATGACGTCAGAGAATTGAGTTTTCCATGTTACTTTCGGCTTCCACAGCAACCGGGAATGACACCGCCCTCCCCCCATGACCTGACCCGGGGAGAAACTTTTTTTTTTCCACGGGGGTATTGTTCCCAACACTTGAATGGATTGCCCTCTAATTCATCTCAGCATGTATAATAGTGTACAAAAGCCAAGGAAGCCAGGGTCTGAGGTGCAGAACAAAATAAACAGGACAGGAGGTATAAAGCCATACATGTTGAATAAAAGGGTTGGGGATGGGGAAGTAAGCTCTGTAAGTGAATCCACAACAAACACTAAACACCGCTTTTTAAAATAAAAATGGCCATCAAATATAACAGTATTTGTGGTAGCAACCAAAATCTCTCTGTAGCACCACAGAGTATGAAAAACTGTAAAGTGCTTTAAACAGTTTTATTTCTTGTATGGCTGGCTGTGAATAGACTGAATAGAATGAATTTTGGCTACTTTTGTTAAATAAAACAATGATTTTCTAGGAAAACATAAGTATTGGGCAAAGTAGTAGTGTTGTAGTAGTGTCGAAAAACGGAAACATAAAGTAATTGCCCAAATGGAAACTTTTAAACTGTATCCAGCCCAAATACAATATCTGTGGATCATAAAGTAGGTAAGCTACCAATTAAGCAAAACCACAGGCTTCAGTCATTTACAAAAACAGACTCATAATTTAAAGCGACAAATATATGTGTATGAAAGAACTTTACTCCAATGTGAAATAACTATTACTCTAATTACCATATAACTACTGTGCCTATAAAAAGTGTATTTGTATTGGGGGTCTCATGTTGCCTACTGTCAAAAAAAAGCCACATTAAAGGTTTGATTCAATGTTGTAAAACAATAAAACATGAAAATGTTCATGTCTACTACTCTTTTTACAGTACAATGTAGTACCTTGAATGAAAAGGAAAATATTTTTTACACCCATTTTACACCTTTGGGTGCAAAAATCTTTAATCAATTGTGTAATAAGTTCCATTTTGAGCTCTCTAGTAGCAATATTTAACGGATAAAATGAAGTTCTTGCATCAAATATTAGATACTGAAAACAAGCTAATGTTTCCTTGGTGTTTGCATTGCCAATATGCAACAGAGCAACAGATTCTGGCCTCAAACTACAGAAAATCTTCATAAATAATGATGTCATTTTGGACCTAAACTGCACTGAAGGACACCTTCTGTTGTCACCAGTAAACGAAACAGTAGTAGGAAGGTTAAATGCTCCTGCTTTGTTAAAATGGACATGCAGACTCCACTCCGCGCGGTACGATGACTTTTCACAGCAGAGTTCCAGTAGCTCGTTACATACCTCACATCCACACACAAATGATGCGGCGGTACCGTCCCGCTTGACTTACCGGAGGGATGACGGGGCTCGTCGGGACACGTAATGCGCTCCTACACCGTTGGAGTTAGTGGTAGATACTTTTCAAAGGAGAAAATCTGTGTTGCGTTTTAGGTTATCAGCCGGTCAGGGGAGCTGCTGGTGTCCTGGCTGAGCTGCAGCACAAACAGTGCAGAGACCATAGCCAGAGAGACACACCAGCAGCAGCAGCAGCAGCAGCAGCAGCAGCAGCAGACGGCAGCTTCCTCGTACGTGATTGGGCCAGGTGGAACAGGCGCGTTCCCTCGTCCCTCGGCGGGAGCGCGCCACACGCAGCTTGTGACAGCTGGTGCAATCACAAGGCTGCAACCAGTGCTGGGGGCTGAGGTGGGTTACTGTAGCTAGCTACATTTCATCAGGTTTGAGCAGTGGTGGAAAGTAACTTGGGTATATTTAAACGAGTACTGTAATTAAGTACAAACGGCCTTTCTGTGTGGAGTTTGCATGATCTCCCCCTTGTCTGCCTCCCACCGTCCAAAGACATGCGGACTAGGTTGATTGGTGACCCTAAATTGTCCTTAGGTGAGAGCGTGAGTGGTTGTTTGTCTATGTGTGGCCCTGCGATGAACTGGCGACCTGTCCAGGTTGTACCCCGCCTTGCACCCGATGCCAGCTGGGATTGGCTCCAGCCCCCCCGCGACCCTGTACGCAGGATAAGCGGTTGACGGTGGAGTAGTCGACATTTTAATGATAACTTTTAATGGTACTTTTGCTTAAGTGAAATTATTAAGGCACACTTTAACTTGTATACGTTAGCACTGTGGTAATGTTATTTTACTTCTGAGTACTTCTTTCACCACTGGTTTTGAGATGCTAGCAGCTGTTTAGCTTACATTAGCTTAAATTTTAACTTTTAGCTACTCCATTACATTTCTGAGGGAAGTATCAGTCTTTTACCATCATATTTATCTGACTGCTAGGCCTATACTGTATAGGATATAGATTTCCCCCCCAAAATTTGTTTTGGAGTTTGATCCAGTTGAAAACATTTCTGTAATTTCCTGCCTTAATTTCTTACCATAGCCATTCTTTCTTTATATTTTTCTTATGTCTGTCCTTCTTTCATTTCGTTTTTCCAATTATGTTTATCCTTTCTGCTGTCCTTCCTTCCTTCGCCGTTTTGACAACATGAAAGTCCCAAAAAGTGATACTTGTGAACTGAAAATCTACTTTGAATTTGGATACTTGAGTACGTTTTACTGCTAATAGTCACTTTTAAGAAAAATGTGAATGCAAGACCTTTACCTTTAACTCCGTATTTTTATGGTATTAATATATTGCCGCTTGTTACTTTATTACCTTAACACTTCTTCCAAAACTGGGTCATAATAAGTGTGGAGGCACTGATAAGACCTCACATGGAAAATGTTCACTAAAGCCCATACTGTTTGCATGTTTGCCCAGTCTCATAAATCTTAAGTTATACAGAATTTCTAGTCTGCTTAGAACCTGCTAATTCTGTAGTTCAATACATTTCATTAAACTAGATACATGTAAACATATACAATAAATCAGGGAATTAAACATGAACATGCGTTTACACAAACACAATGAACAAGACTAAAATACAAAACATATTAAAAAGTACAACAGACCTTTTCTATCCACTCACTCACTTCACACAACTAGGTATACAGTGTTCAAGACAAAATCAAAGACAAACAATTGGATGAGCATACTTTCCTCCAGTTGTCTTTTGAAAGCATTTGCACATCCTGAAAAGTAGAAAGTTTTCATTTAGTAATAGAGGTGGTTCCTTTTTTGTTAAATATTTTCAACTATTAACATTTGAGTATAATTTCTCTTGTGTTTTTTTAAATTGCCTTAGGGTTTCTCAGTTTTTAATTCTTTTAAAATAATTTCGTGAACGGGAGACACCCACAGTGACAAACTGAGCTACACCAAGTCTGACCCTAGCATCTTATACCTGCATTTTTCCATTCGTTTCCACTGAAAAAACATTGAGCTGCTGCTGTAAGTATGCTTTAATCAAATCTATTTATTAATTTGAAGAGCCACAGAGATGAAACGCATCACTCAGGCTGTCATCAACATCCTCAAAGCTTTTCTGGGGATTAACCAGATTCTGTCTAATGTATAGCTATGGGTGTGGTGGGTTTGTGATAATGAAAACCTAAAAGGGGAGTCTAAAAGCACCTGGACTTGTGTAAACATAAGTCAATTTGAATCGACATGTCAACAGCATATAAACCGCTGCTGTCTATCTGGAAAGGAAAAGGTTGATAAAAACACAGGATGAATGCAGAACAGGTTTACTTGAAATGTAATTGTAATTCTCATAGGACATATCTTTTCTTGTCCCCTCAGTGATATTGTCTGCATCTCTTTTGCTGTTGTGTTAGACAAATGTACTATGAGGCTTCACATTGTTTTATACGTCTTTGTTGGCCTCTGGTGGTGCCTTTTCATACAAGCTGCTACTACAAACCCTTAAAACAACAAAAAACCTCTGGAGACACTTAGAGAAAAGAAACTTTTATTTTTCCCCAAAGAGGTTACACAACATTCAGAATCCTTTCTTAACTCAACATTTGTTAATGTTTCATTATTACAAAAGGTAGAGATCCACTAGCACATACTAGTACTAGCACATCCGTCTGTAGGTCTTAAGGGAAAAAAAACCCAAAGCCAAATGGCAGCATTGGTCATAGACTACATAATCAAGGTAAAATAGAAATATATATCTATTTCAGGGAAACAACAGATTGTTGTACAAGATTCACACTCTCAATTTGCTATGGTGAGCAATAGGAAGTACAAATCAACAAAGTGGAGACACATGACAGCTGGTTATCAATACCAGCATACAATATGTCGTCTTTGAAAAATATGCTTTTTTCTAGCCTGATGAAATGAAACTGTTAGCAGCTCAGGCAAAGGATGCTGGTCTTTAAATTTTACAAAAGACAAAAAGTTTCTCAAGTTAATCGCATTTTGGTTTTCACCTTACATATTATACAATTCTTGCAAGTTTTTTTTGTAACTTGTCTCAAATGCATAAATGTGCAATATGGATAAACGTATCTGAGAACATCAAGTCTTAATATTAATTTAGACTTTCTGAAGTTAATGGAGTATTTCTTTTTAAATACAGCTATCGTTTGTGTTGTGTGGAGTGTATCAACAGGTAAAGTTGTACAGGCTCTACTGTACGTCCTCTGAGTGTGTGTGTGTGTGTGTGCATGTGTGTTTGGGTCGGTTCTCTTTCTTCAAGAGTTGGTCCCGGAAACTGGTAGTGAGTGCGCCTGTTTTTCAACAGCAAGACCAGATTTCATAGTTCGGAGGGGAAGAGAACAAATAAAGAAATCAAGGCACATTTAGTCACATAAGGCTAGTCCTTCATTTTCTGGAATTTAAAAGAATCAACACTTTAACGCATCCAGTCGTGTGTCATGAATGTAGAGTGGGGGGGGGATCGATTAAAAGTAGTATCATGTATCATATCACAACATGCAGGATTTGTTGTGAACGGCCATCAATATTATTTTTAATTATCAATTTAAAAGGCTTAAAAAGTTTAACATTTTGGTAAATACTCTTATTTGTTTTCTTGCTGACAGTTAGGTGTATTAAGTATGAGGCTACAGCCTGCAGCTGGTTAGCTTACCGTAGCCATAAAAACTGGAATGAGCTGGAAGCAACTAGCCTGGCTCTATCCTGAGGCACATAACCTCTCATAAAGCCACAACTTGATTTGTTTTTACACTTTGGTTTTTGTATTAGTGAAATTCAGAGGTGCTGGTAGTCAGAATATTTTACCTTTGGACAAAGCCAGACCAGCTCTTTTCCCCGTGTCAAGTCTTTACCATAAGCTAAGCTAAGCGGCCTTATATATACACAGATAAGAGTGGTGTTGAAGTTCTCATCTAACCCTCAGCATCCAAGCAAATAAGCGTTACCCAAAATGTCTTTACTCACTTTGAACAGTTTACATATAACAGTGGCCAGTTTGCATTCGCAAGATCTTGAAATCTGAATGCCATTTTGCCCCGTTTATCACAGCAGGTGTCAAATCATGAGAATTCATGTTCAGAGTCTCGTGAAGCTTCCCGATTACACTTTCATAAAGCATTTATCCCCCATCTCAGTCAGCTGACAAGAATAATGTGAATAATGTAATTTTGATCCCATAGCTGCCCTTACAGAGCCAACATGTACGCCGTGCTGAGATAAAACATTCATATGCTGGAATACAAAAGGCCATTTAGAGTTTCCAAATGTCTTTACTGCAGCAACTCCTGTTCAATAGATTTGTCAAACAGTACAAAAGTGCATTTCCTATTATTTGAAATAACTGCAAGATGAAAAGTATGATTTAACATCAAGAGTAAAATGGATTGTAAGAGCCCCCCCCCCCACAATTTTCTGTATTGAGTTAAAAGATTTACAATTCTGAAAGTTTGAAAGGCAGTGACAGAGCTGAAAGGAGGAGAGGGGTTCCTGTAGTTTCTGTAGAATTTGACATTTCCTGTCAAACTGAGCCACAGGGGCTTCAGAAGGAGTAATTAGTGCTCTTCCAACCAAGATGGACTGTCCCCACCTGGCATTTTCAACTTGATATGGAACTGCTTGAGTGTCTCTTCTAGCTGCTGTTGGTTTCCAGCGTAGTACGCAGCTATAGCATTGTGGAACAGGATGAGCTGGTTATGCAATACCTTCACCTGTTTGGGAGCAGGAAAAGGAAATAAAGAGACACATTAGAAGGGTAAGCCAATATGTTGTTGCAGGTATGTAGAGCAAGACTAGCCTCTGGCCCGACCTTGTTCTCTTCCAGGAACTTCAGCTTGATGGAGACGTCGTTTCTCATCCTCTCATACTTCTCGCGGTGGATCTGGAACTGCTGCTGGGACAGCTCAATCTTGGTCATGGTGGTGGCATCACGTGGCCCCAGATTTAACTCCTCCAAGTCTGTACGGTACGCATCATACTCAACCCTAGAAGTGTTATTTAAACAACATCAGAAATATGTAGTGTGTGTATACACGTAATTTTTTGAGCTTTGACAGTAAATAACAGCAAATAATCGAAGCTTCGACTGTGTCACGTGCGAAGGAGGAATATTTAATGCGATGTTGACGTGATCGGAAACTGAGCCAGGGAAGAGCGAGGCAGAGTGGAAGACTAGATGCTGCAGAGCCAGTGGAAGACTAGATGGCTGCAGTGCAGAGCAGGAGGGAACTGCAGATGAGAGTCCAGAGGGTGAGAGGCTGAACTGAGCTAGAACAGACCACGGCAATATATTAAAGCGGGCCCAGGGAGCGCAGACAGGATAGGCGCTGTTTCCGGTAGCGGAAAGTAACGTGTTATTTTATAAAAATTCACTTTTAACTTTTTTTTACAGCCTAGGCTACTAAATGTTCTTAAACCCTGTAACTGCAACACTGCCACTGTCATCACTCAGTTTAAAATTTGCTCCCACAGAGCTGAGGGCTTCATTTTGTTTTCCATTTGATGTGAACTGGAGTGTTATGATCACTGCTGTGGGCGGAGGTCAGGCATTCGGGAAAAAAAAAATAGTATCCAAATCCCAAAATACATTCCAACGATTGAATATTAAAATGTTTGAATATTCGGGTCCAGCCCCGGTGTATACATTACGATATGTGCTAGAATGTTAAAAATCAACACATAATCCCTGCAAACCACATCAGTTATGTTTTTTAAAGATCTTTTTTGAATTTATTCCAGATAGTAAAGATATGAGGTTACTTTAGGTAGATATATTAAGAAATAATATTTACTTAATTAATCTGTAAAATCATATGTTATTGGGACTTAGCCACTGACAGATAACATGGAAAATGTAAGTCAAGAGTGTGAAACGTTGTCACCGTATCTGCACTACAGGTCATTATAAACCACATAATAGATGAAGTGGACCCTCGCCAAAACTGCCCGCCAGCAGATTATGGTGCTTTGATAGAAGCTCGTAGATATAGCACACAGCTCATACTCAACCGTAGTGACGGTGGTCCGTCACACTGAACAAGGCCAAATCAAATGAGTTTTCCTCCACCAGGAACCATATATATGCATTTATATGTGTGTATGTGCTTAGAATGTTTTTGTACCAGCTACATTACTCATAACTGCCTGTATGAGAGTGTTAGCTTGTGTTAGGAGTAAGTGGGCGCTCTCATCATGAAGAAACAGGAAGTTCACATTAAGTGTGTAGTAAATGTGGTCGCTATTAAAGCACTTCTCTGGTAACTTCAAACATTCCATTTTCTTCTTGTAACAAAAGCCAGAAATCACTAGTAAGACTTTTGACAATGCCTGACTCATCCATGGTTGATTTTCACATATGCATTACCTACCTGGCAAATTCATACTGTTTGATATTAAGCATGGTGTCTTCGATTGTTTTGTCCACGAGTGTATTAACACTTGAGATGAAAAAAGTGATCGCACCCAGCAGTGTCTCTCCATTTTTGGACAAAAGCTTTTGGGTGTCAGCGTTGTAGCCAAACTCCTCCTGAGGAACAGAGGAAACAAATCTTAACTATCTTTCTGAATTTTTCTTATTTGGCACTGTTCTCCACAGTGACTTAAAGAACTGCAGGTGCCAGCACCATACAGTACATTTTGCAAGCATATACACATCGGTCACAGGAGTCAAGTTTATCCAAAAGGAGACCAACTTCAACTTAAAAAATGATGTATGGTTGTAATTGCTGGTAATTATACCAGCAATTACTACCATAAATCTACAGCACAACATTAAATAATACATACATACAGTACTGTGCAAAAGTTTTAGGTTGTTAGGTAAATGCTGTAAAGTAAGCATGCTTTCAAAAATAGACATGTTAATAGATTATATTTATCATTTGTTCTTAATGCTGAAGATAATTAATGTCTTTTGCCTCACTGTTACCTGCAGACACTCCTTGTACCGCTCACCATCCCTTCGGCAAGCAACCTGCCTTTTGTTACAGCCAAATATTTCAAATTTTGACTCATCAGTCCAGAGCACCTGCTGCCATTTTCCTGCACCACAGTTCTTGTGTTTCCGTGCATGGTTGAGTTGCTTGGCATTGTTTCCATGTTGGAGGTATGGCTTTTTGACAGGAAGTCTTCCATGACAGCCACTTCTGAGCAGACTTTAGATGGGTGTACCAGGGTCCCACTGTTTTCTGCCAGTTCTGGGCTGATGGCACTGCTGGACATCTTCCGATTGCGAAGGGAAGTAAGCATGATGCGTCTATCATCTGCTGCAGTAAGATTATTTGGTCCTTAGCGTAGCCTGTTTCTTTGTACTTCTTCAGAAGAGCTTGGACAGCACATCTGGGAACTCCTGTTTGCCTTGAAATGTCTGCCTGGAAGAGATCTTGCTAAACTACCTTGTGTCTTGTTGCTGTGCTTGTGTCTTGGGGCGGCTGTGGCTCACGAGGTAGAGCGGGTTGGCCATTAATCGGAAGGTTGGCGGTTCAATCCCTGGCTCCCCGAATTGACCCTGGCGGCTGTTCCACCAGTGTTCCACCAGTGTATGAGTGTGAATGTTACTTTCCGTTTGAGCACTTAGGCTCAGTGTATGAATGTGTGTGAATGCAGATGTAGTGTAAAAGCGCTTTGAGTGGTCGAAAAGTACAAGTACAAGATGCACATTTACTCAGTCTTGCCGTGGTGTATGACATTTGACAGTATACCGTCTTCAGCAACGGCACCTTGTTAGTTGAGTTTGGCTGTTCCTCATCCAGCTGTAGTCTTCGACTTTGTGAAAGTGAACCTAAAAGGACTGATGTAGTTTTGAAAGCAAATCACACCAAATTTTGATTTGATTTAGATTTTTCTTTTGTTCATGTTAACTCACTTTGTATGTTGTTTGATTGATCAATATAATCTATTAACGTGTCTATTTTTGAAAGCATTCTTACTTTTTCCAAACTGCCTGAAACATTTCTATGATATACACCAATTTTACTGTATATTATGCAATGACTCAGCAAATATAAAATAAAAAGGCTTTGAAACATGGACCAATTTTAATAAATCCTGTAACACAATTAGAGGACTCAGAGGAAGTGGACCTAATCTTGAATTATGCATGACTCATTATTGCCTTTTAAGCCATTAACTTCCTAGTTTAGTCTTGTGATGCTTCAATAAAATAAAAATTAACAAGGGCTGTACCTAATGTCATTAATTATATTCAAAGCTTCTATTGAGGTTTTTGAATGAAGTTTCAAAGTCATCACCCTAAAAATTTATAAATAAATAAAACCTTCAACAAAATCCTCAATTTGAATAAGCTTTGAGCTATTTGGTACAGCCCTAAAATAAACTGACAATAAACAGTAATCTAATGGATGGATCTGAGTCTCAGAAAACATTTTTGCCCAGCAGATGACCCACAGGTCATCATTATTAATACATTCTGTATTATTTCATGACAATATGCTAGAACACAAAGGATGATAACACCCTTTATCCTACCCAATCTGATTGATTTCAGCATATCTATATATCTATCTATCTATGGACTCACATGGAGTTCTGGTGACTTGAGGCTCAGGTCGGCAAAGGCGTCACCCAGCTGCCTCTGCGTCTGCATCATCTGGGACAGCTGATTGGCCAGCGTCTGAGCCAGCTTGATTACATGCTGGTACTTTCTCTTATTGTCACGGAGGACTTCAATTTGAGCCTCCAGCTCCATGTCTACAGTCCTCGAGCCCCGACCCAGCTTCTCTGACAGGATCTGCCTGGTACACTGCAGAGGACAGCAGGCTTTTTAACATACACACAAAAGAGCTTATGTCCATATTTTATATTAAGAGTGACTGGTGGGAGTTTCTACAGTCCTTAGTGAAGAGAAAAGAGCAGAGAGACTTTAAATCAGACAGAGCAAAGCAAGAGAAATTTTCAATCAATTGTGTGGGTCAAAATAGTTCACTTTTCTGTCAACATCTTAGTAACTGAGAGAAGATTTGGACTAAAGGTGAAGCACAGTAGAAGAAAGACATAAAAATAAATCAAGGACAGAGAGGATTACTTTATATGTGTTGATGCTCCACTTTCTCACAAGGTCCAATTTTTCCATAGCTGGGTTCTTTAAGTCATCTGAAAGGACCACTGCTCCACTCTGTGGCTGTGGTTTCATCATGCCTAGACAATTAAAAGTCATTCACTTAGTGGCTGATTAAGTTATTGGATTTGCAGACTACAGAGAGCTGTGGTGAAAATAAGGAAGGTACAAATCAAGTGTTAAAATTATCAAACAGTGGAATGAGATTGTCATGTTAACGCTGAAACTTTAACACAGACCAAACACTGAATTTAAGGCATTAGAGGATGCTGACTCTATGGTTATTGAAATCAAAATGACCATGTAAATACAATTAGTCATGACTTACCACTTTTAAAATGCCACAGTAAAAAGTGATGAAAAGTGATTTATTGTGGTTTGGGCATAGAGGGGAAATGCTGAGCCCAGAAACTGACTAAATATAGTAAAAAATTATCAATGTCAAAAATATAACTGGATACATCAATAAATAATATTGTTAGTTAATCATTATAAGCAATTATAAAAACAACAACAACAAAAAAAGCTTTATAATTTTAGCTAATGCTAACAAAGCTAGCTAACTAAAGCTTTGTCTCCAAGTGCACGTCCCTTAATCTTTACTCTTCATCAAGGACCACGACAAAAACATCTTAAGCAGTACCAGTTAATTTGTTATAGAAACAATAAGAGTTTATACAACACTATACAGCATACAGATAATTAAAATTACTACCTCTGACCGCTGTAGTATTATGAAGAAATTTAACTTCAGTGAGGTAGCTAAAATTAGCTGAAAAGCTAGTGGTGAATGTGTTTAGCTTGTTCCAGTAGAACTGACTGGTACAAAAAAAAAAATAATTAAAGGGGTAATAGCTTTGACCTTTTTTCACCAACTGGATGTAGGTTTAAGCCAAAATATAAAATGTACATTTCTTTTGACACTCCATTTTAATTATTTAAATAAAAAAATATCTATTGATGTATTCAGTTATATTGCTGACTTGTCTGACAACCAGACAACTAACAATCCGTTTCGGGGCTCCACAGAGAAACTATGGGTGTCAACTTTTGCAAGGACAAAGGTTGCAAGCAGGAAAACCCACTGAGATTGAATGTCAAAGCAGTTTTCTTTCCAAGCAAAGCAAATGTTTTAGGCATCAAGAGGTTGCATCAGATCTAGAAGTCTTGAAATGTACATCTTTGGAAAATGACTCTAAAGAGTACATAAACGCTTATCATTAGCCACCTCAAAGCAGGAAACTACATCATTAGCCCAGACTTATGCAAAGGTAAAGTTGAGAGAGCGAGTAAACAAGAAAGGAGTAGAAGGCAGGCGTAGGTATCTGAATGCAGCACAGCCTTTGGGATCAAGGAGCAGGTGAGAGACTGGTGAAAAAACCAAAAAGGGTAAAATTGACTGTGGTTAATTTAGTGTGTAAATGGTAACGATTCAGTATCATCATACTCCATCGCTGCTGGTACCTTTCTCAGCCTGACTATCGCTGGAAGAGCGTGCCAGGCGGCTAGCAACAGCCGAGCTGGGAGCTATAGGTGCCACGGGAGTCGCGGGCAGGCTTGCTGACCCTGGGAGATATTCAGAGTTATGATTCATTAGAATGTCACTATCCCGCCTGTACGGATAATGTGTAAGTGTAAGGCGGAATATATCACTTCCTGTGTGTTGTGTTTTTTTTTTAATTAAATGCTTTACTGAACAAAGGCCTATCTCTATCAGTGTAAATGATATAGAAAAGACACATTGTGGTAAACGGTGTACAACGGATCACCCATCTATGGGGAGAGTTTCATTTGCATTTGTAACAAGTACGTGATGATGAAAAGGAAAGGAGGGTTTCAGCCTGGAGATCAGACGAAACTCATTAAAGTCAATTAGATGCCACCTTTACAAATTCAAATTTCACAGAGATTAAAAACCAAAAGTGGAGCACTGAAAATATGGAGAGAACGACTGTTTGTAAAAACTGAATGCTGCAAAGCAATTCAATAATGTAACAAGCTGACAAGGCTTGATAGGTTTTTGACAACCGGCTCCGTCACAAAACTCTGATGGGCGAGGAAACAAGCAAATGGGGAGTGAAATATTTTACCTTTGTAAGGTCCTGATTCAATGATGCCCTCTGTTGTTGAAGCAAAGTTGCTGGAGGTGACACAGGACTCTGATAGGTTTAGGCCCCCAGGGCCACTGGGGTAAGAGTCCTATGAAAAAATTCAAAGAGGGATTATATAAAACAGGTGTAAGGGCCCGTGTCCACCAAAGCGTTTTTTTCTTACACCAGCGTCTATTTTCAATTCATTGCAATGGAAGCGCCACGTTTTTCCAAGCTGGTAAAGACGGCAGCAGCGTGACGAGGCGCAGAGAGCTGAGTGCTTTTTTCCGGTCGGTGAGAGTTAAAAAATTTTCAACTTTGGCAAAAACGCCATGCTCCTCACTGTCACTTTCTCCCTGCCGTCCAATCACAGTGCAGGACTGGCGGGACAAATACGACACCGAGCACATACAGTCTTGAATGAAACAATGTGCCTACTCGCAGAGGTGTTTCCTCACCCGCAAAATCTCATGAACCCACATACGGACAGTCTGTGCTGTCATGTTTCAGCCTTCTCTTCATGCAGAGCAAGGGCCCAATCACACAGAAAGCGATTTGCATGTTCGAAAACACTTTGCTCACAGCAATGCCTTTTTTGTTTGAATTTGGAAAAGGTCAGTGCGCTGCGTTTTTTTTAACATTGCTAGGCAACCACCGAATAAGCTGTCCTGTCAGTCTAATCAAAGATTATAGCGCCAGCGATCTGTAATCTCTGGTTTGCCGCTAATTAATAACTGTCATATTAGCAGAAACTTGATCACAACTCACATGTCTGTGTCTTTTGTTGCTAAAAACATCTGCTTTAATATCTGCTCTGGCACTGTTTGAGGGCGAGAGGTGTAGCTACAAACACGCAGGAGACAGGGAAAGGGAGATCCGTGTGTAGCCTAGATGAGACCCTCAGAAAGAGGAGACACTGCTGGTAGAAGCCTACCAGTTGGTCCAGTAGCTTTGTCTTAATGATGATCGGTTTAAGGCGTAGGCTATTTTAGGATGAGTCGGGGCCAGTTTGTTGCAGTCTCCAGACAATCCAAGCAACTGTAAACTTCCGCCAGCATAACTGTTGGCCCATCTCTCCATTCATTCACGATTGGACAATGGAAAAAACGCAAATGACGTCGGGCGCTTTTCTGCCCCGAGTTGAATTTTTTTCAACTCCGTGCGCTCAGAGCGCTCCTTCAGAAACGCAAGGCGCAGCAGGCGGCCAAAACGCTAGTTTTGTGTCAACCTAATCGTGTGTATGACTTGGGAGGAACAGGTTGTCTCAGTGAGTGATTCGTTCATTGTCACACATGCGTGAAGGATCTTGGACTCTTACGTTCACTCGTCACACGGCAGCTGCATGTGTTCCATCAGCACAGGAAACAGAATTGATTAGTTCACGACTCTCAACTGTGGGTCTGTAGGTCTAGGAGTCGTTCATTTGTCACGTGACCGCTACTGTGGAGCAGGAATGAACGACTCATTCACCGCTCACATGGGTCAGCTGTCAGGTAACAGTCACTGGACTGACATTATATAGCTATTTTGTTAATTATGTGACATTTAATAAAGCATACCGTTATTACAGCACAGTGATGTTGTGCTAAGTTATAGTTTTAACACAGCCGTACCATAACTTTAGACCTGCTAGTGTTTAACATTACAGCTAACAGCTGATGAGAGTTGTTCTGGGTCCGCTCCACTTCAGAGCCCTGACAGGGTTCTACCGGGAGCCGAATTACCTCAGAGGTCGTCTCCTCTCCAAAACAAATGGACCCGGTCATTAAAACATTAAAACACAGCCACATAGCAACGTTAGCATTAGCCCTGTAAACAGCTAACAGCTGATCCAGGTCCGCTAGAGAACGCAACGTAACTTCTCCTTTTTATTTACCAACAGAGCCGTGCTTTTGTTTCACAGCTCATGACTGGTGAACAACCTGGCAGTGTTTGGGAGCGATGTGCTCATGTTTGTTTCTCTGTCTGCAGAATCCGGACCTGATGTGGCCCATTCTGCATCCAGACCTGCTAAACTGCTGCATTTATATAATGTTTTAATATTTCTTTGTTCCTCTCTCTGTGCTGGAGTTCTTTTAAGAACTTGGTCGCTTGATCCAGATTATTATTAAATTGTTTTTTTAATTTTGAGTAATTTTAATAAGAGTGTGTTTATTCATATAGTGTATCAAGCTTATTACTTCAATATATTTACTGCAAATCTGATATTGATATTTTACTTATGTATAGGGACATTATGCTACTGGATGAATGAGCACTTTAGAGATAATGATAGTAATTATATACATAAGCCTTTATATGGCTGGCCTGGTTGTATACTACTCAGGAAAGATTGTGACAATGGAAGGATTTCGGCAGAGTAGTGGACTGCATATAGACAACATATTTCTGTGGTTTTTACATGGTTTGAATTTGGTTGTGGGCCCAAGGGGGTGTATATAATGATGATAGAGAGTGATCAAGAGGTGAATTTGTGCATTATATTGTGCAGCCTTCCATGTTGGAGAACTGCGCAGTTTTTTAATCGCCCACTAGAGGGCTGCAGCGACACAATAACCAGCCTAGTTCAAATGAACGAAATGACTCGAAAAAAAGATTTGTTCATTTTAATGAACGAGATTTGAAGATTTGAGTCTGTCAAAAGAGTCGAACTTGCCATCACAACAAAACGCGAGGCGCCCAGAGCACATAAACAGCGTGCAGAACGCTCACTGACAATATAATACATTTAAAAAAAGGGCGCCTCTCATGCGTTCTGTCTGATCCGGGCCCAAGGGCCAGAGCACATAAGCCTACCCTACTTTGTGGTGACAGTTTTACATTCGGTAAAATTAAGTAGTCGCTGAGTTGCGATAGCCTATCAGTGTTGAGATTGTCCGTATGTCACCGAGGCTTCAGAGCGTTGTGTGGAGAAGGCCAGGCAGAGCGAGCGATTGAAAATCTGCAGGCCGGCTGAGAGCTGCTAAACTTGGGGGAGAGGAGCAGGGAGCAGCGCTGCAACTATTGGACAAATATCCGTATCCGGTCGGATTCTGCTCTGACAACTACGACATTTACTCGCGGGAGGAGCTCGGAGTAAACTGCTTTTATTAAATTAGCTTTAGTTTTTGGGATTTCAACGTTGATTTATCTTCACTGGAGCTTCTCAGCAGCTAGGTTCCGTGCACATCCGGTTCCAGTGTTGTTGCTAGCATCGTAAGCTCTGTCGGACTATGACTTCATATTTATATAAAAACCGGACAAAACTGGACATTGCTGGGAGAAAAGAAAGCGAGGAGGTTGAACTACCTGGTGAGTTCTGTAACTTTATTCCAGCTATCATTGTACTTTACTGTGACCAAGTTAGCATAGCATAGCCATGATCGATCCAAACTCCATTCAGAAAACAAACATTTTAGAAGTTGTTGTCATGCTGTCTTGCTGGCAGACCTGACAAAGCATGAATTCATATGTTTAACAAATCTGCATCATATTGTAGTTATTTCGGCATCAGTTTAATCCGTTTATTACTATTTAATCACAGCAAAATGTTTACTTTGGGTTCATACAGTTGTAATAATGGCGAAATTGTGTTTATTCACCTTATGCGTTAAAATCGCTTTCTCGCGTTGTGTGTGAACACTTGCAGTGAATGTACTCACACGAGGAAAGCGTCGCGAGGCGAAAATTCGCAGTAGGTCTGAATGCAGCATAAGAGGTTCCTTGCATACGGGCAGTAATGGCAGGGAACTTTCTGTATGTGGATTTGACATTTGGGATGAATGGTTGATTGTAAAAGAAGCAAAACATTTCATAACATTTATGCCACTAACCATTGAATTAAAGATAACCAATTGTGCCCCTAAAGCAGTGAACTGCAGCTATGTGGTGCGCCGTTGACAGACCTGTGTATTAGGGATGGTAAGATTCACCGATTCGCACCGGTGCTCCAGCATAAACGTTCAAGATGCGATTAACCCGATTAAAAACTTGAGCTGTATCAATTTCGAACATCTTTGCATTTATTAAAATCCAATTTATGTGTGAGTGCCTATGCCTTAATTTTTTAGAAATGTGACCTAACATTTGGTATCAAATGGATTACATCACATTAAGATGGATTCCTCCTAAAGCGTTTCTTTTATCTCCACTTCTGCCCGTGGCCTGTCAGCTACTATGGAGGCCATCTCCTTATGCTATGGGAAATCGTGAAAGACATTTTCACTGTTTATATTACGACGACAAAATTGATTGACAAATAATTTGCTAATCGATATTGAAAAGGTGAACTTACTACTATTTAACATACGCTGCCAAAGACCTAAATATGTTTGCACTGTTAAATTTCATCCTGGAGTACAACTTTTTACTGTTTTATGTCAAGCCAGTTTAATGAAAGACACAGAGATCATAACAAAGGGTAGTGTGTCAACTGAAGACCTGTTCTGTAAAAGTTTTGTTTGGTAATCCAGTAGACTTGCATTGTCTAAGGAAATTATATAGTTTTGAGAGATGCTGTTCTCAACAAGCCCTTACCCTCTGGAATACCGTCTCAGGGCCCTGATCCAGGTCTCCATTGCTCGTGACTGGGATCTCAGCAGCTGAGCTTCTATGCGACTCCTCAGCCATTGTGCCTTCCTGTAACGAGGAGTGTGAAATGAAGCAGGTTATTTGATAAAGCTTTCCCAAACAACTTCAAAGAGAGAGACAGACCTCCATCAAGAAACAAGGACTCAGGATCCACTAGTTGGACACAATAGTTGTGGGCTGCCATCTTGTGGAAATTATTGGCCTGGGCAAGGATTATATGGAATGATATACTATCATGTCACAACCGTATATCAGGATGAAGGACACTGACATATGCATAGGTGATAACAAGTTGGACATGAGCCAAAGAACACCATTTTGATGCGACGCTGGAATACCATAACCGTATTGTAACATACAATGTACAGATTAAAATGATAACACTAATTTCACAAAAATTGTTCCAACCCAGCATAGTTTTGCAATAAACATGCCTGCATTCTGGTCAGTCCACCCTTTTTTAACAATTTCTTTCATAGATTTCCAGGACAGGATGGAGAGGATCAGTGAGCTTTAAGATAGTTATGTTGCAGCATTACAGCATTTACCAGGATACCAGAAGTTATTGTGCAACAACTGCCATCAATTTTCAACACTCCCCTATTTTACAACACTGTTTCTGTTTAATTACCAAACACAGCGGGGCAGAATGGGTTACTAAGAGCATTACGCCATCTTCTTTACAGTACTGTACACGCAGTATGTGTCATGAAGGTTTAGTGTTTAATGCCTCCACCCATGAAGCTAAGGGAATCAGCCAGCTATCACTAACATCTGCTGTTCTACATGGCAATGCTTTGGACTAACAACATCTGGTTTCTCACTGCCATGGTCAGGTCAGCGTTGCCTAGCAAATACAAGACTTTCTGTTTTACAGTGACGGAAATTATTTCAGACCACATTTTGTGGTCTAACTTGGAAAATATTAAAATACAGGAACAAGCATGGAACTAAATTCTCCTTGGCCTTAATTAACAATCATGTAGAAAGACCTGATATCATCTTTATGAAAACATGTAAATCATGGTCCCTCTTAATCGTGCATGTGGATTAAAATGACACAGTTACACATTGGCTTGCTTTGCTACACGTTTACATGCTGGCTCGTAGCAAGCCACAGGGTGGAGACAACAGTTTGTGGCAACATCATTTTTGTTTAGGCTATAATGAACTGCTGCCTGTAGTTGCAGGCTGAAGATAAAGGGGTGCTATCTTTAGTACAATTTTTCTGGCTTAATCACTGAGAACTAGGACACTAAACAACACAATAGAGCTTTGCATGCAAGCTTTGTGACGTCTAACACGGTTAAGCTGGCTAATGCTGATCCGTGACACACCTGGCAAAGGGGGCAGGTACCACTAAAAACATTTATTATAAATCAATAAATAAATAAAACTGTGCATCTTTCAACAAGACCCTTCAACTATAGGTGGACCTTGACCACTGTCTAAATAATGTAAATAACTGCCAGATAACAAGATCTGGGATTCAATTTATGAGCAAAAAGAACAAGTTTAAATCATGGGTCACCAATCACCAGGTCAAATTCCCTCCAGTACTTCAGACTATGAATGAAAGAATGCTAGTGCACAAAAATGAATCAGGTAATACAGTGTAACCTGATAGCTTCTTCAAAACTTGTTTATGTCTAGTCAAGTTCATTAAGATACTAAAGAGGTGGGTCATCTATTGCAAATACATCAAGAGTGTTTCGCTGGGATCACAGTGTTATCTGATACTGTACTTGCGTTTATAAAAGTTTAAAACTGGCCTTAGAGAAGAACACTTGGTGTAAATAAGTTGATGTGAAAACCAGCAAGATTTCTGATATGCTCAACCAGAAAATTACCAAAGTGAAGCACTTTAAAATTATTTCATGCTTGTTGGCATGTGGGACAAACACTTTACTTTAATGTTGTGTCATGTGACAGACACATAAATAGTTAAAGGCCATTCGATGCCCTCTTGCAGGCAAGTAGCACAGACATGCCCTGTTAAGACTTTTCTAACCACACCTCCTGCAGATAAGAGAGAGTGATAGTCCTCTGTGATATTAAGTTTCAACAGGCTGTCTTGTAGAGACACGTCTCTGCTTTCATGCATTTGAAAAAATGGTGTAGATAAAGCTGAAATAAATACAGATTGTAACAAAGATTGTTTTTTAAATATATTCTACTGCAGCAGAACTATCGATGTAGCTTGATTTAAGAGCCTCCAGGGATGAGCAGGGGTCACAGAGCTAAAATGATCCAATCCACCATCTGCAAACATTCTGCAAAGAAGCTTGCTAATAGCTTCAGCCTACTGGAGCACCGAGAGCAGTAAAATGGCAGCAAATTAATCAGGCATATGAAGAGGAAGGTATGGCATGTCATTGTGTTGTGCAGTTCCCTACAGTTCAGTATCCTGGATACAAGTTAACATGACGTGGGAAGGAGGGAGGCATGACAACAATGAGGTAATTGTCCAATTAGCTGCATCATTTGAAGAGGAAAGAATCATGTCTTGCTTCGCAACCTGTGGAAGTACGTGACAACCATGTGTTGGGTTAAAGCTGCAAAAAGGATGGACAATTTGTCTGGATTACACCCGTGCTGAATTTTGATTTTTATTTAAAATGTGCAAACTGACATGCAATACTTGCACAGAGCACGAGACAGAACATGAATCATTGCCTGAGGAATAACACATTCCAGCTCCACAATTAATGTGGGACTGCCTGAGAATGTGCAATCAGGAGTCCAAATCCGTTTCACTTACCCAGCCATGTGACTGACAGCATGTACTATTCAAGAACTCTGTGTATACCCAATGTTCAGGGAAACATTATGAGGAAATGGTATCATTTACACTTTCACACACACTCACACAGAGTCAGCATCCAACAAAAGAAGGCAAAAATGTAGTAAGTGTACACTTACTTACGCCGTACATACTGTATATATTGCACAGTAGTGAACAGCATGAAGATAAATCCTTCTCAAAAATCACTTTGAGATAAGCCAGCATTATACAAAGCAGAGAAAATGTATGAAGCCTCAGATCCACAGAGCAACACACAAGTAGAAGAAAGAAAGCCACTAACTGCACCACCAACAAAGAGCAACCACTACACCAGCTTCATAGTTCTAAAACCTCCAGCAAAGCAGAACTAAATCTGAAACACATCTACAGACATAAAAGAGATAAATAAACGATATCTCTTTACAGTTAGAGCTTCGCTTTATGGTGTTGATTGTATCAGATAAAGCTTCACAACAAAATTCAACCTAATAATCAAGTAAAGACACCACCACCATCACAGCAAATAAAGATCGAAATAGCAACATGAACAAAAGCCCAGTAAAGAAGGGCTAGAAGAGGCTGATTGTCCTAAGTGAAGGTAAAAGGTCACCTTTGTTTCAGTGTGAGAATCTCCACTTTCCTCTGGTGTTTCAGCTGTTTCACCATGGTGATTTGCCTCATGTCCCCCATTGTCTACACTGTCAGACATGTGTGAAGCCTCACTGGCACAGCATGTCACTACACTCTCGCTCTGAACGCTCTCATCCTCCTTCTGAACATCCTCGTCACTGTTTTCTGGATTTTCTTCAGCACTGTCAATATCAATGTCATACAGCACTTCATCTCCATCGTCTGATCCCTTACTGCTATCTACACTCTCCTGATTTACATCCTGACTCAAACTCCCCTCTGCTTTGTCAGCTTCACCGCAAACCATCTGAGGGTCCTCGGCGGAGGTCTTCCCCGATTCAGCCTCAAGACTAACTTCAGACATACCTGAAAACAGACAAATAGGAAGGTATGAATAGCTCCTAACAAGCTAGCTGACTGTTTATAGTGCACTAATACAGTACAATACAGGAGTCCACTACTAACCTACAATTTGCACTTGTATATTAATGCATTATTATCATTACATCCAAGCAAACATTTTTTTTATGAAAGAAATCCCTGACAATATATATAAAAAAAACATCGTGTTGTCGCATAACACTGCCGTTTAGAATGTATTTCCAAACTTCTCAAAGACTTTTCTAAGCATCTGAATGAAATCCCTGCTCATTTTGTATAAGGTCAATATAAACGTATTATTGTGACTGAAAGGCTACTCTAAATCGATGGGATTACAGCTGTTGTTACAATGCATGCTCTTTTTCACTCTGGAACACTATAACGTTACACAGGAACCGTGACTTTGCAAGGTTAGGTAAATTACCTGTTGCGCATCGTCACGTGACTTGCGAAGGCGTCCAAAAGTAATAGAACACTCTTTAATTAATGCTAACATAGGCACATCATGTAATGTAATGGTTATAGTGCATGGTAAAGACTAAGCGGACATCATCTATTTGGATAGCAAGCATTCAACAAACCTTTCTGTACTTTTACCTCCCAGTCAGTTAGCGCATCAAGCTATCCACTAATTTGACTTAACTGAATGTATCACTGCCGTTGACGTGTTGTAAGCTAATGTTAATGTAGCTAAACAGCAGATAACGCACATAACGAACTTATGATAAACTTAAATAACAGCACTTTAAATGGTTAACGTCATCTCACGGTTTCTCTAGATATGCAACTCAACACCATAAGAGAATGGGGGTGATGAAAACTTTAGCTAACATTAACGTTACCTGTCTGCGGCCGTGGCTAACTATTTAGCTGTGAACAGTTAGCCGTTGTAACCCTGTAACGTTAGTAGTTAAGTCACTGAAATCCTTGGTGCCGTGCCGCAGTGGATGTTTCTTTGAAAAGCGGTGCGCCTGAGGTTAATGCAAACGTTGCATAGATAAACTACCAATTTATCATCGGTGGTCTTCGTCTCTCTTCGAGCACATAGACTTCTTATTTGAACCCCGGAAAGACTACGCTGTCCAGGCCCTGTGCTGTCATCAGAAGCAGACCACATCATTTGCTGACTGCGCTCCCCCTCTGCTGTTAAAACATGATGTTTGCAGTTTGAGTCCTCAATGGGTCTGAAATAAGTTTATTACCCCCGATATATTACCTGGGATAATATATTTAGACCGATTTTAGGTAACGTTAAAACGCTACAATGAGCAGCAGGCTACTTTAGTGGCCAGGTATTCGACATTAACGTTTTTCTCTACTGCAACTACAATTTTCTGCCTTTTTATTTAGTAAGAAAATAATATGAAAAACAACATAAAACAAGAATCATAACGTTGCAAAAGATACACATAAGGGATATAACTGTACCTAGCGAGGGGGTTCAATAACAAAAGGAAAAAAATAAAAAAGTAATTCCATAAAAAAAGGATATCTCACAGAAAGACCTTCAAGCGAGTTACAGACATTAGGTATCTTCCGAGCCTTTCTGCTGAAGGAGATACGGTTTGTTTTAAAATAAAAGATAAATTTCTTTCTCAAGGATTTTAAAAAGGGTTTTTGTTTGTAAACTTGCATTTGTGTAACATTTGTGACATTTAGCCAGAACTCCAGTAACTAAACTAAGCGACAATGTGATAATTCACAATAAACTCAATTTCCCATAAGCCCCGGGATTGGGTGCGTACAGCTGCGTTGTGACGCAGTCTGAAGGCTGAAGCCTTGTTGAGACAGCCCAGCTAGAGGCCATATTGGAATCTATGAAGTCGGCTTGCACTTTGATGGAACGGAGTGTCTGTCGTTTTGGGAGTCTCTAAATCGCTATCCCGGATTTATACCCGAGTGATTGCGCCCGGCATTCCACTTGAGACCCTGCCACGTCTGGACGGCAAGTTGTCTCGCTTCTTTTGTGGAAAAATGAGTCCAACCGATGCTAAACGAGGGGCTAAACGCAGGAAGAACAAGCGGGGCGGTGGCAGTAGCTGCAGTGCTGTCTGCAATACCAGCGGTGGCAAGGCCGGGGTTGCCTCGGCCCTAGGCTGTGCGGGAACAGCAACACCTGCCTCTGTCGTAAGCTTTTTAACACCTGGCAGTACAGGCAACGGGAATATAGGGTCCATCATGGGCATAAACGGAGAGGTAAGAGTGTCACACAATGTGAACCGGTGGATGTCAAAACGGGGGCGACTAGCTAGCACTGTTATCAACGACACAAATCTGATTTGGGCCTGACACTGCTGCGAGGAAGGCAGCTAGCTAACTAACCTTTGCAACGTAGCTAGAAATTAACTGGCTTAACGTTAATTGCCACCACTGCTGGTTGTTATGCTTTGTGGAATACCTTGTCAGCTAGCAAGTCGTATAGCTGTGTAGTTCAAGAGGCCTTGTTATGTTGTAAGAAACTGCCGTAACGTAAACATCAGGCTACTTCTGCCTTGGCCAAACGCTGAGGCTATAATCGTTAGCTTAAGTTAAGAGATCGTAAGTTAGCTGAATCGACAACAATGTAGACATCACAAAGCATTATTTTGAGCTAATACAGTCCAGGTTGGTGGAGATTACATTGGCCAAGCCAAGATTATAAGGTGGAAATATAGGTTCAGCACAGTTTGCCCAAAGGCTGCTGTTAAACAGAAACATTATTGCTAGCTAAGTTAATGCTAACTGGGAAGAAAACTAACAACTTATATCCCTGTCGGGCCTCTCTCTGTTTTTACAACCTGACCTTCCACATTTCATGCTTAAAAAGGTTTGTTTGAGTTTAAATTGGTTAGATTTGCCAGAAATAAGAGAAACTATCTAAGAAACTTCAGTTATCCACTGTAGCTTAGCTACACACCTTAAGTTAGCACTTCAACAATAACTTAACATGGCACCATAAGATGTTTAGCTAGTTTAGGTTCAAACGATACTTCCTCACAAACATCACAAATGTAGCCTACAATTGTATAGTCGTTCTGCATGGCAGTGAAATGTGTCCCCTCTGTTTTTCTTTGTCTTTAACTCAGCAAATGTGCGTATGTTTATGATAGATCATGCACAAACAGCCAGCCTCCTAACAAATAAATTGCATTCTTCCTTGGATGTTATGACCTCTCCAACCAGACAAATCTTGCACATCATAACAATTACATCCTCTGTTCATCATGAGAAAATCATAGACTCAGAAAACTGCTGCATGATAAAATGTTTATAAACGTTTTGATAACAGTGTCTACTTATGATATGCAATAGTTTGTGTAATAAGGTGATAAGGTATTCATTTTTCAACACAGCTGTCCATCCACTATTGTTGTTGTATATAATTCCTGTGCGCAAATGATCTGCTATGAATGTTAATCAGTCAATTTTATGCAAATTGGCAAAAGAGCAAACAATACCTAAACTACTATTAGGGGCAAGTGGGAAAATGTTTTATTGTAATTTGGGTGAACTGACTCTTTAATTATGTTTATATAGTAGTCTACGTGCCTAGCCTGGACAGGCCTGTCTGTATTGCCTAACAATTATCTGCCTTGAATGTGCACCGCACACACATAGCTTGGAAACTCAGAAAGTATAGATCTGTACTTTACCTCATAAGTATTTGAAATGTGATGTTATAATTCTCCCACTCACCAAGTCAACCAGCCATAGGTCCTAAACAAAAAACTCTACGACAGTGCCCGACACTATAGACTGTCTTAAGTTTTACTAACTGTATTTGATCAAGCTCACGTGGTAAGTTGTCTGTTCTATATTTATGTTTGTGTCCCTCAGGTCAAAGTGAACAACAATGTTACACCACAGTTTACGGAAGGACCAGTTAATGCTGACTTCTCCGGAGTCCTTCAGGTAAACGTACATCAAGGTTTTCAGAAGTTCATCTAAGACTACTAAGACTCTCTAAATTTTAAACATTTAATGTCCAGAGTTACAAAACTAACAAATATCAAGCATATTCAATTTTGATGTGACTTGCTCCAAACACAGTTGTGCTCTCTGCAACAGCGTGACATCAAGATGCTCCTATATTTGTGTTCGTACACATCTGGAATGTGATTGGAGCCAGTCTCATCGTATTGCCACTGCCTGCCCTTGGTGATCAAAATTTCTTGGCAGCACAATTCTTTCCATCATTTTTTCACAGTAGTGATCTGGCACTGACACCTCAAATTCTGCTTTCTGTCAGCGTTTAGCTATATTTCAAGTGACTGTTGTCAAAAGTTTTTCTTGAAGGTAAAAATTTGGGCCTAAACCAAACTTTATATTGTCATATTCAATGATCTTGGCCAGACAGAAAAGCAGGTAAACGGGATATCCCAACATAATTTCTTAGAAATGTATTAACGTGCATTTCTGAACAAGTTTAAATATATTGTCCTGTGCCACCATAAGTACTCTAAATGGGCCAGGCAAAACTCTGTTGTTTGGTGACAAAGTCTCAAATTGCATACTTTTACAAAATTGATAGGGGGTATTGGTTTACTGCTGTGCTTTTTTGTGTAGTCAGAAAATGCCACTGTGGGTGAAGTTGAGTAACCCGGTGCACCAAACCGAACTACTAGTACATCTATACAGTGTTGGAGAAATGGATGCAAAGCAACGTTCTTTTTAAAATCCCAAAGGCTGTTTTGTTCTCTGACAAACACTTCTAATGTGGATATCACAGTTGAAACTTCTGGCTGCTAATTATGTGTCTGTACCTCTCTGTGGTTCACTCACTGACAAGGCTGTGCATTAAAAAAGGTTCCAATGTTTTAATTGAGTCCAGTGGGGCAGATTAGGCAGCTGGAGTACCAACAGTGCAATGGGTTACAAAGACATAGAGTGTGACACAACTTAATAAATAGCAGATATGCGCTATAGCAGACTTGTCAATCTTGGAGCCAATGTGGACAAACTAAAATTTTTTTTGCTAAAGTATAGAGTCAAATTTTGCACTATTTTTTGAGAAAGGGTTTAGTTTGACAGTCCACCTTGAAAGATATAGTTTTTTTTTTTTTTATCACACTTTAGCAAGTAACTGAAACGAACCACTATATATCTTTGTTGACCCTTTACAAATACAATTTACAAAATCAGTTTTTCTTTCAAAATACATGTGGTGTTTTAAACAGTTGTCATACAGTAACTTAATGCAAGTTCTAAATTGGTTGTGTTCCTCATGGTATATTTTTCTCTCTCTACTTGTTCTTGCTAACATACTCACCACAGACCCCATTCACGTTTGGCTTGAACCAGCGGGCTCCCTACACGGCCGGCGATCGCTGCCTCTTGTGCCGATGTGAGCGTAAAGACGGTGCCGTGCCTTCTGAGGCAGGGATCTCGGGCCAGAACGGTACGTCACAGCCCAACAAAACACCCAGTGCCATCCAGCTGCCTCTGTGGGTGTGCTCTGACTGCAGGCGCACAGTGGAGAAGGAGGACCGACACACTGCTCTGGAGCAGTCATTGGGGGTAAGTCACCTGCCTATAAAGAATTTTTTAACTGTGTGAAAAGGATGTTGGTGTTGCAAAAGAGATTCTACAGTTTTCAAACAATAATAGTAATAAATCAAGTGTATGCCTAACTTTCAGATTCTTTTTTTTATGCTTTGTAGAATTTCACATTTCATTTACAGTGCAGTTCAGTTCTTTGTCATTCAACCATGTAAAACATAGTTGCATGCCACATGCCACAGTGTTTAAGGAGAAGTTTACACATCAGAGCCTGACTGTAAATATCCTCTCAGGCCTATGTTGTGTGCCATGATGTCAAAGAATACTGCCTCTTCATATAAAGAGCTTTTTTATGTTAGATGGCCTGGGCACATGCTCAGCTTGTATCTTTGTAAGGACAACACCAACTAAAAAGTGGTAAAATCTTGTGATTCAACACAGCACTTTTGTTCACTGGAATACAAGGTCACTTTTCTTCCTCTGGGTTGTGTTTAGAAGGCTTTGGTTATTGGTTGTAATTAATGAGGCTGACTATTAACTCTTTACTACACGCTGAATTTAAAAAGGAGGGGACTCACCTTTATTCAGGGTACCCACGGGGTCTTAAAAGTATTTAAAAAGTCTTAAATTTCATATTCCAAAAATAAGGCCTTAAAAGTCTTAAATTTCATTTACAAAGTATTAAATTTCATTTACCAAGGTCTTCCATTTTTTTCTTGTCCTTCCGTAGGATTTAATTAACGTCATAAATAAATACTTTGTGTGTGTGTGTGTGAAACTTCATAATATACTCTGTTTGGTGTGACTCTGATGTTATATGGCAGTACAGGTAACGCTACTGTTTACATTAGTGTTTAGCTTTACGCTCTGAATTGAGAAGTGTTTGCTGTGCAAGAGCTCTGGCATCCAGCTCTGCGCGAATCAGTCAGTTGTTAGAAAATAAAATAAAACGTCTCTGACGTGCTACAAACGTTAGCTCGACGACTCAGAATGGGCAAGTGTCTGAAATTCAGAAAGCCAGAGATACGAACAAGTTGGCGGGCGAGGCTGAGGTTAGCACAACAAGCTGATCGGCGTGCGAGCCAGTCACACTGTGGCGAGCGCTGATGAAACAGCAGAGCTGGAAGACCCGCTGCAGCTTACTGGTCAGTGAATGTTACAACAGCAACGAAGAGACGGGTGTGTATGAGACGAGGACCGTGTCTGTGTGTCGGCGTTGCCCGGCTGTTGTAGGCACAGTAACGCACATTAAACTTACATCACCCAGATGTGCCGATCACGCGAACAAGGGAAAAACAAACCAGAGCCCAACTCCTTTCCCCTGCTACTTTCAAGCCAATACTATATTTCAAGCAGCCTTTAGTTGCTTTAGAAAAACAGAACAAGATGAATAATCACTGAAGCAGCTGGCATATTATATTACTTTTACAAGGTGTAACTAATTGCAACAACTCTTGTATTTTTGATTTCACCCCTTAAAAGTTCTTAGTACACAAATATTTTATTCATTTCATAAGTGTCATTTACGCTGGGGATACTGGGGACATGTCTCCATCACTTTTTTTTTTTTAAAGCATTTGTTAAATATGTTCTGAAAAATGGTTTGCAACAAGAAATGTTAAAAAAACAAAGGAAAATACTTTGAGTTTATTTGCACAATAAGAAAACATGCAATGCAATTTAAAGATAAAAGAAACAAATTTGCATTGTTCAAAAAAGTTTAAGCTAAAACAATCTGAATCACTTTATTTATATAAAGACAATTCTGCCATAAATTGGTGCAGAAAATGTCTCTAGAATGCAGGAAATAAAGTGTTTAGTGCTCAAAATTTTATAGGGCATTAATAGGGCATTTCAGCATTGAATAGTTTATCAAATAGTGTTAAAATATCTTCTTGTCTTGTTCTTGTGAACCCAGTATTGTGAATCGTGCATGTGAGCTAAGTGTATCATCGCAACCCTAATCTGAACCCTTTTGTCCCCACCACTTTTCAACACAAAGTGACATCCTTGATTAATTTTATCTTATCAAAGTACAAAAACACCGCAAGCTATAGTGTGTTTATTGTATTGCAAATTGTTTGGGAGTGAGTTGCTGCCTAAGCGAAGGAGTTCAAGGATCTCGAGATCATGTTTACAAACTACAGTAAAATGGTGCGTGAGATGGACAGGTGGATTGGAGCGGCAGCAGTAATGTGGATGCTGTAGAGGACCGTTATGTATCGAGTTCAATACTTTTTAGGCACCGACCAAATTGCCTCAATACCATCAAGTATCAAAAAATGTCTCGTCTTTCAGTACCAAATTTCGATACCTAATGGTTCTTGTTAACGTTGTCAATGAGCCAATAAGCATGCAGCATGCTTGATGTGCTCAAATCTAAAAGTGATTGTAATTGGCTGTGGTGATGTAAACACTAGTTCACGCCGGTAACGCACAGATACGTGGCTCGTGGATGTAAAAGACGTGGAGAAAATCAAAAGTGTGGCTACATTGCACCAGGCTTGATGCAATGTTTGCGACGTAAGATAATTGCTGCCAAGATTGGCGACACAACAAACCTGGTGAAGCCCTTGACTGTGCATGGAATAAACTTAAGAGCAGAAAGTTGCTCCGTCTTTGACTGCAACAAGACAGAGCCGTCGCAGTCATCGTGTCAGCACTCTACTGCCACGGAGCTTGCTTCCACTTACCCACCATACGGGCAGTGTTGGGCAGTAACGTTACTAGTTTAACTACATTTCTCAGTAGCTTGGTGGTAGCGTCGCTGTTTTCTGAATCACATCAAAGCTCTTTTATTGACCGAGTAGCGCAGTAGCTTCCACACACGCTACATTTTCCAAAGCGTGACTTTACTGTCTATTGTGATAGTTGTTGCCTGGCCACCGCTTCCTCTAGTGAGGAGGAAACTTTCATATGTAGTGGCAGAAATTTGTTTCCATGAGATGAGATGAGAGATTTCTCTCTCTCTCTTTCTCTCAGGCCTTTTGCTATGAATGTTTAGGTTGTAATGTTGCCAGAGCACAAATTCACAAATAAACAATAAAAAATATATAATTAATAAACATTGAAATTACATTATAAAATCTAAAGAGGAATAAAAACAACAAAAACACAATATAGGCTTATGGTACATTGAAAATATGTCTTGCTTTTTGACAAGCGGTAGAATTTTTCAAAGGAAGCATAATAAAAAATAAAAACAATTAAATAACAAAATAAAATAACCACAATAACAATAATAAGTTACTTTATACAAACAACAATGGTTCTCAGTTTGTTGAGAATAAAATTGGTATCAAAGTATCATTCAAGAACCGGTGTCAAAGTCTTTGAACGATACCCAGCCCTAGTGCTAACCCTCACCTATGGTCATGAACTTTAGGTAGTGACCGAAAGAACAAGTTTGCACATACAAGCAGCCAAGATGAGTCTCCCCTGTAGGGTGGCTTGGCTCAACCTTGGGTATAGAGTGAGGGGCTCAGACATCCAGAGGAAGCTCGGAGTAGAGCAATAGTTCTACGCCACCATTAATTTTTCAACAGAGCCTGGCTAAAGCTTGTTGTCATAACTGTTTCTATATTCTTGCTGCCATTTTACTGTGCTGTGTTTTAGCTGCATTTTGGGTGTGTGATCTGAGTTAAACTCTGTTCATTCAGAAATAGATGTGTCTCCAGGAACTACAATAATCTTTTTAACACAGAGGCCAATTCTAACTCATTTTGCTGTTTGCACATCGGTCTCTGAATGGAAATTAATTAAAAGGCAAATTTATTTGTATAGCACAACAAGGCACTTCAGGGGCACCTCTGCCTTAGAGTAGGGCTAGGCGGTATATCGGTATAATGAGGTATACAGATATAATTTAAAAAGTGAGATAAAATTACAAAATACCTTTTATACCAATTATATAGTTGGATGGTAAGTTAATTTATATGTTTCCGTTAAGTCCTGCCAGTGTTTGCTTCGCTCTCTCTCCCTTATCACGCAGCCCCGTCCCTCCCTCTGCGTCTGCATGCAGCTGTCTACTCACAAACTCTGTAACAACATGGAGGGAGACACGGTGCTGGTCAACACTGCTGAAGACCTCGCTTATAAGAAGAAAAACAACGGTTCAGTCAGTGTTTCCCACACGTACACTTTACTTCGGCAGGCCGCCCATGTATATTAACAGCTGTCCGGGTATATTTGGCGACACATTGTAGCATTTTTCAGAGACACACAGAGTTATTACGTTACAAGTTCTTGACACAGTGGATATTTTACAAGAGCAGATCAGTCAAAGCGATAGTGAACACACCAGTGAGGTGTCATTCATTAGCTACCATGTTTGTTTTGTTTTGAAAGGCTACGTCATCAACACGCCTCTTCAACATGTGGCGCAGCTGCTGCTGTGAATGGAACTGTGAGTGGAAAAGTTTGTTCACCGACTTTATATAACATTGCCAACTACTGATGGAGAATCAATGGAGCATACAGGGAGAGAGAGAGACGGAAAAAAGCGGGCACGCTGACGTATTTGCAGCAGAGGTACGTTAGGTTTGTGAGTGTGAAGAGAACTGAAGGAGGCAGATTCAATAAGTGAGTGACACTTAAATAAGGTGGAGAATGAAGTATAATTAAAACGGTGAAATAAGAAACAAGCTACTACAAATAGTAAACAAATAATATATTTTATACCGGTATTCAGCCTAACAGTACCGGGATATGACTTTTTGGTCCATATCGCCGAGCCCTAGCTTAGAGGTAGTGTGGGTCGCCTATCGTATCGTAGCAGCAGATCAGAAAAGTATTTTGACCCTTAACCATTCAGTGTTTTGTAAACCAACAATAGTATTTTAAAATCAATTATCTAACCAACAAGAAGCGAGTGGAAGTGATGTGATCCACTTTTTTTGGTCTTAGTGAGGACACGAGCAGCAGTGTTCTGAATCAGCAGCAGCTGTTCGAGTTTTTAGGGAGCCCTGTTAAGACACCGTTACAGTTGTCGAGTTGACTGAACATAATTGCGTGGACACTTTTTTCCAAACCTTGCTGAGAAGTCCTTTAATTCTTGATATATTCGTCAGGTGATAGGAGGCTGTCTTTGTAATTATCTTAACTGGGTTAATGGCTATTCAAACTCAGGCCTCAGAGTCCATGACTACATAACTAACTATTATTCGTTCTTCTTTGGCTCCAAAAACACTTACTTCTGTTTTATCTTTGTTTAATCAAAGAAAATTCTGGCACATTCAGTGCCCTCCATCAGTGCTTCTATTAGACTATTATTAGTGGTGTAATGCTTATGTAAATGTGTGTGCTGTCTTGTCATAATTATGGTAACATAATCTGAGCCAGTGGAAGCCTGTAGATGTTGAACAGAAGATGTCCCACAATGGAGCCATGGGGAACTCCGCAGGTCTTTTTTTGTCCACTCAGATGTTACCTACAGACCCAAAGTACAGGAGCTGGCCGAGTGAAATGGACTATAGACTGACGTGTGTAAAGTTTTCTTCCTTTCCAAGTATCAACCAGGATGTTCGTTTGCGTTCAGCTGTCAATTCCACACCTGCGCAGTGTGTACCACAGTCGCTCTCGCGCATCAGTGGTACGTAACGTTTTGGGCAGTAATACTGCAATATTATTTTTGCCAGTAAAGAGTAATGTAATGGATTACTATTTCCAAAGCTGTTATATAATTACAGTTACTAATCCAATTAACGCTGCGCTACTGAACGCACCATCCCTGATGTGAATGCGCGACCGCACTGCAGGTCACCGGACCTTATGTTGTTCAGGTCAGTTATTAGCCAAAAAGCTAAAGGAAGACTGGAGAACAGGGACAGAGAGGTATTTTCAGCAGCCGTAAGTAACGTTATTGCCATTATTATGTCACAGTCTACGATGCAAAGAACATTGTCGTCAGTTGTAAACTTTGTGCCACCAGCAAAAAGTTTTTTTCTGCAAACAATTCTACATTTATACTTAGGCTAATTGAAGCACTATAGTCTATGATCGGGAGAGAGTGGCGTTATATCACCCAGTAATAAGTAGAGTAGCTAATATTACTTTTTTAAGGAGTATATGCTGAGTAAGTAGTTGGTAATAATTATATTATTTCAGAGTAACTTGCCCAACACTGAGTTGACAATAAGGATCAGATAAATTGGGTATGTTTTGATTATTGCTTGTTATAGGCTATCTAATGTTTACTTTGACTTTGTTGTCGATTGATCAATCATAGGCTAAATAGGCTACACTTTGCTTTATGAATGGTTGCTTTTTAAGTCATCCGTATGTTAAAGGTTTTGGCAAGTTATAAAAAAAATTCTTATGAATGGTTGTGACAGGGTTTATATAAGGCCGTTTCAGACAGCTTGGATCCACGGGGTCGCTCTGCGCTCAGGCGAACAAGCGCTCCGCGAGGTAACCATAGGAACGGCTTCTGTGGAACTGGCGCGATCCTGTGAAACTGTTGCGGTCGTTCTCGTCTCACGCACACGCCCGCCCACTGCCACAGTTGAAATGTCAGTGTTTTCCTACAGGTTATCATCAGACAGAGACTGATCTTGCTGTTTGATCATAATGGGCAATAATATAACTTTATTTAACAGTTAGGCCACCAGGTCTTACACAGGCGACAACCTGCTGCTGTCTCTTATTCTTAAAAAATAACCTATTAACTTTTACTGAACTAATTAGAAAGTTAGTAGTTATAATATTTAGTTATAGACTCAATTATTTCATGTCTCATGCTGTTGAGAGGTTGCGATGGCGCAGTGGATTAAACCCATCCACCAAATAAGTTATTGCCGTGGGTCCTGCCACTGCCAGTTTAATCGGGGTGTCAGGGGGTCTCTATATAGATTCCTGTTTATCTGATTTTAAAATCGTCAAATATCGAAATTGCTATCGGACTTAAAAATCTCATATTGGTCGGGCTCTAGTATTTTTAGGCCGATAGGAATATTGGGTTTGAGTTTTGACCCTTTGGGTATTTTTATTTCACACAAAGCTCAGGAAACATATCTACTTGCACAGTATGGTACTCAGATGTTCAGCATGCGGAGCGAAATGTTAAGTTTATGTTAAGATTATATTTTTGCAATCGCGATGCTAATGTCTGTTAGCACATTAATGGAGATTCCCATTATACATTAGTATTGAGCTAACCATCACAGCGTTCTTTTTTTTTAATTAATTTTATGTATCAGAATATAGATACGATATATTGCTGTATCGATTTATTGGCACACCCCTACACATAATTTGTGCTGGTACACATACGTACAGCGTGTTGGGTGCAAGATATCTTGCCAGTGGCCTCAAAGACACACTGCCTTACTAACCACAAAGTTGTACTACAAAGAATAAAATAGTATGTGCATTTGTTCATCAATGCACCCTGCTGTACATTTGAACAAATGCAAGTGAATCTTGACACTACTCAAAGTAGTATAATTTAAAACCTTCTTCAGTGCCTCAAGTAGTGTCACATCATTGAGCTGATTTATGTGCTATTGATCAGACTTTAATTAGAAGAATCAGAAGACTTGTCAAGTATGTCAAAGGGTTTCCTCAGTTGTGGGTGTGGGTGCGTTGGCTTTTGCTGTTTGGCTTGGGTTTGGTTTTCTCATAAATGAATTGTTCCATTGCATCCTCACAGCAGTGGGGTACTATGCTGACTCATGATCTCATGGCCGTGTAGTAAACGGAACCATGCCACTGGAAAGCATTTATTGTGAAGCGGCTGCAGAAAGTTAGCTTGGACAGAATTGTTACACTTAATTATAGCTCCATTAGCTTGGCACTGATTAGATCAGAAACCAACAAGACTCCAGAGGTTTGTTCTGGCTGCTAACTTCAAAACATGTGATTTCAGTAAGACACACTTATCCCATGCCATTCGTGAATACATGGTTGGCATCGTGTCTGTATAACAGACTTGTCAACAGATTGGCTGATCCGGGCTTAGGGTTGGGCAATCTTCTCAATTTTCATATCGTCTGATCATGGCTACTTGAGATCACCGATTGCCGATCTGATCACCGGGGGGTCTACTTACGTTGTAGTAAGTAAGTGAAATGCCAGCATGGAAGAAACAGGCTGATTAGCTTTAAGAGATACCACCAGAAACATCTGTAAATGCACAGTACATTTTTTCCCACAGAATTAATGTGCAATGTGGCGCCGCCCATTTGGGGAGGAGTGGGGTGCAGTCGATAGCAGCTGTGTACAGCGTGCTAACTAGGGGTGTGCGTCTTCACTGGTCTCACGATTCGATTACGATTATCAGGTCTACTAATCAGTATCTCGATGCATCACCTCAAGGGTGGGAATTTCGAGGTACCTCATTACGATTATGAGTGGTATGATGCGATTTGTAAAAAGAATTGGATAAAGATGCATTTTTCTCATTGTGTGAATACTTGGTACTTTTAAATTGAAGTATTTGTATTAACAATCCAAACAAGTAGGCAGTAATGAAATGCAGCTCTTTAATGTAACTTCATAAAAATGTAGCTAACATTGTATAGCATTATTACTGACCTCTGTTGCTGCTATTTTTATTTCTGAGACTGTTGTTATTAGTATAGAGTCCGATAGGGGCTGAACTACGCACTTTACAATGCTCCAGCCACACCATGTTCACTCCACCTTAATATATCTGTTCCTTTTTTTTGTCTCGTCTAGTGTAGTTACATGTTTGTGTCTTGTAAGTTGATATTGTAATCTTGTATTGAGCACCATGGGCCTTGAGAAACGGCATTTTGTTCATTTGTGCACTCAATAAGAGGGTGAATGACAACAAACAAACTTGAACTAGCAACCAACGTCTTCCAGACCGCAGTCTGAAGAGATGTTAACTAGCACTAACTGCCTTCACTTTTCCAGTAGTTGAAAACTTGAATTAACGGACACAATGTGACCGACACTGTACATTTACTGCCAGACTGAAACGCAGCGCTCATATTTTCCTCCGCTCCACTCGCTTTCTCCGTCACCTACTTCCGCCTGTCACGTCGCTGTCCAATGAAGAATGAGCAGAGGCTAAGCTAAGCGCTACCAGGCTGCACAGTGTGCGGGTGAAAATCATTAAGTTAGTTGCACAGTGATTTTTTTTATTGATCATGTGAAAGTATAGTAGCGGCAGTCATTCAATCAACAGCTGCCTATCTGTGCCGAACAGGGAGAACCACACGTCTCCGTTGTGTGTACACCACAGGAGCTGCACTTTCGCATTTCCAAGTTCTGCCTTTTTCTTTCTGTCAACATTACCTTATCAATTGACCTCTAGTTTATTGATTGACATTTGTGAATCGATTCATAATCGTCCAAGTCTGCATCGCGATGCATCTAAAAATAACTTATTTTCCACACCCCTAGTGCTCACCTCGACAACACAGCTGCATTCTACTGCATTTATTTGTGTCGCCACAAATAAATCAATAAATGGGAAACACTGCAGTGTGGTGCAGATTCTAGAAACTGTTTTTGTCATCTTAGTTCTGATATTGAGTTAGTTAAAATTGTCTTAATATTGGCACATGAAAAACCAATCAACATCAATATTTGTGACACAGTAATTGATAAGTTTCTTTAAATCTCTGCATCTTGAATAAATATTCTATATCTTTAGCGTGCTGTTTTTCATATTTCCCACAGAGCCAAGACTTCCTTTTGCACATGCCTGTGGGTAACGGAAACCTGGGCCAGGAGGCAGCCACAGGGGACAGACTGACCACTGCTGTGCCTACGCTACCCATGCTCCCTGCCCCGGACCTCACCGCACCAATGCCTGCTGATACAGTGTGCAGCTGTGAAGCCTGCAATGAGAGACGGTCAGTTCAGAGTGATTACCATTGAAGTAAATTTCATTTAAATTTTTGAGTTAATCTTTGTGTTTTAAAGTTGATGTTATCTTTATGAATGTATGTTCTGAATGACAGTGAGATCTCTGCTGAGTCAGAGAGAGAGTCACAGCAGCTGCAGAACCACTGGTCGGAGGTTCGCTACCTGGTGCGCTGCATCTACCGTCAGACAGGAACACCGCTAGCAGATGACCATGACCAGCCCCCTGGAGAGAGACAAAGAGGGCATGAAGGAGCTGGTCGATAGGTATAAATGCAGTCTTATTCCTCTTTTTTTTTTTTTTAGGATGTTTGTCCACTAGGGGTCTCCAGTTAACTGCAAAAGCCTCATCAGAAGATGCCTAAGAGCCTTTGAAGGCAATGATGCCAACAAGCTGAAACTCCTACCTTCTCTACTGTAATAGCCCCATAAAATGCCATCTTTATTTTTTTGATATGATGTATTTCATATTGAAACAGGATCTCAAGCTGTGCTGTGACTTACTGAGGGGAATTTTTAATACTTTAGACCAATGGGAGATCATGGAGAGAAAAACAGTTTTATCTGGTAACATCAATAGGAGGCACTTGCCCTAAAATGTTTGGTTGGTATTTATGCCAAATTGTCCAGTCTCAATTTCTTAGCATTTTTAACTTTCATTGTTTCATTTTCCTCCTGTAGACTCTGTGAGAAAGACCCCTACCAGCTGTATCAACGGTTGGAGCAGCAGGCTCGTGAATACGTCTTGGAAATGAAGGTGCGGCTATTGAAGCACCTATCTACAGGTCCCAAGACCACAGGTCCAGGGGGGACAATGGCTGCAGCCCATGGTCCTCCTCAGGCCTACCAGTTCATCTCCCTGCTGCTGGAAGAGTACAGCGCCCTCTGTCAAGCTGCACGTACCATCAGTAGCTTCCTGCTCACCCTGGTCAGTTTACCTTATGTGTAGTCAGAGCCACAGCTATGATGTGTTAGCTGTCCTGCAGGTGCCATCCTAGGCAAATCACTCCTTAGTTGTGGGTGTGGCCTGTTTTACTGAATTTGCTGCAACTATGATTTTAATACTTTTTTCTCTCAGGAGAATGAGCACCTCCAGAAATTCCAGGTGACGTGGGAGCTGCACAACAAGCACCTTTTTGAGAATCTAGTGTTCTCAGAACCGATCTTGCACAGCAGTTTACCTGCACTGGTTGCGCAGCTGAAGTAAGATATAGTTTTACTAGTTTAAAAATATACTGAGTTACTCATCCGCTATTATCTCTTAATCTTCTACTTTACTTCCAACTAAGGCCAATGTTCCAAATTAAGTGTTTTAGTTTTGTTTTTAATAGCATCTGTGTCATTTTTCATCCTTTTTTTAGACATGGCACAGCCTCCCATGATTCATATAATGAAGATATGTACAGGACCTTGTTAGAAAGCTACCAGCAGCTGCAGCAGGAGATGGACTCTGTGGCTGTTGAATGGCAGGAGTGTGAGAAGAGGATTGATGACTATGTAGATGAACAGGTATACACATCCAAAACATAAACACAGAAAATAACTGTATTTGTAAAAAAAAAGGTGGTGGTGTTTGATGAAGACGCAGTAATTAAAGCTATAAGCATGTCTCTTTTTGCAGCTGCTTTTTAAGGTGGATGGTCAAAGTCTCAACCAAAGAACAGAGCCACACAAGTCCTTGATTAGCAAAAACGTAAGAGATAAATTATTATCTGAACAAAGTCAACTTTATCCTACCTTCAAGTTCTAATTTACTTAATTTATGGAAGTTTATGTGCTTATCATTATCTGCACATTTCCAGACTTTGAAGAGTAAGCAGCGAATGCTGAAGGAGGACTGGGAGTTCTTTAAGCAGAGAAGATTTATAGAAGAACAGGTACATAACACGAATATAAACCCATTATGGCAGTTTAAAATGTGAATTTCTGAGCCTCAGAGAAGTTTTTATTTGTTGTTGTTTTTTCTATAGTTACCTAACAGTAAGAAGTCCCCTGACGGGGAAAACAATTTCACGGACACTATGAGAATGCTCTCATCTCGTCTGAGTATTCCAGATTGTCCAAATTGCAATTATCGCAGAAGGTAAGTTTCCAGGATTCACTGGTATGTCATTTTCTTTTCTGGGGTCATTCTGCTTTCAGTGCCTTTACTCACAAATGTTAAGAAAATTTAGTCTCATTTACCTTTTTAGTCTGTTAACGTGTTTGTTATGATCGTCTCATGTCAAATATTTTTAAATTTATGAAAGATTTCATTCCCTAACTTTGTGTTGTCAGGGAATTTGATCCCTCACTGAACATAATGCACATCTCACTTAATCACTGAGCTAAAGAATGAGAACATTCTGAACTTTGCTGTTTGTGTTTCATGTGTATGGTTGCATCTGTAATTATTGATTGATTACCAAATCAATATTGAGTTAATGCTGTCACCCACCCCTACCAACAGGTGCACGTGCGATGACTGTAGTCTCTCCCACATCCTGACATGTGGCATCATGGACTCTCCCATTGCTGAGGACCTCCACATCAAGCTGCCCCTGCAAGGGGAACCTCCCCGTGACTACCTGGCAGAGGTGCACCCTCCCAGTCTCTCCTCCGGCAGTTCAGCATCTGGCTCCAACTCAAGTTCTCCCATCACCATTCAGCAGCATCCAAGGCTCATTCTGCCCAAAGGGGATACCAACACTTTGTAAGTTGGCGATACCACGATGCCATTAAATGGATGTTAATGCTTTGTAAAAAAAAACAAAAAAAAAACAAAAAACTTTTAGGCACAGTTTAGTGTTGTGTATATTCGATGATCATAATTGCACACTTCTTCCAATAAACAATAATTTCCCCCTCTTTCACTTCCCCCTAACATGATTACTCATTTCTCTCTTCTTCTAGTATTAGTGATGATGATGAAGTGCCTCCGTTGTCCAGTAAGTTCGGGGACATCTACCCCATGAGTGGTTATGAGGATAACAGTGTTGTTACTGCTGCTGTAAACGGCCTCCACAATGGGGAAGGTGAAAACATGGCACTAAAAGCAGGGGTGAGTTCTGTACTGTAGAATGTTACTTCAAAAAATGCCCAAGATTAGTTGTGAATTTCCCTGCCGAGTTTCTGGATGATGAATCTAATGTTCATTATGAGTGGGTTACCCATATTTCGGGAAATGTTTTGTGTATAATTCCTCACCTATTTCCTAATTGAGTCTTCTTGTTCAACCCATTTCTGTCATTTCAGTCTCCTCACATTACGAGCAGCAGCAGTTCATCCGAGGGTGACGAGGAGGAAGCTGATGGTGAGGTTGGTGGGGAACCCCGAGGGCAGCAGGAGCAGCTTTCCTCAGGAAAGACCAGCAGTCCTCCACCTTCTTACAACCACCAACAGGTGTTAAAACACTTTTAATGAGATTTTTAATATTGGAAATGTAGTGAATGAACCTGTTGCACATAACAGTTATTCCTTTTTAAGTATGTTCCTGTTGTTCCTAAAAAGGAATGACAACAATCACAGCATTTCACATGATTCTTTTTCATAGCAGTGGATACAAATGACATTTTGGTTTAGGGATCCTTTAGAAAGTAGCCCCTATTTGTGCGCAGTATCAAATAACGGTACTTTTTCTGGTGCTGACCAAAATGTGTCCATAGTGATACAGATAAGACACATGTCTTTGTTGTGGATTATTATCCATCAATGTGTCCCTGAGCAAGACACTTAACCCTTAGTTGCTCCAGAGGCGTGCAACCTCTGATAACAATAGCAATTGTAAGTCGCTTTCTTTATTTAGACCAAGTTCTGATACTCTTTAGACATCTTGACAGTTGAGAAGTTTGGCTTCTCTTGTTTGGATAGAAAAACTTGTCTATATTCAATCATACTGAAACTCTGTCATCATACTACTCTAGTACTAGTATCGAAAAACACACTGTGCCTCACCCTAGTTCCCATTTTATATCCTTGACTGTAGGGAAAATGTTCATTACTAATTCATATTATGTCAATAAAATGTGAAAAAATGTCCAAGGTGACATCTCCCTTGTTTTGTTTTGTCTGACCAACCGCTGAAACCCCCAAACTTCAACTGAATTTGTGTTACCACTCTCAGATAGAACAGGTCCAGCATGCCTGCGAGTGTCATGTGTGCAACCAGGACCCAAACTCCTCCACCCTGGGCCCTGCCACATGCCTGCCCCCTAGTCGGCTCCACGCTGCACCTCCTCCCACTGTTGGACACCAGTTCTTCACAGACAGCAAGACTCCCCCTGCCCTCCACCTTTACCCCCACATTCATGGCCACCTGCCCCTACACAACTTTTCCCGGCCCTTACTGCACCCTACACTCTACCCTCCCAGTCCTCCTCTCACACACAACAAGGTGAGGAGAAGTTTCTTCCAGATTCATTTCTTTTTACAGTGTGTTAAATGGTAGCTATGAGAGTCTCTTTAAGGGAAAATTGATTCATTTCCTTATCACAGGGGATTTTTTTAAGGTTCCAGGAAAAAGACTGAGCTTAGTTGTATTCTAGTTTCACTCAGTACTTATTTACGGTCATTTTAATTGTCTGCCACAAGGGGTCAGACTGAACCCAATCTGGGAGAATTCAAAAGTGATTCAAAACTGAATTGAACGCCAGCTCAAATCATGTGATCTCAAAAACTCAAACTAATAACTTAATTTGCTTTCTGATGCTAGGGCCACACTGCCTACCTCTACGTGTTTATGATTGCTACCTCGCTGATCTGCTGTGTGTGTGGTGTCTACACAAACAGCGTTGCTGTTGTGGCCCTGCTATTGCCAGTCTTATATTTTTACATTGAGTTTGCCTTTAAATAAAAGCCTTAATAACAAATTAATGGATTCTGTCCACAGAAATACTAGAGGGCTTTTAATCTAAACGGATACAGGAGGTATTAGGTTAAAAACAATTTCTTAATTAACTTTTTTTATGTATCTGCGACATGTTCTACAGATAAAGACATTCAAACTGCAGTGAAAGGTGTAATGTTGCTGGTTTGATGTCTATATGATGACTATCAATAATTTTCACTGGCTGCTCTAACATGTTGACATGGGCGCCAGAATGAAAAGTACTGCAACACACATGTGTAGCCCTAGCGTAACTTAACTTATTTTTTTTCCCCATAAGCCTCTACCCCCAAACCCTACATCAAACCACTCGGCGGCCAAGCAGCCGGCCTTCAGTCCATCGTTACCCGACCACGTCTACCAGAACTGCTTTGGCGGTGCAGGTGGTGCAGGTGACTGGAACAGCTCACTGCAGTGCCTCTCACTTAAGTTTGAGAACCTGTGGGATGCTGCTGTGATGAAGAGCTGGAATCCGTCTGTCCTGTTGCCTGAGTCCCTGCCAGGTGAGCCACTCGGCCTCAGCAGATATGACCAGCAATTTAAAATAATAATAATAATTTCAGCAAGTCAAAGACAGTTAAAATCATTAGTTGTCTTGCATGATTTATCAACAGGTGACATGCTTGGACCACCCCTCGCTGACGTGCCCCTCCCTCCAACATCATCTATAAGCCCCCAAGGGGAACAGCCCTCATTGCCCACCCCTATACCCTCTTCCACTTCCTCATCATTGTCATCGTCTTCATCATCGTCATCGTCGTCGTCATGTTCCTCTTCAGAAGCCAAAGAGCAGAAGAAGAGCGGCGCCAAGAAGAAGTGTCTCTACAATTTCCAGGATGCCTTCATGGAGACCAACAGAGTGACGATGGCCACCTCCGCCTCCACGTCCTCCGTGTCCTGCACTGCCACCACTGTCCAGTCAAGTAATAACCCACCCTTCCACCTATCATCTAAAAGACCCAACTCTTTAGGTAATCTAGGAGGTAGGAGTAGTAGATAGGTTTGTACTGATGATGGGGCTTTTTTATAATTAAATTATGGGCCACACAAGGACACCCTGTTAAACCCATCAAGGAAAATGTTTTGCTTTTTGACTTTCCAAGTGAGTTGTAAAATGTAATTCCCCCTTTCTCTAGAAGAAGAACATGTTGACGGTTGCTATTCATTAATCACATCTCTTCAGCAAGACAATCATTTAGTTTGTCTGGTACAATAGTTTTTAGGTAATTGTTAAGTATTAACTGCCTGAACCTCCTGGTCCAAGGATTGGACCAGGCAGAAGTTTATAAAACCATTTTGAGTGAGACATTTTATAAAGGCAATTACACCAGGCATGCACATGTGGCTTTGGTAAAGGAATTGCATTTAAAGAGCAGTCGTAGCACTAATAAGGAATTTGTTGTTACTGTATGAAGGTTTGAATCCATGATTTAATATTAGCATCCACTATAGTGGATTAAATCAATCTGGTAAAAACAAACCGCAGTCGCGTGTAGTTACTCAGTTCTGCATTAAAGTCAAACTGAAATTTTATTTCTCCCCCCCTTTTTTGAGTAAGGAAATATAAATTAAAATTATAATGCAGCTATTGTACATAGTTTTCTATTTTTCAAAAGAGGATAAAACTGTTTTTGGACATATTTGTGGAAACGGAGCATAAGATCTCGGCCTCTGGGTTTCTTTCTCATGGCTGTGGTTGACTGATATTTGAGGGCCAGCATTGCGAGGAGAAGAGACAAGTTCCTGGACCACGTCGTTGGCCTGTGTAGCTTACCTTGATACAAGACTTTTTCTCCCTTTTACATCATTAAACATTTCCTAAGCTTAACTACCCAGCTTGTTAATGTTCACTATTATAGCATAACTAATGCAGAAAAATAAATAAAACAAATTTATCCTTTTTAGAGAATAGAGAAAAAACCAAATATGTCAAAGCAAACATCATGGAGATATATATATATATATTATATATATATATATACATACAGAATAACAGAAAATCCATTTTTCTAATAAATGAGTGCTAGTGAATTTTGGTATTTGATGTTTTTTGGTAACTTGGTCCATTGTATGAGAACTCTGTGAATAACATGCATCTTGTAAATAGTTGGTTCTGGGACAAAGAATAACTAAACCATGTTCTCATCCAATATATCTTTGTCTCCTCCAGATGATGTATTTCACAGTATAGGTAAAGAGGACCATAGGCAACCCACTGCAGCCAACCCTAGAAATGGCCCTACAGGACTGACGTCCCTCCCTCCACTTTCGGGCCCCAGCCTTCCTCCAGCACCCACCACACACCTTCCCACAATGGGATCCCAGCCCTTTCCGAAGATGGCCGCTCCAGCCCCAGACTTCATGGAGGCCCACCAGGGTCTGTGCCTCCCGCAAGCTGAGCCTCCAGCCTCTTCCGCAGATGGTCCTATCAGTGCCCCGCCTAGTGTCTGCAGGTAAGACCACTACCATATCCCACAGACTCTTAAAGATGGACACCCAATAATGAAATGTAATATTAATTACTAATAAGCTGATTGTTTGGAAAAGTGATTGTTATTTTTGATGGGGGGAAAAGTATTTATAGGGACCAGTTTTAAGTATCATTCTTTTCAGTGATCCTGACTGTGAAGGCCATCGGTGTGAGGGGAATGGGGCCTATGAGCACCAACCGTACGATGGAGAGGAGAGTCAGGACGAGGACAGCTGCTCGGAACACAGCTCCTCCACTTCCACTTCCACCAACCAGAAAGAAGGAAAGTACTGTGACTGCTGCTACTGCGAATTCTTTGGGCATGGCGGGGTAAGATACACATTTACTGCTCACTGGAATAAGCAATGTTCACCTCAAATAAGCACATTTTATTATTTAATTAAACATTTTAATTTAAATTCTGCATTGAGTTTATTTTAAGTTAAAGTATAGATGTAACAAATTGATTTTAAATAGACATTTGGTTGTGATCCCTTGTACATTAAGTAAAACAAAAAACTGAACTATGGCATTTACAGTCTAGGTAATCGTTGTTTATTAGCTTAATGATAATGTATTCATAGTATCCTTATTGATTGCATCATTCTCTGTTTTATTCTTAGCCTCCAGCTGCTCCTACCAGTCGAAACTATGCTGAGATGCGGGAGAAGCTGCGTTTGCGTCTGACAAAACGTAAGGAGGAGCAGCCAAAACGGGAAGAGCAGCAACCGATAATAGAACGAGATGGAGGGGTGGAGGACCACAGGCGGGTGGAGGACCTGTTGCAGTTCATCAACAGTGCCGACAATAAACCTGCCTCCAGTTCAAAGGCAGCCAAACGGGCCAGGCATAAACAAAAGAAGGTAACTCCAGTGTATATCTATCCAGTCTAAACCACATAGAAATACAGTAACTCTGCTAGTTACTAGGATTGCAGTCACAGTTGCTGAAAGTGTATGTCTCCGTGTGCTTCAGATGGAGGAGAAGGCCCGTCTGGAGGCAGAGGCCCGTGAAAGGGAGGAGCAGCAGGTGTTGGAAGAGCAGCAACGGCGACAGCGGCAGGAAGAGGAAGAGGCAGCGCTTCAAAAGGAACTGCTTCGGCTGCAGGAGCTGCAGCAACACCGTGCTGCCAAGAAGAAAAAGAAAGAGAAAGCAAAGGAAAACACCGCTCCCCCTCAGAACAACCCACAGCCCCTCAAACAGACAGCTCAGAACGTCCTAGATAACCTACAGAATGGAAAGTCACAGCTGCTTCAAACCCTCATCCACCTCCCTGACCAGAATGAAACCCGGTTTGATCCAATACCCCGGCCCAACACACTGCACAGCCCAAGACACACCAGTGAGAAGAGGTTTTCTACAGAGACCAATGTTCACAACTGTCCAGCCTCCCTCCACAATGGCACTTCTACATCTCAGATTGAGGTCAACAGTAAAGTTAAAGCTAAGCATTCTGCTAAATTGGCAACTTGTGAAGCTGCTTTAAAGAAAGCTCCAGAGTTGCCCAAGAGCTCAGATGTGACAGGGAAGCTAGCTAATGGCACCGCCCCCACCACTACAACAGACACCAAAGCAACGCGGATCAGGCCTGCTGAGGCCCTGGCTCCTCTCCTAACCACTGAACCAAGGAGGGAGGATAGGAGTAATAACAGAAGCATCAGTGGAAAAAGGCAGCAGCACCAACAACTGCTGACCCACATAAAGGAAGAGAGGAGAAGTCCACCTGTGTCAAACCCTTCCCCGTCTCCCCCTCCAGCCTCCCATACAGAGCAGGCCCAGCAGAATGGCAAACCTCCCAGTGCAGAATCCCCACAGCCCAAAGGCAAGGCAAAGAAGAACAAGAAGAAGAAGGGAGACAAGATGAACAACTCAATAGGTTGGTATTATTATGATTCACAATTAGATTTTGAAGGTTTAGTTTTATGTGTTAACCATAAAACAGTATATGTCCAGTAGTTTTGTCTTAATCTTATTCCTGACCAGCTTTACTGCAGAAATAACTGATGTGGCTCCACAAACATCATGCTAAGCAACGAAAATACGATCTATGTCCTAAACAGAGCAAGGACAGCCTGGTCTAGTTCCTAATTTGTGTTTTGGGTGTTCTGTGACATAACCACAAAACTACAGTGTGGTTAATGAATGTGTTCGCTGTGCACCTTGCACAGTGCCCTCCTCTCCGGACCTGGACCAAAAACCTGTTTATTATTGAGGATTTCCACCTCGTGACGGAGCGTTTCTATTTCAACCCACGTAGATTTTCTAGCATTAGCTGTACTGGTTCAGCGCCCCAGGAAACTCACAGACCAATTGCATGTGTTCCAATCGTCTCATGGCTGCTCAGCCAAACAAATCTGTGCATTCCGAAAAGCATTGCGAGTCAAGTCCGCAAGTAAGATACACACGTAGAGAGGAGATGAAAGAGAGAAGAGATTTCACATGGCAGATTCTTACATGTACATTCTTCCCATGGGCTGTTCAAAACCAGAATATATCTCATATCTCCAATCCTAACTGACAGGACAAGCCACAGCTCACGCTTCTCACTAAACAAGAGAAAGTAGGGAAGGGGTAGCCATATAAAAGGGAATGAAAGAGAAGAGGAGGTATTAAAGCTGTTCATTTGTTAAGGTATGTTGAGGGTGTAAAATTGGTTGGGACTACACTTCAGTTCACTTCATGCTACACTTTTTATTTTATTTTTTCTGAAATTAAGTACTTTATTTTAAGATGCACATTTAAAAAGTAAAAATTTTATGTAGCCTTTAGTTTACTTAAATGTATTTTAATTAATTTATTATTAGAAGCTATTATTTATTATCCCTCCAGTTTGACATGAAAACTGACAGTAGCCTAAATATTGTTCAAATATTTGATTTGACAGTCAGTTGTTGATTAAAAACATATGTTGATACAACTATACATTATGGTACTGAATAATAACCCAGATTTGTCGTTATGATGTTCCAGACCTTTGCTTTGGGAAATTTTCTCTAACTGTACCTCTTTTAATTTTAATTACATGCATGTGTGTTGTTTTGTTTTAGATGATGTATTCTTGCCCAAAGACATCGACCTGGATAGCACTGAAATGGATGAAACTGAGAGGGAGGTGGAATATTTCAAAAGGTATGTGTATTATATGTGTATAGGCTTTGCCCTCTAAGGCCATCGCTATTGGGTTTACCTGTACGCACCCCTGTGCGGCACTGATAAATTTTGTCTACGCCAACCTACGGCGTGGACCTCTCTCACGTCCGCACCTTGTGTGTGTGTGTGTATGTATATATATATATATATATATATATATATATATATATATACAACGGTGAGACCCAGCCTTCCCATTTTTCTTCAGCACTGAGCTGAGGGTGGTGTGATTCACACCACCTACTGGAGCACAAGCTAGGGGTCATGAGAACACTGCACCACAGAGCGGAAAACATACCAACAAGCGCCCAAGCCAGAGAGAAGGAACAGAACCACCTGAAGGCGGCACTTACAGCCTGTGGATACCCTAAATGGACCTTTGTGAAAACAGCCACAAGATCCAAGAAGAACAAAACTACAGGGGAGGAGGAAAAGAAGGTCAAACGCAACAACATTGTGATTCCATACGTGTCTGGATTATCAGAGAAACTCAGGAGGATTTTCAACAAACATAACATCCCTGTGTTTTTTAAACCCAAGAACACGCTAAGACAGATGCTGGTCCACCCCAAAGACCGCACACCCAAACACAAGAAAAGCAATCTAGTGTATGCGGTCCAATGCAGTGAGGAATGCACAGACCTGTATATTGGGGAGACTAAACAACCACTACAAAACGCATGGCTCAACACAGAAGGGCCAACTCCTCAGGTCAAGACTCTGCAGTCTACTTACATCTGAAGGACAGAGGACACTCGTTTGAGGACCACCAGGTGCACATTTTAGACAGAGAAGATGGATGGTTTGAAAGAGGTGTCAAGGAAGCCATTTACACCAGGGTTGAGAAGCCGTCATTGAACAGAGGAGGGGGTCTACGCCACCACTTATCCCCCACGTACAATGCTTTCCTTTCATCACTTCCCAGGAAACTCAACAAACGTAACCTATTGGCCTCAGGTGAAGATACCAACGATGGTCGTTCAGTCTTGGCCACCGGTAGTCTTAACGACTGTAACGACTGTCGTCACAGCAACAAGGAACACTAACGAACCAGCGGTATCGATGACCCGGGCCAACGACCCCACTGAGGTTAAATAGCTGAGTTTCCCTGCCAGTCAGTCAGAACTGAAGAAGTCCTTTGGATGAGGGACGAAACGTCTTCCAGTATCTTCAACCAAGTCCAGTTGCCCTTGATTTTAACCTTCGTTGGATAATTATGACCTGGATGACTGAGAATCTTCATAGACATATTATCCTGCTTTGCCTCTAAACCCAATAGCGATGGCCTTAGAGGGCGAAGCCTATACGAAATAGAGCGAAATAGTAACCTGTCTCTGTTTACATGAAAACTCCACAGCTACCTTTTTTAACATTTCAATTTGAGGTAGTAGGGCTATCCAGATGGCTCATGTGTTTGTTTGTTTGTTTTTGTTCTTTTTTTTTTTTTTCAGGTTTTGCTTGGATTCTGCTCGGCAGACCCGCCAACGGCTTTCCATCAACTGGTCAAACTTTAGTTTGAAGAAAGCCACGTTTGCTGCACATTGAGGGTGCTAGTGAGTGACTGTTGGGACACAATCAGTACCTTAACGGCTATACCAACCCACACGTTCCCCCCACCCACCCGTCCCTTTACCCTCCACTCAGCTGTTGTCCTCCCAGAACTTCTCTCCTGCTGTGCCCAAATCACACCCACGCTGCCTTGCTTTGTTCTTGTCACTGTGTGGTTCCAACACAGACCCATCTGGACTGATGCAGAACTAAAACAAATATTAAATGAAATGACACAAAAAGAATCACAAAATGCTACTTTACATCTGATTAATTTTCCTTGCGTGCTTGTGTGCTTTTAGTCTGAGTTGGGCACTTCTTTTGACTCAAAAAGCCATGGTCTGAAATTATTTTCTTATTGGCTTACCTGTAGTCAAAAGATGCTTACTATGTCTGGATGGTTTCCTTCCAAAAAAAGAGACAAAGGAAACCACAAAAAATGAGAAATGTAATGAATTAAAAGCTGTATTTGAGATATTGTGGCTTACTATCCCATCATTCCCCGTTCCTAGCACGGCATCTCATCCACATGATTGACAAGGGAATGGGCTTGGTCAGCTGGTCTCCACTCCCTGCCTCTACCCCACCCACCACCACCTCCACCCTATTTCACAGAAAGGAGGAAAGCGTAATACTTGACAATGTTCTTTTTTGGTTTTTAAGTACTGTTTAACAAACTGTTGAGTAAAAGTGTACCAGTTACAGTTTTTGTTTTCTTTCTTTTTGACCTGTAGCCAGCTTGTATCAGAATACTTTCAGAATGAAATTGAAAAAGAACAATACTCACACTATCAATCTGTTATAGAGTGTATATTGTATTAACACTGAAGCCAAACTGGCTACTTTTAACATATTGTTAAGTAATATTAAATCTTGTCTTTCTTTTTTGAAAGATGGAATACAGTAGTATGGCAGGATTATGTGTCTTGTGTCAACTTTTATTTCCTACATGCAGTAGAAATTGCCGATAAAGGACATGGACACTTAAAACTACACACATACACTACAAAGAAAGAGGTTTTGGGGAAAAGCTTATTTGCTCTGTGAGTTAGACAACAAGATGGAGAATCTTCAAATTTATACCTACAGCTAGCATCCACTTATCTTAGCATAAAGAGTACTTATTACATATTAAACAATTAAGATATAGTGTGTTGAGTGAGCTTTACTGGTGGACTAAGCTAGGGTATGTTTCCACATGTTTTCTGTCTTCCTGCTTGCCAAGCTAACTGGCTGCTGGCTGCAACTTCGGACAAAACATGAGGTGGTTATATGCCATAGACTGGTGAATAGTATGTACTGCTTGAGCCAAAGCAGCAAATGTAACCCATTGTTACTGCTCTGCGTGTCTGCGGCTACGAAAAGGTTGCAGGGTGAGTCACACCCTCAAATACGTGTTCTATTTGGGAAATCCACTAATTGACAGTCATAATCAGTCTAGAAGGCCACCAAGTCATGTAGATCCTGAGGTTCAGTTTCAGTTGTGAAGTACGTTAAACAAAAAAGGTATCTGCCATTAGGCTACATCAGACATTTACATGTAGCCGCATTTCATATATGTACTTGAAACTCTAGGGAAAATTGATTTCAGGCAGTTATGAAATCAAGTACATTCCCTGAGGGTAAAAGTGAGTGTGAAATGAGGTCATGCTTTGGCTTATCTAGATGTAGATGAGTTAATATATACCTTTCACTGAGCACTGACAGGACAGTGTTCATCAGCAGCAGTAAAAGCTTTTGCTGCCATACAGTGGTAAAATATGCTCAGTTTCAGCTGATCACTTCATTTTTGTCCTTAAAACCTAATTTCACATCAGTTTGCACAAAGAAATAATGGGTAAGAAGATGGCCAACATTTGAGGATGCAGTAAATTCACATATTCCCATATAAAAAAAAACGAAGCTCTTGAATAATATTGTTAAAATAGTGTGCTGTAAAAGTACAATATGTTGATATCTTACATTCAGAGCCAATGTGAAGAGGAAGTGAGTTAAAGTGATGTTCTTCATGATGACTGCTTCCTCTTAACTTCTCCAAGTGTGGCTATTAAAACTGGGATTTCACTGTGAAAAATAACCACCCATACAAATTTCATGAATGGGAGAACTGTGGTAAATGTACTTAATACAAGAGAAGATAAAAAAGGTTTTGGTTTGTGAGAACCACCTTAGCACATATGACTCATTATTTATTTCAGGTATAACTGCCTGGCTCTTTGTGGAGTGGGCTCGCTCGCTCGCAGTCACCAGTGTTGTAAGATTGGATCTACCGCGTTTAGGCAAATGCTCCACAAATCTATGCTATCCTAGACAAGTCAAACCAAGCAACCAAGCAAAATGTCTGACAAACATGGGCAGTGATCTAAATAAAACATGAAAAAAAACACCACAGATGTGTTTTCTCATATATGCAGAGATGAGAGTCGCTTATGTACACTTTCCCTCAGCTAATAATAGATGCATATGTCTATAAAAGTCACTTCAAAGAAATTTCCACATTGTGTCCTATCAAAATATTTCCCTGATTTGACACTTTGCTGTTAAAATGGTCTTGGTTGATGAAGAAAAACAATGGTGCAAGAGGAGTCTTGATAATTACAGGGGCGAGAACCAATAGGATCATTAAAAGGGATCACAGCTGCCCGGTAGCTTGTAATCAAAATGCTGATCTTTTCACTGTCAACTGCCTAGAGCACTTCAGGATCACATACACTTCATAAAAAGAGAATCCCCCCTTTGTTTGCTGGCTTCAGTATGCCCCAATGCAGTTTTTGATGGCCGGAAGCTTGGACTTTCTTTCCAAAAAGCCTTAAAAAAAAAACCAGTCAGCATTAATACCCAATGCCTCAAACAACATACGTTAAATTTAAATAATCTGCTCAGGTCGACAGCACTGCATCTTCAAAAAAAAGCATGTCTGCTTTTTTTTTGGGAATTCCCTCAGGATGGCGGGAAATTCCCATTCTTTTAGGATACACACACAAGATTAAAGGCTCTATCTATCCATTCTGTATTTGTCTGGATAAGTGTCAGGCTGAAGTTTTCCCTCTTTGTTAAAAAGTAAATGACTACATCTGTACATCCTGATGCTTTGAAACAGGAACTGATCTACCACCGTCACCTGACTTTTCTCATTAATTCTTTGTTTCTTAGAAAAGTTCCCAGACACTCAGGTGGGGATTTGTGACCTATTTTTTTTTCCACTCTCAGATCAGTGGGTAGAGTTTGAGTGTGTGGAAGTTCAGTCACTTATAGACCCTGTTGTAAATGCGTGGGTGTGTGCTGGCGGTGGGGGAGAATCCCTAGCAGACAACTCGTGGCCTTTTTAGGACCAATGTGTATTTCTACTTGTCTGCATGCGGTTGGCTTATAGACGAGATACTGATGTTGGCCTTTTAAGCCAAATTTGTAACCAATAATTCTGTGGGCACATGAATTGGAGCCAGGCTGGTATATTATGCAAATTAGATAAATGTGTTGGAAACTAATTCTGCCACAAATATCTTCCCCTCTTAGCTGATGAGTAAGTTAGCATGTGATGCTGTCTTGTGTCATTTGAATGCTTGGGGACTTGGGGGGGATATGCCAGCTTTCAAGCCTCTTGATTTTGTTTTCAGAGGTAATCGCAGTAGCATTTTCTTAAATAAAAAACCTTAATTCTGGTTTAAGTAGAAAGATTTTAAGTTACCACCAAGACATGTTTGCCCATACTATATAGCCTATATATACATTTTAGATTTACATGCAAAGAATTGTTCTACATTTCGGGAATTTCTGGCAGAAAGTTAGATGAGAAGATTGATAGCACTCTCATGATTGTATGGTAAATATGAAGCTACCGCTAACACCACTAAGCTAGCTAAAGAGCTAACCTGGCTCTGTCCATTGGTTACAAAATTCTCCTAAGAAACCATAGTGTAAAAATGACAATTTAACGTTTTAAGAGGATTATGTCCTGGAATAGCACAGAATTCTTACTAATTCTCATTTTCACACTTGGTATGGGGATTTTTCTACCATTGGACCCCAAGTTCCAGTCTTTATGCTAAACTAAGATTACGGACTGCTCTTGGTAGCTTCAGATAGTGCCAACATGAGAGTGGTATGGTATCAATCTTTCCCAAAATGTTGAACTTTTGCATTATAACATGGAATGAAAATATGAGATGAAATGAGCTTGTTATTATTTGATCTAGAACTATAATATTTAATCATATAGTGTTTAAAGCAAGACGATGTAACTTTTGCTGAATGGCAGCCACATTCAAATGTACAGTTTTCCCTTAGAGTCTTCCCATTACAGTCTGACACAGATTGTCACACAGCAATATCTAGCCACACTTTCTCAACATCAGCTAACACAATCTACTAGTCATACCAGACCAAGTAAGGCTGTAGTGACAAAACCCCTGAGAGTATTAAACTGAGCAAGAGTAAGTTTTATTGTTTGTTTTTCATTTATAAGAATGCCTTCTTTCAAAAGTTTCATAGTTTTACTTTAAACAAGCCCTTATCTGATCAAAGAACAAAGCAGCAAAATGAGAACGTGTTCACTCACACATACACTTAGAACACATTTGTTGGCAACGTCTTTTCTATGCACTGCAACTGCCTACTTCCTTTTAAACAGGGGATGTCCAGCTTCCTGTGCTTACTACACCAAACCCATGACAACTGATTCACCAAACAGCACTGTTGGTCTGTTTGTGTCAAAACGATACTTCACAGTGACTGACTGCAGTATGTTTTGGTCACCAACAGATCCTCAGGCAGTTGTTGAAGGTTGTTGGATGTAACTTGAGCTCCTGTCTTTTGCTGGTCTACTGAGTACCCCTGTAGTGTTTGCTTCAGCCACATAACAGCTGGGTATATAGCTGTCACAGTACAGCGTGCCCATTCAGGCAACGCTGGGAAGGGGGTTTCCACCGCGCACAAGCACATACACGTGACACAGGATGGACACACACAAACACACACTAAAAAAAAACATGCACACAGACTTAGATTAAGTAGTGCCAACATTTTTGTGGTCAGGCTATGATCTGTGGTTACAGCTCGAGGCTGCAGACTCAAGAAGTAAAATATGCCATTCAATCATGAAATGCATTTAAACCTAAATAAATCACCGTAAGATAATATGTGTGTAAACATCCTTTTATTATAAAAATTATGTGCCAGCTCAGAAAAAATGGCACCAGATCTCCAAAAAATAAGCATGTTGTCAGTTGGGATGCAATCTTTACATACATCTTTTCAAAAAGTAGATCCCAAACATGTTTCCAGTTGTATTTAACATTTTTGATCCCAAAAGTTTACCAGGAAAAATATATTTCATGGCTTTAATGGAAAAAGGCAACAAAACATTGCACTAAAGTGATTCGCTTTTCCCAATTATTTATGCAAAGGTGAATAAATATTAATAGTTATATATTTTAAATCTGTTATTAAGAAATATATAATTCACAGAACAAAAATATGTAAATTTCAATCAAAAATAAACAACTAATAGCACCACATTGTCAACTAGATGTGTCTAGATCCTAAATAAGAAGCTTATGCATCATGAATCTCTCAATCGTACAATCCTACGATTAGTTTTTGGCTAAATGTCAAGAAAGTGCAACAGGTTTGTAATTTGACACATTGAGGTATATGATATTGGATATATTGCATTGGCATCCACTTCCCCACCACAATAACCTCCTGCATTGCCACAGGAGCACACTAGGAACCTGACACTGGACTTTTTAAAACTATACAGAATTAACAAAGTCTGATGAACTAATTTCTCTTGCAACGGGGAACTGTGGGCTGTACAGTTTTTCTTCACTGTGTACAAACTCAGTCGTTTCATTTGTTGTCAACCCTCTCCGACTTGGAAACTCCACCCAGGATTTTTTTCTGCCGTGTAGTGCTGCTCTTCAGTGTTCAATTACTGTCAGCAAGAGATAACTGTCTTTTCCACATGAGTGTTGTTCTGTTTATAGTTTGGCACACTCTTCACAATGGTTCAGGTACTCTGAAGCGTCCCTGTCATTGAAGGTGGCGAGGCACCGCGGGCACTGTAGCTCTGACAGGCCTGGGCATTCGTTCCAGGCAGGGTTTGGTGTTGCTGCTGCACCTGCAGGCTGTTGCTGCATTTCAGCAGTGGCTCTCAAAAGAGGCTCGGGCGAGTCCTTATGCCGCCTTGAGGAGATTCTGTGTCCTATGTGCACACGACACATGGGAAGCGCTTCTCTGTTCTCTCTGCTGGCTCCCTCCTGAAGACAGTCATGTACATACACTGTTAGGATTGCACAAGCCAACACATATCGGAATGTGCTAACCAAAACTGAAAGTAAACATGTCTAAAATGCACTCATCCATCTCATTTAACAGTGCCGTCTCACCTGTTTGTGTAACTGCCTTTTTAACTGATAAATCTGCTCCTTCAGGTCTTGGATCTGGCCCTGTGCTCGCTCTCTGTCGGCTCGCTCTGACTTAAAGTCCTCAGTGTAGATTAGGACCTGAGGAAGCAACAGAAAGAACCTTTAGTCTTCTTGTTTCTTCAAAGTTTGGGTTTCAAACACATCAAATGCCACAACAGCTGTATACGGTCAAATTATACAGATATATACTGAGACCACAATGTAGCACCGACCTGTTGCCCCAGAGTCTGGATACACTCCTGGTCTTGCCTCCTTAGCTCATTCATTTCTCTACCCAGCCGCTCACACTCGCTCATCTTCTCCTCCAGTAAGCCATTGAGCCTGGAAATCTCATGATGAAGCAACCCAGTGCTTGCAGAGCCCAGCCCAGGCATCAAGCCCTGCCCAGTGGTCTCCTTCAGCCTCTGGCACAAGCCTCTGATATAGTCCTCCCTGCTGGAGTCATACTTCTGCCACTGAGAATTCAGACCTTGTACCTAAAAGGCGCAATTACAAAAAAAGGTTAGACCTTCTCTAATGCACGGTTGATTTCTGAGTAAAAAAGTATTGTCACTGAGCATAACTTGTATAAGACTTACATATGCCACTCGCTGCTTTAGCTGTTGATTCTCCTCCTGAAGTTGACTGATTTGGGCATTAATGTCAGAGGACTCTGTTATCTGTAGAAAAGGTTGACAGATAAGTTACAACAGAGCCCTTCCAAAAAAATAAAAAATAAACAGTACCACTACTGCATTTAAAAAAGGCCCAATGAGCAAGTAAATAAAGGCACCCCCATGAAGCCCAAAGTATTCCAAAACAAATCCAACCCAGCCCAAGTGTCACACACCTCCTTAGGCTTTTGTTGCTGAACCACCACCTCCACTTCTTCTCCCCCCTTCTTCTCCTTCTCCATCCTGGCCAGCAGCTCCTGGCACACCTTCACCGTTGCGCCAAGCTGGCTGCGTAGCTGTTCGGCCTCCTCCGCCAGGGACGTGCAGAGTATGGCTCGGGTGGCCTCAGACCGCTCCCTCTCCTCCAGGGCGGACCGCAGCCTCTGGATCTCCTGGTCCTTCTCGTGGTCCGGCTGACACCTGACACTCTCCAGCTCCAGCTCCTTCTCTCTGAGCTGCACATTCAGCCTCTGGATCTCCTGATGAGGAAGACGGGAGAAGAATTGCTTGAACACCTTTGTTTGTGAAGTGTAAATCTTTTGGTGCATTAATGCATTAAAGATAGACTACATAAATATATATCCACAATTATAATAATTTATCATTCTAATTATTGCTGCTAACATTTGTTCTGTATTGGATTTTCTTTCAGTCATATGTATCTCTGAAGATGTTCTATTCAGTAAAGAATTTATAATAAATACATTCAGTTCAGTAAGGGAAAAAAAGTTGAATATTGTAGCATAGTTTTGAGGGTTTTTAAACCTCATTAGTTCTTGCCAAGAGACTTGTGGGAGTAACGTTATACCCACATGGGACAGACCTGTGCCACTGTAACAACTTTTCTCCATCAGCTAATTTTAGGGTCGGTCCATTGTCTACAAACATCATACACACACATTATAAGCATTATCAACATATTTTACCTCTGCTTGTCGAGATGCCTTAAATTCCATATCGTTCCTCTTCTGTTTCAGTTTGCATATTTCTTTACACAAGCTCTCCAACAAAGACTTGGACGGCCCGATGACCACAGACTCGTTGTCTCCCACAGTCATGTAGATCCTCTCATATCTCCCCAGCCTCGCTTTTAAATCTGAAATGATATTGTCCTTTACATAAATCTGTTTGTTCAGAAGGTCGATTTCCTGCCGCGTCTCGTGATACAGAGAATTCAGCGTACTGTAACTCCGCACTTTGAGCATGTCATTATCCGTGTTTATACTGGCGTTATCCATTGCAGTTTTTGTAATTTAGATTTGACAGAAGGATCCTTTTAATAATCCAGCATTTGACGCCTCTGCTTCTAGCCCTGTCTTTACAAATGCAGCTCGGTTGTGTCGGAGCTTTGGCGCATCACTGTCGAGAATAATATCCCCGAACTGTCTTGGGGGATTTCCTAGGGAACTTCCCCGCGGACTTTTTTGAGCTTTGTCAAACTGAACCCTGCCTGCTCTTCAAGATTCACCGTCGTCGGTGTACCGTCACTGGGAGTTAAAAAGGGTTTTTATAGCATGTTGGCACAAATGGGAAGGAAAACAGACACACAAATTTTAAATACAGGCTCAATAAATTTACCACTACCTAACAGCCGAAAAAGAAGTTGTAGTGCTGCCTTCATGACCGTCGTAGACTTTGAATCTCGAAGCCAGAAGTGCCAATGCTTTTGATTGGCATTAGCAAACAAAAGATGTTCCTGCCTGAAAGACAGTCGTTTTTGAAACATGTTTTGGGGCGTACTGGGCCACATAGCTTCGATGTGAAAACGTTCTTATCACAGCATGTTTTCATACCAAACAAAAAGATCTAAGCTACAACAGAAAGTAGCTTCAAATAAACCCAAACATATTACCTAATGTTTGCATGGAATAATAAACAATACTTATTGAAAAGCATTAATTTTCCCACCCGTAGTTTACAGGGTTTCCACGCATCCGACCCCCTAAACGTCACATTAGTGCAGTTGGAGTGTCAGCAAATTTCCCACATAGCCTAAGGTTAGCCTATACTATGTTAACCTACTGTTGGTTTTTTTATCCCCGCCCAAAAGGTATTAATTTTCCCATAGCTATGAAGGCATCATGAATGGCGCGACTCTTCATTATGATGTCATTCAATTGTTCTGGTTAAGCAGCCTTCATTGAGCAATTACGGACTGATTCACGCTGTATGACCGAACGTTTTATGGCGTTTAAATAATCCTGGGGTATTTCAGCTTTAGGAAATTTTGGAAATAGAACTCTGTTCTGTTACCGAATATGACAAAATGTACATTATTAATATTGTCCATAGTGCCACCATGATACTCGATTTTTATCATGTGTTTGTAATTGTAATGTATAGCCTATATAGATAGAGGATTTAAAATTGACAGGCTAATCCACAATCTAATGAATTAATTCGGGAATATAAATACAGTTATGAAATGAATTTTAAAAAGACAATTTCACCGTGGAGGATAAGTAACATAACTTGGTCTAAAGACACCAACCAAATTATTCATTCTTAATGTTGCAATTAGTAAGCTACATGTTTGTAAAAGTGTTACACAGGAAACATGCAACAGGTGTAATACAGTATAGTGATGGAAGAAGTATTCCTGTGCTATACTTAAGGTTACGTTTACAACAGTGTAAACATACTCTGTTACAAGTAAACGTTTGGTATTCACAATATCACTAAGTAAAGAAAAAGCTATTAGTTTGTTATAGGTAACAATTAAATGTTGTAGCTGGTCGAAGTGGAGCTACTTTTATCCACTTAGTGTTTGGTGGTTTAATCATTAATGCTCAAAAGTAGTTTGTAATTGTACATTGGTACAGTCCTTCAGTAGAAGTAGCCTACTTAGTTGAATTCCACAGCCGTGTATCTTAGGCATCTATAGCTGATTTGCACGTGCAACCCTTAGTTAGGCTTTGAATTAAGGACATATTTAGACATGTACAGCCCTTAACAGTAGTCTTGTAGGATGCACAGTAATTCACACAAAACCTATTGTTGTTATGTAAGCTACATGAGCAAACCTCCATGCCCTTCAGGGCTGGATCCTGGACTACAAGAACAAGGAGTATTATCTGGTCAAAATGAAACTACTGTCTAGACTGTAGGTGTAGCATTACATTGTGTTACTGATTGAAGAGCCCTAATCAGTTCTACTGGCCTGTGGGGACTCCCATGTATTTCTCAGTCAATCACACCATAATGTCATATGAGGGCTGAGGAGGCGACTCATTACATGAATCAAGGTGTGAAGTGTGTAAAAGCCATGTTGGAAGAGGTATGGTTAGGGTGGCATTGTAATTTCAATAGTTCATCTTTTAGCTGGTAGCCACCAGTTACTGTTCTCTTTCGGAGGACACAAGTGAGTTTCCTGATTGTGATGTCCCATCCACAGGAAAAGACAGGTACCCTGGATATTTTAGACTGTATCCTACAATGCAATCCTGACACTCGTTATTTAATTTCACGAGTTCACACCTAGATCATGTGACCCCAATAACTCAGCAGCTGATGTGACACAGTGTGGTCCACCCAGAGAGGTGAACATACCTGGGAGTCTCCACCACTGATGAATCCTTTTGGAGGACTGACAAAACATCCATACTTCAGTAGTCCAGTGGATAGTTTCTTTGTTTACCTGTTGGTATAACATTAGTTGGACAGTTCCAGGTAATAAAATAAAGCTGTATTACCTCACAACAACATAAGTTGAAGGATAGGTCTGTAAGTACTGACACATTAGTTGATTAACTGATTGATCAAAAATGTAATCAGCAGCATTTTTCAGAATCAAATTTTAAGTTAATCCCTTTCAAGTCATCTATTAAGCAAAAATGCTCAAGATTTGCTGAATTTAATTTCCCAAATGTGAGACTTTGTTGCCTATGTCTCAGTCAAAAACTCAAAAAATATTCAAATTATATATCAGTATAGTTTGAATATTTTTGAGTGTTGGACAATCAATTTGAAGACAAAACCTTTATTTCAGGGAAACTAGCAGTCATTTTGAATTATCTTCAGATATTTTATAGACAAAAAGCCCGCAAAGCATTTTCATAAAATGAAATCATTAGTTGCAGCCTTGGTTTGGTGCTTTCAAGTATTCAACATTGAAGATGTACATGTCTTTTATCTGATACTAGCTTTACAGGCCAATATTTATTTAGCATTATAGCCTCAAAAACTGTCAATACAGATCTGAAGTGTTGCAAAAACACTGACAAACAATGTTTATTGTATATACATTTTGTGAATATAACTAGACACACTAAATGCCTCCTATGCATCAAGTTGTTACCCATGACCAGATTTTACCATTGAATTCCACTAGATGGGGGTGTTCAATTAAAAATACATAATGTAAGTTGATTTTCCATCTTAGAACTGATCATTAGGATTCTTTTTTAAATTCCTCTTTTACATGAGTATTTCCTGCCCTCCATCCCCCCAACACACACACACACACACACACACCAATGAAAGTAATTTCAAAACATGTTGTTGGTAGCTTTTAATCACCAGAAACTTTACAAGAATAAAATACAGTATTTGATATTTACACAGTACTTTCAAAAAATACTTTTTACATTGCGCACACACAGGCCCATGAGTATTTGCGCTTAAAAAGTTACTGCTCATGAAATCAACGCTGCCAACCAAAACTCAGATAGTCATCACTAATACAGAAAACTCTGACTCTCACTGATCAAACAAAAGGATGTAGACGCAACCCAAAACTTAACATGGAAGTTTAAATGAAATGTTAAAGTCTGGAGTAGAAAAATATTCATTTTTAATCTTACTGTGGTAGAAAATTATGGAACGGCTCAAACACAAAAAGATTACCGTGAATATTAAAATGTTAAACAGGAAGAGAATATAGCCAGCTATCTCTCATTTTTGCTAGAGAAAACGGTGGGAATACAAAAAACAGACATTATTTTGTCTTTGAACATCACACTACCCATATGGGGATCACAGCTTCACTCAATATGCACCATGCAATAACAATACATTTTAGTAATTGCTTCTGTGGAGCAATAACAGAATGTTTTTTATTGGATGCAAATTCCTTCTTTTGGAAGTCTTAACTACACCCCCTCAAACATACACACAGTTTTTTTTAAAATTAACTCGAGTATTTTATAATCATCCCATCATCCTCTCTCAATTTGACAAGGCCTTTGACTGTGTGTTGTAATTTATTCCTTATAGGAGTTTTGGAAGATTTATGTATCATTTTACAACAGGCCCCATGAAAAAAAATGCTTTGTGTTATGATGAAACTGATCACAGGGAATACCAGGAAAGAAGGAACATGTCTTAAACTCACGCTCATTGCAGGATTTAACAGTTGACCACATCTGCCAATGTTATTTTAGAGTCAAATTATTTTTAATCCTGGATTCACAGTTCTGCTAGTTTTCACTTTAACCACGTAGTTAGTGACTCTTTCACACCTGGGACACCATCTTAAGGAGGCAACATCAAAGACAGCTCCCCATGAAAAGACACACCACTTTAAAACTGGCTACTAGGGGGCGCCAAGTGCAAAATGACTGGGAGTGGATGGATGAATTTCTCAGATTACCACAATTGAAGTGCCTTTTTTTTTTACTCCTATATTTGCTTACTTCCAAGTCTATACCAGATATAAATGTGTGCCCTGCTCAGAAGACATGGGCAGTTTATGTAGTATAGCCACTTGCAAATCCCCTTTGAAAATAGTGTGGCCTTATTAATGAATGTAGTTTAAGTGTACTGGGACATAGCACCTTTCAGAACATCCATATGAATTACAGTTATGGAGTCAATTCAAAGCAAGTTTTTGTCCAGACCCAAATATGCTAAATAGCCTACTGCCTTTTTCAAGATATTGGGCATTTTTAACTGAAAGCAATGGAAAACACAGTACCTGGCCAAATATTTGCTGGAATCCAAAGAGGAATCTATGAACCATAATTGCAATTTGTGTGACAACTGGAAAGGCCTAGTAATTGGAAAGAGCTCAGCTAAACGTTTTCTTCAACAGTGACACCTGCAGTGTGTCCCCCTTCCTAGCACTGCAGCTTGCGGATGCTGCGCGAAATCCTCTTAAACTCGCGCTGTCCCTTATGCCAGCGCTTCAGCGAGGTGATGACCAGGTGGCCGTCCATCTTCTGGCCCATGACCAGGTAGGCAGCGTTGATGTCGTTCATCTCCTCGCAGATGCACTGCAGGCCGTCCTTCAACCACAGCACCGTCTTCCTCAGTTCACGCTCCGTCACGCCGTTCAGCTTGTAAATGGTTTTGCTCTTGGTATCCGGCACTATCTTGGTGTCACCGTTGATGTAGGAGATCTCCTTAACTTTGATCTTTAGAGCTTTGCATCAAGCAGGAGAGAAAAGAGAGGAACAGAGACTGGCACTGTTTTTCACAATAAAACTGCACAAAGATCATCCTTTTGATATGAAAGCATCTTAAGGCCTGTGCATATGGTTTAGGGTTAAAATGCATACAGTAGGAGAGATAAAAGTGAAGGCTAACAATAACTCCTCATGTGGCCTAAAATCTTTCAGAACCTCCCGTCGTGACCTCTTGTGGCTCCTGAGCTTCACTTTGGGAACTAATAAAATAGATGGATGGACTTACCAAAGTCATTCTTACACAGGTTGTCAACAATTTCGTTGTCATTTTCATCACTTTCCTTGCAAGCATCGCACACTCTGGGCACTAAAACAGAAAAGAGAAATAGCTCATGTTCAATAATCTGTTACCGTGCAAAACAACTAGGACACACATAACCAGATATGAATTTGGATTCTTGTGCAATAAATGTACAGACGGGTATGGCCTATTGACAGAAAATCGTGCTGTTCACACACGCATTCGCACGAAGCAGAAAAAGTTCGTTTAATATTAATTATTTATTAATACTTGGAAATAGTAGATTTGCTTGTAAAATACAGAAACCTTACCCTCTTTGGTCACTGGTGCAGAGTTCTCGAGGCCGGCAGGTGGAATACACAGGTCGTTGTCGATTGGGAAATGGTCGCAGTCCAGCATCTTTGGCCAAGGAAAGCCAAACGCGGACATCACGGGCTCGCAGCCGTTCTTGACGCTCTCGCACAGAGACCTGCACGGCTGTATGGGCTCGTCCAAATCGTCCAGACAGACGGGAGCGAAAAGGGAGCAGAGGAACTTTCGTGTGTCGGGATGACATTGCTTCTGAACCAGAGGGATCCAGGAAGAAGCTTGCTGCAGGACTTCATTCATGGTTTCGTGGCCCAGCAGGTTTGGGAGGCGCATCTCTGTGTACTCTATATCATGGCACAGGAGGAACTTTTCGGGAATTGGCTTGCAGTTATTTTTTTTGTAGTATAAGTCATGCTGGCCAAAATTGTATAATCCGTGGATGGCTTCCATGCAGGGTATTGTTATCACCCACAACACTGTCGAAACAAAGGCTCTCATTTTCAATGCGCGTAAAAAACCCTGCGGAATCAGGGTTTGTTGAACATCAGTCTGCGTGGATGGAAGCTCTGTCAGTGGCCAGCTCCTACTGTGACAAGAGGTTTTCTTCCAGGCATGTCTGGGAGGAGTCTGTAAATTGTGTGTAAAGACCCCCTCTCCATTCAGTACTTGGTTTCCTCATATCAGGTGAACGCTGTGTAGAAATTTGTCTCCAATCTCAAATCCCACTTGTTGCTGCTCTGGGTCTGACAGGCATTTTTGATTTCTAATTATAGCTCACGGTATTTTATCACCAGTCGTTTTCTTAACAATTTCCCTCTCTATTTCATCTCCTGCCCTTCATGGAAATAATAACAAAACGCGTCTGACAGGTTTTCCTCATTATGTCCAAACCAACAGAAATACATCCTGAGTGATCCCTTCACTTGCTGTTTTTAGACCCATGCTGTAAATAGTTTGGAAATGTTGTCAGTAGGGGCATTTAGCTCAGTTCACTGGAGCGTTAATTTTCCATCATTAGGAGTTTAGTGGTGAAATCCTCTGGGCAGGTCTGCATGTTCATACCACATGGTGAAATATTGTTTGCCCTGGTGTGAGAAGCAGACCTCCACACAGCACACCCAGGGGTGAAACCAAATCTGCCTCCTTCTGCTCTGCAGTTCTGGCTCCTATCCGCTCTCAGACCCCCTTCAGCCACAGTCTGGTCTGCAGACAGCAGTGTGGTTCTTCTCAGACTTGACCTTCCTCTTGCTCCCTTCAGAAGAAGCTGAAATGAGTGAACACTTAAATCCTGAATGTGATGTTTGTGGAATTTCTAGCTAAATGGGTAAATTTGCCCAAATTGCAGAAACATATTTTCCCACTTTCCCTTTGTGGTTTCTACAGTAGATATTCAGATATTTGTGGTTTTACTTACCCAGTTTTAGAGATATTTGAGACTTCTGCTGCCACCCCGGTACAATGGAGGTAAATTTAATTTAATCTGTGGTGCTGAAAATCCAACATCAACATGTTTGTTTTTTTTTAATCCAGAAGCAAAGAACTAATGAGTATTAATCTATTTTAAAACTCTAGTGTGTAAAGTATCATGTGGATTCCTGTACTGTCACAATTCAGTCTCTCAGAACCTCCTTCCCCACTCAGCATCTCCTTCAGTTGTTCAAAAAGGTTATGAGTCATTTGTTTTAAGTAGGAAAAAGAATTTGAATTGAAAACACAGTTGTAGTTTATTCACATCACAATTAAACCTACCATTAAAGTTTATAGCTCTACGTGTGCCAATTCTTTTTTCATAACTGAACAAAGACGATATTTTGGCAATAAGTACCACTTCACATGTTTTTTGTGATTTGGTAAATCTGGCATGTATGAATAATGTTTTATGAACCAAATGCTGCACCCTTAAATTAGGTGTTAAATTGTTTTGCTACTGAATTTACAGTAAGTGTTCAACTCTTGAAGAAAGATGCCTCCTTTCTGACTCATGAATCTATATTAATGACCAGTGATATTCAAAGTACATGTATATTGCTCACTTCTAGAAACTAATTGTATGTGTTGTAACTGCTGACTAATGGGTGACAGCGATACTTGGTTCTGGTATGACTCTGAATCATTTTTCTTTACCTGTAGTTCTATCTAGACATGCAGACAGATATGGTTGTATTTGCATAGGTTATGAGATATACTGTATATTTTCTTCAAGACCACATTACAAGGTTAAGTTGGAGGTGAATGGAATTTAATATGTGGTGCTCAAAACTTTAAAGAATTACATTTAGTAAATTCAACGGCAACATCTCTGTCTAGAAACAGTGTCATTGTTAGTCTTTGGAAATCCACAAAACCTCCTATGAATGCTTTTCATAGGGACTGTTTCTTGAAGAGAAAGTGGTTTCAATTAAACTGAACTGACAACTGACGGGCAAAGCAAACAAACTGTAACACAACACAGACATTACTGTTTAAATTAATATGTGAGCAAACAGTTGCTTATTTACACAGCAGATATAAGGAAACATTATCATTTATTTGGAGCCGTGTTTCTGGCCACTGAATGAATGTAAGTCCAATATCCTTTAGCTCTGTTTTTGGTCCCACTACTGTGGGAAATATCTAATTCTTCAGTTGCTAAATGTTCTACTCTGTTCACCAGCCAGTCACTAACTGTGTCTGTCTACCGTTTGGTGCTGAGCAGGTAGTGTACTGTGGGTTTTTAGAGCCTTTTTGCTGAAAAATAGGAGAGTGAACCAACACAGTGGAGTTGCGGGCTGGAAAACCAAGACAATGAGCTGAAAGATGCTAAAAAGCTGAGGGGAACTGAAGAGTAGGCTGATTATTCTTTGTGGGCTCATCACTACACGTGACACCTTTCACATTACACACAGTCCTTTAATCCTGTGTTGTTATATAAATACTGGTTATAGCTGCTTTAAAGAACAAAAATGTCTTTCAAGCCAATGAGGATTAAGCTGGAATTCAGAGCAAAAACAGGCCTACTTTAAAATACTGCACAGAGCTGAGTTGATGGGGGTGTGTTGCTTCAGGTACCAGGGAGAAATGAAATACGATCCAGGAAGTTGCTTGAGTAACAGATCCATCAGTTTGAAGGATTATCAGATGCCAAAACACTGCACAGCGGTTTATAAACTCTGAGACAACTTATTATCTGTCACTGATAACAATTGCGAGGTAAACAGTAGAAATACAACGTTAAGAGTGAGCACTGGAGCAGGGACCTAACTTGTTTTTCATTCTATGTCAAAGGTTTAACTTGCTTTTAAGGGCAACTCTGCCCCACTTATCCCCATTTCATTCAAAGTGTTTTAATTCTATTCAGGTCTCTATAGAAACACTTAGACAGCCATGTAAGCGCTAGAGCCCCCTATTAACCTGCAACTAGACTCTCTTTAGCTGGGCAGTAGGTCAGCTGGCCAAACTGTACCCGTGGTGTGGCAGGTCACATGCTAACCTTTCTGGGGCAACTAAATGTAGCTCCTCTTTTAAAATGACAAGAAAAAAAGGCTATAAATCATAGAAAGGATCCGTAAGGGGATAATTGGACTGAAATTAGTATGTGATCAAACCTTACCAGGCATATTGCTTTAGTTCACCAAACACAGATAACATGTAGCCTCCATTAACAATACGGTTTCACAGACAGTTAAGGTCAGAGGCTCGGGATAGAGGTAAGCTGATCCTAGGCCTGTGCTTACAGCCACCCCAGCAGGTTCTTATTACAACTCTGTGTGGAAATGAGACACAGCTTGTCCGACGTAGTGGTCCATCTGTTGCCTACTAACCCTTCGTCCCCCCCCCCCCCCCTTACACCCTATACCCTTGTTCTTCCTTTTTTCACGAAGAAGGGCTCGATTACTGAACAATTACACAGTGTGTTGTTCAGGTTCTGAAGAAGGCCAAACTCCAGTGGAAATGTTTGAGGAATCAATAAATTGAAAGTTCCTGAAGACTCATCTCTCAGTGTGAGGAGCATCAAAGCCATTAGGACTGCCATAATGTAAACCAAACCCATTTCCTGTTTCCCATAGTCCCATTTGTATGTAGACAGACTACACAGCTCCATACAGGATCTTGGGATCCGATTGGAAAAATCTGAAAAGAATACATTAAATGATAGGTCTGGTGAAATTCTATAGTTTTCTTGTTGTCAACAAATACCAACACCAACCATAATGTGATCCTTCTAAGTACTGTCTATCTAGTCAAAGTCTGTTGTACTGTTGAGTTCCATTGTTGACAAAAATCTATAAAAAACACATTAATGAGCCACACTGTTGAACTGGGTGAAATGTTTCTTGATTGCCATAAAAATGGGCACTGTAGTCTATTTTGAATCAATACTTGCTTGGGACCCAAATTTGTATAAATAAGCAGGTGAATATAGTCCACAACAAATGCACTATTTACTCATTTTTGAGGAAGATTTGCTAAAAACTAGATATTTAAAGATTTATGTCTTCAGTATGAACACATGGGTTTGGGGCTAAGTGCCATAGACAGGCTGAGGGAGTTGGGGAGTGTTATGAGTCAGACTTGTGTAGTGTTGGTTTGGTCTTCTAATGGTATTTGATAACGGTATGAAAAATGTTGAATAATGCCAGCCATATCCTTTAAAGGAAAAAATTATTTTACAGTATAACTTAATTTGTTTGGACATTGTCAAGATAGACAATTGTCACACCTTTACAAAAATGGTGTTATCTGGTGTTAACTTAAGGATTATTTAGTACAAGGCACAGGGCTTCACTGTTAGGACAACTAGTCTATCTTCCACAGCCCCTTGGCTGCCAGCTGAGAGTCATCTATACAGCTTTGAATATTGTCTTGATGTTCACTAATGAGCTTGTTAACTTCAATCACTCCTTCTACATTGACATTTGGGAAAGAATTCATCCCATCCAAGAGGAATTAATCTCATTAGAGCTCCAGAGTCATATAGATTGTGCCTGCTTGGCGTAATTGATGTTCCTATTGTACAGGTCTAATTGACTCAGTATGGGGTTTCAGAGCAGCTGTGGGACACGTAGATGACTGTACCAGACTTTGGGATATCCAGATATACACATATTAGAGACGTGTGCACTGTACATAGCAGTGTAGAAATATGTGTAGAGGGTACAAGGTTATTTGTATTTTCCTGTATTGTACTATTGAATGTAATTAATAGGCTACATGATAGAAATACTTCATGTTAGTTGAACAGCCATTTATAAGTCATTCAAAGCAATTATTTGTCATTTTGGAAAATGTACTTTGAGCGTTAGATGAGAAGATCGATCCTATTCCCATCTCTGTACGATAAATATAACATAATTCATAGCTTAGAGACTGGAAACAGGAAAACAGCTACGCTGACTATGTCTAAAGGTAAACAAATCCACCTGCCAGCACAGCTAAAGCTCACTAATCAAATAAATATTATATCTTGTTTAATCCATAACTTTCTGAAGTTTGTTTTTATACTAATGATGATGTGGCCAATACTGAGCTTTACAGGTGCTGGTTGGCATATTGTGCTGCCTTTGGACAGAGCCAAGCCAGTTGTTTCCCCCTGTTTACAGTCTTTGTGTTAAGCTAAACTAACAGGCTACTGGCCGTGGCTTCATATATACCTTACAGATGACCTTCTCATCTCATCTTGGCAAGAAAGCGAATAAATTAATTTCCCAAAATGTCGAACTACTGCTCTAACAGTTTGTGATGACCACCATATAGCCATGTATTAGCATGAGAACAATCTTAGTATTTAAAGGCTGGTCAAAAGTCCGGCCAGATTTGTGATCCTATGTCATGACAGTGTCATTGTACCATAAAACACAGCACTGAGCCAGGCATGTTTATGCTTGCAGGATGTCTATGGATCAGTGTGACAAGCAGATCCTTCTGTAGAACCCTGCTCTTTGACCCCTGACCAATACTGAAACTGGCAGACTCACACTGTGAAGGGCTCTAGGGGATACTTTACAACTTAGACCAAAGTACAAGCAGCTCTGCTGTCAAAGAAGTGTTTTCTGAATGACCCGTACCTGATCTCCACCCCATATGGAGAAGGTCACTCCATAGTCTTGCCCCTTAGCCACCATCACACATTCCTCACAAAAGGGATGCTGCTCTTCTACTTAATTAGTCGATGAGCTTTTACTGAATCTTTTATGAATGAAAATAAGAAGGTAAAATCTATTTAAAAGGTACATTTATCTTCAGTTGGGGGTTTTCCTGGTCTTTTAAGGAGACCAGTCTTTACTTTTACCCCTACTTGCAAACTTAAGAATAAAATCTATTAAAGTTCATTTAAGAGTAGAAACAAAGGTTCTGAGACATGGGTAGTTTTAGCCTATTATTTGCCTTTCATTTGAACAGTTGACCGCCTTTTCTTCTTCTTCTTCCATTTATCAAGCTTGGAAACAACATGACTTCTGGCATTGATTATGTTTGCAATCACTACATTGTCTGCACTTGTCAATGTGATACTAAATTCTCCAGTTTGCCTTTTGTTTTGTTTCCATTTCAGCCTTATTTTATTCCTATAAAAATATATATTATTTCCTATAATTCCATCACTATTTATATTTATAAATATATTAGATTGTTGTTTATTTAACATATTAATTGCTACAGATGTTAAGGATTCTGCAAAAATAAAATTAAGATTGCATATTGCTCATTATTTTTGCAGCAGTATGACAGATAAGGGGTAAATCCTTGTCTCTGATGGGCTTTTCCTGCACTAGGCATACATGTGATTGTATTTTTATATATCTTAAATCTCTTCAATTTGATCTTAAAGGTGACTTAATTAATGTGTATTATTCTTTACACACCTCAAAGAATCTTTATCACTAATATTTTATATTATTCTTCCTAAATAGGCTTTTTAGAACATTATTTTTTAGGTAAGTTTGATAAATGTGGGTTCTGGATCTCAGTCTGCTTTTTTAACAGATTTGTGCTGTTAGACCTTAAGATCGATTTGGTTTACGAAAGTGTACTTTTAAAAATGCGATGATTAATTATTTATTTGATCTAAAGACGTGGTATTATGCTCATTTTCAGGCTCCAAATCCTATTTAAAGGTTGTACCAGAACAGGTTTACCTGGTTTAATTTCCAAAAAACTCCATATTTTTTGTCATACTGCACTTTTCTGCAGCTCCTCTTTTCACCCTGTGTTGAAGGCTTCGTTTTAGCTGTGGAGTGATACATCTTGTCTCTAAATGATCTTTGTTGGGAGTTGCACATGCGCAGTTCTTAGTTAAAGACTACTAGCCAATCAGAAGCAGAGAAAGGCGGGTCAGCGAAAAGACGGTAAACAGCTTCGATTCAGCTGTAGGCTACGTGATGCCGACCAGCTTGGCAACATAGACTGGAGCAAGAGTTTCAGAGTGGTGAGTTATTAATTTGTAACAAAAGAATCTTTCATCCATAAAATTTTAACTGAGCTCTGTCTCTACATCACAGTAACAACTTCATGTCCATTGACTGCTTGGAGGGTAGCTAGTGTTTGGAAGGGAGAGGAGAGGTGTGTGCTGCAGCTCAGTGTTGGCGTGTCGGACTAGTCTTTCGGCGAGCATTATGACACTTACTTACTTGTGAAGTCACAAGAAAGGGAAATAAAGGCTGGACTACAAACGAGCTGTTTTCAGGCCATTCCAGCAGAGCTTTCTGTGGGAGATGGGAACTCCCTTTGGGGTGGACTTTGGGCTTTTTCACTTTGCAAACCTATTACATGCACAAAAAAGAGATATATAACTCAATAAAGGAGAGGGAAAAAGCCGAAAACCAGAATACCACCTCTTTAACTTTATCTGTCCATTTGGTTTTCAAAAAAAATACATGTTTGTTCTTTTAAATGTAAAGTATTTTGGATGCAAATGCATATGAAAAAGTCAAGTTAGTTTAAATTAAAACGTTATTTTTTTCACAAGCCTTTAAATTTCTTTACTTCCTACAAAGACAAGTTCTCCATTACATGTACAAATTACAAGAATTTTTTGTTGTGAAATAAACTCACATACAGTACCTTCATCACAGGAACTTGGGGGCTAGAAAGAAGAAAAAGCAGCCCTCTTAATTTTAGTGATGGCGGCGGAGGGTTAGCAAGTGACCCACAGTGACCAATAACAGACACGGGCTCAAGTGTAAATAAAGATTTGGTATTTGTTCATTTCATTTGTGACACCACAACAAGGATCCATTTTGTTTGGCGGTATAGCTGAGAAGTGTGTGTCTCCTGAACAGAAACAGACTTTACACTAAGTTCATCCCAAACTCTGAACAACCTCTGCTCACTCATTCACCCTCTTAACTTCAAAACAGCCACTCTGGACCATGAAACAAGATTTTACTTGTAGTTGCTTTATACAGTTTCAAGATCAGGACAAAGCCATCAAAATATAACAGTCTCCTGCAAAAACCTGCATAGCACTCAAAACAGATCTCCAAGGTAATCATTTTCAGTTAAATTTTCCAGATGTATGTGATTTGACTTTTTTTCTTGATGCTGTAAAATGTTTTAGTTTCTCCTAGTGTAAGACTTATAACTCCATTCAACACAAGTAAATGTAATCAAAAGTAATTTTATCCAGATACCCCTGACATGCCAAAAGCTACAGACACGCATGATTAAACAGAATACACATATTATTGTTTTCTAGGAAGTTTGAATGTGCTCTGGAATGCAACTCATCAAGATAAGAGCAGAAGGAAAACAGCACATGAAATTATATTTGTTGTGTTTTAAATGTTTAAGCATTTTGTTCATATTTGATTTGTGTTTTACTAGGTGATTTTGAAAATCAAATGTAAAGACAAGACTTTTCTGCTTTTTCAAAACCAAGACAATACATTAATACAAAACAAGATATTAATAAACATAAATGCATGTCAGAAAAGCAAAATATGAAAGAGAAAGAGTTATTAGAGGGGCATTAGGAAAAAAGTTTGGCACCTAAAACACTCAAACACATAAAAACCTTATTTATAGCGTGATTCTCATGTCAAAATCCACATAAAACCTTCAAAGTCTTCAAGAACCACAATATACTTTATGTATCTAACAGAGTACCCTTTATATATCTTCTCCCTTTGATAAATGTAGGCTCAATACCTTAATATTTTTATAGTCACTGATCCTTGTGACAAGACATTTTAGCAGAAAGATTACATTTATAGTATTACATGTAATGCTCCTCACGGGATAATGGGTACTGTTAACATAGGACAAAACGGTCCAAAGTAGTTACCATCATATGTGACCTTTGTGATCATTTGGTCTGGGCTAGTATGGAAATTGACCCTGTCCAGATGGTGCAGAGTCAGGAGGATAGTATAGATATAGGAATACTGTAATTTGATACTTTGTGTATCAAATTTTCCAAAATGACTTTACAGCTTGCTCCTTCACAGGGAACAGCTGCTTGAAATCATGGCAGTTGCAATGGATTCCAATGGCAGCCCGGGTTCAAGATGAAAAATGTCCACATACTGTAACTTCTCAAATCATTTCTCCAGCATAATCCATGTCTCTGCTGTCTGTCTATCTGTTTGCTTAATATGTTCAAAATACTTAAAACCACTTTACCCTAAAAAGGGCTGAATATGCTGCTTCCATTTGTCACTTGCATAGTCAGATGTTAATGTCTGTTTTTCTCGATGTGTGCAACAAAGCTAAACAGTTTACCAAATAAGTGGCAAATGGAAAATGTTTATATATTTTGGTAAAAATGGCGACTTTCTGAGCCAAAACGTGGAGTTTCAAACCAAAGACTACAGTATTATTTTTACTCCCAGCCGAATTATTTGTAAATAAAACTCATTGACATTGACTAAAAAAAATGCCTCTCACCTAACCTCATCAGCATCAAACAAGATATATTTCTTGATCTATTTAATTCTTTTCTTCTTTTCATACTTTTGCCATCATGCCTGGCATTCTTATTTCACTGCTCTCCAAAGTTTATTTTATAGCTAATTTCCAAAAGTAAATGTCTCCATAGAAGTAAATGCTTTTGTAAAAGTGCTATGAACATTAAGTTGTGTAATGGACGCATCAGCATGCCATCATTGCTTCCCTGTTGTTTTCATATGAACATTAAAAGCCCACAAACGGAATTATCCTACTGTGGTAACAGAGGAAAACCCTAAATGCAGTCAGAGGGAATCACCAAGCCCTTTATTATTCCTCAGTAGATTCCTCAGAGGAGAGCGTGTTAACGCTAACTTACAGTAGCGTCCCTACCTTGTGTGTGTGTGTGTATTTATGGCAAATGGTGTGCGGAGGCAGATGGAACAAGCCAGAGGCAGTGCACATTAAACCTGCAGAGTCCTGCTGAGAGAAAGAGGAAAAGACCCTGTGTTATACTGAACTCATTGGGGAGACACATTACTGCACACACACTTAAAAACTGGCCTCATATTAACTAAATGATGGCTCCCCTTCAACGCCAAGGGCTTTTCCAACCTCAAACATCGAACAAAACGACCTCCTCTAAAGTGTTTCTGCTCTAATCATTTGACATTCTAGTTGTATTTGTCGCAGAGGGATGAAACAGAAGTCCTCTGAAAGTGTTTTAGAGCATCATCACTGCACCACAAGGCACATGACCAAAAAGTATGCTTATCTTCCGAGCTTAATTAAATATTCTGCAAATGTTTGCTTGACAGTCCAGGTTGAATTATAGTGATGGCGCAATATCGAGGTATAGTGTTCCAAACAAAACATCGCCCTGGATCTGCCTTATATAGGCCTACTGCCAGAGGTTACATATGCCCTATCAGATGACACATTCAGTGTATACTAGCTTATATATAACATTTATTTTAATCCATTCCATGCATGATGTCTGGGTTTTAAGACGGCTGTTACTACTAACATGTTAAGCAAGAAGTGACAAACTTGCTCAGTGTCAAGATGATGAGACTGCTGTGTTTGCTTTATGTTTTGAAGAAAAACTTTACTTAGTTACTGTTGCTCTGCCAAAGGAGCACAATAATAAAATGTCCCACTTATAAGAAATATTGAAAACAAAAGTTTCATTGTATTCTGAAAAACAATGCTGGCATTCCATCTTACTCCAGATGACATAATATTCAAAGTAATTTTAGGGTTGGTGAAGTACATGTATATTGTATAATGAATAGTAAAGTCATCGTTCTTTATAAAAATTACCTTTAAGGTTAAGCCTTGATAAGGAAATACTTAAAGATGTTACAACACAACTGACATAATAACATTTACATTCACATTTACTCATTTGGCAGATGCTTTTATCCAAAGTGACTTACACTTGAGGAACAACATACAAGCATCAATAAAGCATCAATACAGCAAGAGATCTACAAGTGACAATAGCTACTAGTAAGAGCAACAATAAATACTAGTAAGCGGTAATAGCACGTATGGCATAAATGGGGTAAATACCTAGGGGAAAGAAGTAAGAGGTAAAGAAATAGTGCAATCAATACAAGAGAATCGAAAGGGGATAGAAGAAGAAGAGCACAGGAATTGCATGTTAGAGGTTAGGGGTTAGAGGTGTTATAATAGAAAGTGTTCTCGGAAGAGATGAGTTTTCAAGAGCTTCTTGAAGTTAGAGAGGGACGCCCCCGTGAGCGAATGATCGGCCCCAGTGAAGTGGTGTAAATTGAGAAGAGAAGGGGCCCTAACACTGAGCCTTGGGGCACCCCTGTGGAGAGGCAGTGAGAAGAGGACAATTGTCCTTGCCACAACACAGAGAGGTAGGATTCTAACCACAGGAGTGCTTTACCTGAGATGCCGATTGCCGTGAGTGCGGATGGCAAGATCCCGTGATTGACTGTGTCAAAGGCAGCTGATAGGTCGAGCAGGATAAGAACCAAGCACTGGGTGGCAGCGTTAGCTGACCTTAGGGCTTCTGTCACAGACAACAGAGCCGTTTCAGTAGAGTGTCCACTGACTGATATGGATCTAGGACGACATTCCATGAGAGGAATTTTAATAGCTTTGGATAGAAATGGTAGAAGTCAAACTGGCTGATAGTTCTCAACTCGAGTGGGGTTGAGGGAGGGCTTTTTGAGCAGGGGTGTAACCCGAGCCCATTTGAAAGCAATAAGGCAAAATATTAGACACAAGCTCATATGGGACCTTCAGATGTGACCTTCATGAGCTACGAATTGTACCGTCATGTTTATGAACCTGCACAGTCTATGAATGCTTCATTGTAACAAACTCAGGAGATACAACGTGAGTCCAGCTCTCTGATGCATACGACATAGTTTGCATCCCCCCCCAAAGAAATTCAACATTTGGTTAAATACGCTCATTTACATTCTTCCCAAGAGATAGAGAAGAAGATTGATGCCACTCTGTCATCGAACAATTTCAATTTTCAATTTCAATTTGCTTTATTAGCATGAATGTCAAAAGAAAAATGTAGCCAAAGCTTTACAAGAAAGTAAATTTTCTATTCTTTTAAGTTTTAATCACTCACACTCCAGACACTTTAGTAATAATAATAACAATATATTTAGCAAAAAAAAAATTTAACTACTGGCTCTTAGATAGCAAAGATTGGATTCACTTTTCTGCTGCAGATTAAGGTTTAGGGTAAGAAATACTGTCTACTGTAGCTTTAATAGACAAAGCAATTATGTACAACATATTGACAGACATGAAATGACTCAGAAAACCAAACTGATGTACAAATAATTCACACAGGGAATAAAATGTAAGTTAAAAGATTATGAAGGATACATAACATTGGGAGATTGTTTTTATAATATTTCTGTCTTGTTTATACGTTTTTGCTCTGTATATAAGTACGCTAAGAAACTGAGAGAGACAATCACAATCCTTGTGTATGCCAGTAAACTCAATTCTTGAAATGCACACACGCTTTAAGCTTCTACACTCCGCAGATTATCCTCAAAGTGAAGGGGTAAAATGAGCTCCACATGGGACACTGTGCATAGTCCACAACATAGCTCTTTGGAACCCACACACACACACACACACACACACACACACACACACACCTCTATCTTCATGGGGACATCTCATTGACATAATTCATTCCCTAGCCCCTAACCCTAACCGTAACCTAATTGTAACTTGAAACCTAAAACTAAGTCTTAACCCCTCAAACAGTAGTCTCTACTCGTCCGGTAACACAAGTCCCCATCGGTTAGTGTGCATTCAGGTTACAGTCCCCACTGGGACATAAAAACATGACATATACACACACACACACTGAGCTTTTCCCTTCTGTCTCCCACATCTGTGTCTATGGCCTAAATTGTTTAATACCTCTCTCCTTCTAACCTCCCTGTGTGCAGCCGAGGCACTAATAGGCTCATCAAAAAAGTACCGGGGCCTCTAATTCTTGTTACCCTGAGTTTACTGATGGAGATTTCACTGGTCAGTGGATGAACTCATTCTACTCACCACCTGTGTTTATTCCACATGGTCGTTGTGGCAGGATTGTGTATATGAGTGTGTGTGGAGGATGGTAGAGTAGTTTGGAAAAACCCTGGGTTGTAGCTTCTTCAGGGGACTGAGGAAAAATAGGAGAAAAAAGTTTGTCGTCTGTTTGTTTGAGTCTGTCTGCCCTTAATTTATGCATGCTGTTGAAGTTTGACATGAAAAAAAATCCCATTGTTTTTCCACAGTTTTTCCACTTCACATGACATCAGCTTTCCTTTGTTGAGCAGGGCAAACCCAAAGACTCAACACTGGATCCAACGGAACAATTGACACTTGTGTCTGCGTCATTTGCTACCTGTACTGTTTCAAGTTTATCTACATGACACACACTGAGGGACACCCAGTGAAGACATTTAGGTTGGAGAAACTTGACCCTAAAGTTGTTTGAAGCCCTTCTTCCCCCTGATGGCCCGACAGACAAAAATGGATGAATTCTTTTTGGACTAGAAGGCAGGGAAGCTGTCATTGACACCTCGTCTACGCTGTGTCAGACACAGCCGTTTGAACCTGAGGTTGGGGCATAAATCTCCAACCTCGAGCCAGCCTTGACATTCTGTTCCCAGATGGTGCCTCCCCTGCTGTGGACTCCGCCCCAAAGGGACCTGGCGTCTCAACTAGACCCATCCATCACACAAGAACCAGGCCCCTTATACTGGGAGGGGAGGCCCCAGCAGGGAGCACCTGCCCTCGTGTTTTCACCCTTGTGTCTAAAACAACCCCAAGCTCACTTCATCCCCCGCTGCTTTCCTGAGGGGTTAGAGGTCATTTGAGGGTGTGAGACAACTTTACATGTCCAGAGACACTTTTTTAAGGTGACATTCACACTCAGATCTGTGGTTAAATGTATAAGGCTTCAAATTGCAAGCAGGTCAAAGGTTGAGATATTATTAATGTTAACAGAAGGCCACACAAGGTACATGCAACACACAATACTAATCAGTACTGGAGAAAAAATAATAGAGTGAAAACTACAAAACAACACTTTAAAGAAATATCATGGACATATGGACAACATATTAGAAAACAAAAAGGAATGCTGCAAAGCAAAGATATATTACTTTAAAAAGGAAAAGAATGTTGCTTCTTCGCTCTGAACGTGGTCCATCTGTTTTATATATTGTGGCCAAAAAACATCGCTGATTTGATTGGACCCAAATGTGATGCTTGAGGCTCCTTCATACATCCAAAGCCTGTTTGACCCTCCTTCTCCTGCCCTCCACCAACAAAGCTCCCTTTCCCTCTCCCCACTGGTCTCATTCAAGGAGCTACAGGCCTGACTGCATGTGCGTGTGTGTGTGTGTGTGTGTGTGTGTGTGCGTGTGTGTGTGCGTGTGTGGTGGGGGGTTCTTGTCCCAGTTAATTAGGCTCCCAGCTAAAGTCTGTACAGTCCATACTGTGAGGAATACTCAACCGAAAACCTATGATTTAACTATCTAGGCTTAAAAGATGGCTTGGATTCATCACAATTAAATTCCCACGGTGGACCCCATAATGTGCAAAAATATGGCTAAAAACACAGTAATCATTTGACACAAGCACGATTTGCTGTTTGTTTGATGCATGCAACTAACAACTAACAACTGGTGTCAAATGAAAGCTGTGTATAGTCATACACCAAAGTTTTGGACAAAATAAAACTTAAAACAATTCATCCAATAGTTTTTGCAACATTTCATTAAACCACAAACGCTAACCTTATTGTGACACTACAGGAAAAGTCAGACTGACATTGCCATCCATTGAGCCATGCCACTAGGATGACAAAAAAAAAGGATTTCGAATGGATTCATACATTTCTGGATATTATTTATGGTTTTATAGTTGTGAAACTGGATCGTTTTTGAAATCCACTGTAACTCTTGTGTGTCCAAGCTAACTACAGCTGCCTTCCTCCATGAAGGAGTGCTACAAAGAGCCACCATTCAACGAGGTAACTGATATTCAAAGCATAGCTTTGCAGTGGAGTATTCCTTGTTAGTTGGTTTGAAGTTACAAAATGTCAAAGTACATATTTGGATTTTATCTGAACAATTCTGAGCAGTTTCATTCTAGAATCACACAACATTTTAAAAAGCGTGCGTCTTACTGCTCTTGTATTTGCACTGATTGAAGATCTATACAATAAAAATGACAACACCTTTTCCAATTTTAAAAGGAACATTGGTAACTAGTGGCGGAGGAGGTTCTTTTATTTTAGTAAATGTAGCATTACCAAAACATCAAGGTACTCAATTACATATAATTATTTTTGGATTAATTTACTGAAGTGTCCACTATCTAATATTAATAAATTTTAACTATTAACTAATATTTTACATTATTTATATTATTGCTGATTCATTATATACTGTTGAATGATAACATTAAACAGTATTTACATCTGAAATGTAGTGCTGTATTATTATTATAAATAACATAAATGGACTTTTAGTAAGTCAAGTATTAGATATCTTTTGTACCTAAGTACACTACTTAAATAAATGTACTTAAATACTTCTTGTTTATATTGGTTTATATTAACAGGGTTTGATATATTTAGGATATATATATGAGGATTGGAAGATTTGTTTTCCAATGGGCTGCTTATTGTTTTGGAATGAAACTCCTCAATTACCAAAGATATTATTTAAAAAACGAGCCTCATTAAGAGTCTGGAAGAAATCTACCAAACATCAAGCCAGTCTCTATACGCTGCATGCTACCACCCCCACTTAAAATCCTGGTTCCCAGCGCAGCTATCCCACATTGTGTCTGTTTTAATTTCCATCAACACCAGGCACAGCAACATACTCTGGCATACAGCACCCTACACAGTTGTCAAACATCTGAAAAGAAGATAGAAAGGATGTTCCACATGGTTCTGATAAAAACAGATGTAATGGTAGAGATAGTGGCCAGCGCAGATTACTTGTACTCGTTCTGTGATTCATTCTTTATGTAAAGTGCATTTGGATTCCTTTATAAAGATTATAAATGTGGAAATGTCAGAGGAAATGGCTGCATTATAAATAAATACTATAACTGGTCCCCGTTGTTAATCAATCTTGATGGTAACATTTCTTTCTTCTGCTGTAGAAATGCATGTGGCACCTTTTACTTTTAGGGAAAAAATGTGGAAGCGAGAAAAAACAGAAAACATTTGGACTGTTTCCAGCTTGCAAATGAAGCATAAAACAAGCTCTCAGTGCGACAATGTTTATACAGTCTTTCAGCAACACACCTTAGATGAACTTACAGATTAATGGAAAAATATCAAGACTCTGCACATGATGATTGTCTGGAGTCAAAGGGTCCAGTGATAATTAATGATACTGAAGATGATATAGGCCATATGTTTTTGGCACAAACCTGCTGATAGACCGTAAACAGATTGTGGCTCTTCTATAAACTAAGAATTTGAACATCAAATTCAATGAAAGTTTCATCAGTGCAGATATAATTCTCCAGTAACTACTTACTTCGCACTGATAAGAAGCAAACTGTAACTGCCCTGATTAATTTATAAATAAAAAGTGGATGATCTCATTAACATTAGCAGTTGATTTAATCTTGCTCCACATAGCAACTCGAGGTTACATTAGCTGCTATAGTACACACAAATATCCAATAGTCAATAGTTAAGTTGAATATGGTTAAATTGGATAATACTATTTTAACTTTTCTTCTAGCACCTTAATTAAAATAATAAAATTTGTCAAATATTTTAGTTTATGACCAACTAAGTAAATGTACTTTCAGTCACCTCAACTGCAACCTACTTTGTGTTTAGTGCTAATTGGCAAATGGTAGCATCCTAATATGCTAAACTGAATTTAGCATTCAGCCGGTTAGCATAGTGCCTAAGTCCCTCGCTTACGCTTACACTTACACACCTTATTTTGGAAAAAATATGCAAGGTAGTCAATGGTAATAGCCAAGTTATTAATTTATCCCGTTAGAATTGTGCATTACACTTATGATGTTTGTCAATTGAAAAGATAACTTTGTCAGTCAAGAAAGTTGCAGTTTGTCATAAAACAGTAAAATAACATTTCGTTTTGTGTGAAAACCGTTCAATGAACTACTTTCGTCTTGCACAATATACGTCACCAACATATTAATGTGATAATGTTAGCTATGTTCATTACTTGGTTGCTCTTCCATGCTGAAATATATCTCACCTGATGTGTCTAGTCCAACAACTCGTGGTCCTTTCTTCACATCGTCTTCTCATGTAAGTTCTTTGACATAAGCTTCAGTAACGTTAGCTTCAGTCATTGAGAGAAAAAATTACGACGACACATACACGACTTTTGGGTTTGTGATCTTTGTAATTATATATTTTCTTATAGTCTTATACCTCAACAGTTTTACAACAAACTGTGTCTTTCTTGACTTTCAAATGTATATTTTAAATAGACAAACATTACATGTAAGTCAGGGCACAATTCAAACGGGATCAATAAAAATGTTGTCTCTTGCCACTGACTACCGTAAATATTTTTACTGAAATAAGGTCCCATGGTTGTTGTGACGGAAAGGCAAGAGCAGTAACCCCACTCGGATTTGAACCAGGGTCTACAGGGTACCAAACATGCAGCTTGACGGCTACATCAAAGAGCCAGGCTTGTTAGTATGGCAGTCCCAGCACATACTGAACCGTAGTGACAGTACACCGTCACAGTTGTCCACCGGAATGGGACGGATTAAGGATCTCTATTGTCATTGGGAGCATGCTGGCTTGCTGACTTTAGCATTAGCTCAAAGTACTGTCTAAAACTGGCAACTGTTATATTGAAATCAGGAACTATCTGATCAAAGAAAAAGTGAACAAGATTATGAATCTGCTCAGATATTTCATGCTAGCTTTTGGTTCTTGATAGTTTTGGATACTTGGTGCTATATTGTTACGTCCCACCCTTTGGTGGCAACATGGGACGAACAACATCCCAACACTGACCCAAACTCAACACAAATAAACACCTTTAAAACAACCAAATCAAGTGAATTTATTAATATTAACTAGACAATAAATTAAGAACACCAAAAACACAATACAAAAATGCCCCAGCTGGGACGCAGCAAGGCTAGCAGTACCAAATCAAGAAGGGTCCCCTCCTGACACTTGCACAGCAGCTTTTAAAGCCCGCCTTCAAAGGCCAGGTGGACCTTATTCGGTAATTAGCTGGAGCACTCCCAGAACAGAACTGAAAGACAGAAAACATGGGCACAGCACAGGGAAATACATACAGCCGTAGATGTTGGTTGGTATTAGTGTTTCCAACTTTGTCACTATGAAATAAGAGACAAAAAGTGACCTGCTGCAGCAGTACAGGTATGGTTTTGTGTGAATATACAGTGTATTGTTTTAAGCAATTTGTCATAATGATAGCTAATCTCTTAAATTAAATATTTGGTATGTTTAATAAGTTTATTTACAGCAGGTACCTCACAGTCCTTTAATTGAACCACTACGTGTTACTTTTACAATCTGTCAAAACACTTGTGGCTCTTGCACTGTAGGTTACAAAAGGTTATCCCCTTCATGTACATATGACAAACCAAAAAGAACATAGTTTGTGATGTGTTTTATTTCCAGTTCATGCTTTTTCAGGCAGTTCATCAGAACCTGATGAATACCACTTGCAGTTTAATCACTATCTTCATAAAAGTCAAGTAACTTGCACCGCACTCCATCAGACACAGAAAAATATCTCACGCACACAGGAAATATTTTTCTGTTTCCCTTGTTTGAGGCGTCGGTGGCAACAAAGTAAAACACAGACTCACCTTCAATTGGGGATAGATCATTCAGGATATCCCGCACAGTCTTTTAGGCCTAATATAAGGGACATCCCGGCTAATATGGGACATTTGGCAACCCTAGTTGGTATCAAAGTGATAATACTAAGAAACTTGTGCAACTGAATAGGATATGCATGCCTTTTTTAACTTGAAAAAGTATAATACTGTATATAAAACATTTAATAACACAACGCATAAATATGCATGATTAAAATGTCATATGAAGATAGAAGACTGATGAGCTGCTTAAGCTGTTTTCTTTTATGTAAAAGAACTTCCTAGTTCCTAGATGCTCTTGGACTTACAAAAGGTATAGAATTTGTAATGAAAATTGCATGCTCACAAATCTGCATTACATAAACACTTTCTACACTCCAACAAGCCACTATACCTCTGGCACCAAACATAACAAACCAGTATCAGACTGCTGCAATTAAATTTAATTGGATTATACATTTGTCAAAGTTAAAATATGTGTGTACGTGTGATAACACACAGTAAACACAAAAAATATGTCTACCATGCTCTGTATATAATCAAGACCTGACTACAAAACAGTTTCAAAACAACTTATTATAAAATCAGCTGTCACCCTGCCAAGTGAATGTAACCTAAATTCCTTCAGTGCATCATAAAGCCTCACTCCCCTGAGAACCTAGCCAGAAACCACAATGCAGAACTTAAGAGGCCAGTACATATCTCAGTAGAATGCATATAGAGATAAATATACAATCCAAGCCAGGATGAGAACACAGAGTTTATTTGTCACAATACCTCCTCTTGATAGTGACTTTCATATGATAATGTTTTCTTCTTGTTCTGCATGAAAAGAAGGCTCAGGAGGAACATTACTTGACCCTTGACCAGATTTGACGTGAAGTGATGATCTTTTTATGACTATGCATTATTGTGGAGATAAGCTATTTTTATTTGCCTTCATTTATCTGGGCCTTTTTGACTGCTCTGTACACCATCATTTGCTCAAGTGACACTGATGTATTTAGGATTAAGGCTTGATAGCCAACTGCACACAGTAGGTAACTGCCCAAGGCCCAAGACCCTCATGGGCTTCAGAAGACCCAGGCTCACTGTGGGTCAACTGGTTTGTGGTAATTTGATTAATGGAAATTTTATTTGCGAATATGTACCACTAAAGCATCTGATATGATCAGGGCCTTAAGAGGGATCCTGCTACATTAACTGATCTTGAAGCCCTGTCTTGAAGAGGGTCCATGTTTTAGCCTGGTTCCAATCCTCTGAATTTCAGCCCACATCTCAAATTTGTTCAGTAATTCAGTAGAGGCAGGCCTGTAATAAGCCCAGCACTGGCTGGCTTACAAGCCTGTCTACCTGCCTACCTGCATGCACTCTGCTTGTGCATGACAATTTGTTTTTAATAAGTGGCTTTGCCTGAAGGGAGGGGGCGGGATTCTTTCAGTTGGATACTCTAGCTGTCTCTTGCTAGTTTCGCCAATGTTATCTACCCTGGCTTTAAGACAAAATTGCTTCTAAAACTGTAAAGAAGTTGGTTTCTACCCCTAAACATTTTAATGCAGTGGCTGATACAGTGGCTTAGATCACAAATAATTTTTTTAGGAGAAAGCCATGTTTCCAAAATAAGGGTCAAGGGAGAAATCTGATAACAGACCTATTGTATGTCTACACAGATTTATAGTAACCAGGTTACTTCAGTGCATGTAAACATGTTCTATTACCTGCATAGGTGTCTCTGAGTAACCTGGTATGGAAACACTGTTACACTGAATAATGAAGTGAAAACAAAATGGCAATTCACTCTATCAGAGTGTCAAAATCTAGTTTTATGACCTTTTATAATGTTTGTGCTGACATGTTGCATATTCCTTAATTCATTTGTTTCATTTATTATTAGTGTTGAAAAGAAGTTCCCAAGCATCAAACATGGCAGTATTCTAGCATATCATACACAGTCCACATAGAGTAGGAGGTTCAGTAGGTTAATGGAGACCCAGCAGCACATTTTTGCTAAAGGGCTTCCTAGCAGATTAATCTGACCATGCTGGGAATGACATTCAGTTTACACACTTCTGATTTATCAAACTATGAATAATCTCAACTATATATTGTACATAAAAAAGTGTTTGTGTCAATTTAGAAACTTTCTGTCTTTATAGAACTGCCAAGGAATCCTATTGTACTTGAGACTTTCTGACCTCTTTCTGCAAACGTAGTCGCCTGACTGAATATTTAATAAAGATCCACTGAGCTGCTCTTTACCCCAGTTGGAACTGTTAAACTGTGTGCGGAAACACAGAAGCTTGTTTAGCCAGATCACCTGATATGGCGAGATCTCTTCCATCACCGTGATCCGGGGGCCAAGGACCCACTGAAATCACAAATACAGAAGAGCGTAGAGCTTCTCAAAACCTACTGAGGTGCAGAGGAGAGATTGGACTGAGTCAATAAATAATTATGCACCTATCAGTGACTACATGCACGGCACATTTGGTTAATATGGTTCAGGGCCTGACTGTTTATTATCTTTAATGAAACTATCTGATAAAGACTTTAGCTCCTCAGCTTCCTCAGCTCATATGTTCCCTGAGGGCAGCACATTAACAGCAGACCAAGTGGAGCCATGGTGAATCAGTGTATTTTTTTAAACTTTTCTTAGAGAAGCAAAATTCTTGGATGTTGAGATAACTGTTAAAATCAGCAAAAATAAAAGGTCTCTCAAGACTCTCAACCATTTCTAATAATAAATAAAAATTGCAGAGATTCTGGACAAAATTAACAGAGAGAACAAGCATCTAAAAAAATTCTAAAAACATTTGTAAAGTAAAAATGAGCTGCAATTATACATGAACACAGACGGATATATAATAAAGTGTCAGATTAATCAAAAATGAATATGACTACAAATTCCCATGGTTTATGTACGATAGTGTTGTTCTCTACCTCATAAAATGTTTGATAACTTTAAAGCTAAAAGTAAAACATTAAAGTTAAAAAGGTTAAGATCATGCTTTTAACCATGGCATTCCCATCTTTTTTTATGAGGGAAGCAGTGTGAATTGATTGAAACCCTTTTACCGTTACATTATGGATACTTCTTCAGAAAAAACACGGGAAAAAACTGAGGACGGGCATGTCAAAAATCGATTCAGGAAAAAATGCCCAAAATATATATGATACCATCATATGTTTTAAGAATTATTTCAATAAGAAATCCTGTCTTTGATTATAAAATTATACACACATGTAAGCACAAGCTAATAAATCTAATAAATCATCCCGAAAGACAATCAGTACCACAAAATCAGACCTTTAAATGCTTAACCCAAGAAAATACAGAAGAAAGTTTCTTTATTTTAATTTTTTTTTAATATTTATCAATATTTGAACTCATGCAATTCTCTGGTAATTGTCCATAAAGTGCTATTTATTAACAGAGTGTCCACAGTCTACAGTCAGCACACACAAAAAACAATCATGAAGGGAACAGACCATTTTCTGTTCATGAGAAAGAGCCAGAACCTGGAACTAGTTTTTGAATATCTGCCGCCATGCTGACCAGTGACAGCAACACAATATAATACCATGTCTTGAATCTGCACACAAATAGCCTGTGAAGCAGGGAAAAAATCCCTCATGTTTTAGTTTTAGATGATACCTGCATAAGCCTCAACGCTTATCTAGCTTTGAAGACTGAACATAATTTTGAAATTAAACACTCAAGATTTTATTGGTATTTAACAGGCAGAATATATTAAATAAGAGGTAGTGGATCTGTATTCAAAACATATTTTTTATGATTCCAATGAGACAGACTTAACCTCAGAATAATGTTGTTTTCTTAGGTTATTAAAGTTAAATCAACCTTGAAAAACTTCCATTTAGAAGCGGCAACCAACTGCAATAAGAAAGTGTTTCATTTTCTGCACATATAAACTTGTTTACAATAAAACATTCAACATTAATTGCTGACTCGAACATCTGCTCTTATTCAAAGTGCTGCATTATAAGAATATAATGCAAGACTGAGTTCAGGCTTTTCCAGATGTTAGTTTTATTACAGAAGTGAGTTATGAAATCAACCTCAATCTAAGTAATTAAATTACTATATTATGTTCAAATGACAAATTTGACTGGTATCACCCCTTTGAGACTAAACTCATGACACTCATGAGTCTAAAACCATAGAAATGGGGACAACAATGGAAATAAGTCCAGGACTTGTCTGAAAGGATATCACTGAAAAAGTATGATATGCTGTATTTAACTAAACGCAAAACTAAACTGCGCAGTTTTCTATCAAGTCTCTTAGAAATACTAAGAGAAATACCTTCAGGTGGTGAATGGAAGATGGAATTGAATGTCACAGATACAGTTGTTGTTGTGTTTACACCTGGATTTCTGCCTCCAATAGGCTCGCAGTGAGGGGCCCTGAGTCAAGTCTGATACCCCCCACCCCGGTCTCAGAGACAACTGGTGAGGCACTGGGGGTCCTGATGGTGAGAGAAGACAGTGATGGGGAGAAAGTGGGTGTCATGGCTGAAGGGGTAAGTCCTGTGTTCCTGGCTAAGGGGGAGTAAGCATATTTGGGGTAAGAGGGCTTCCTGCACAGGCTTGGCATACGTCCCGGCTTTCGTGGAGGTACAGTTCTAATGCCAGGCTGAGCTACTCCTGTTATGAGTGGTGGAGGGTACATGAGACAGCTTGCCTCTGCTGCTAAGTCCTCACGGCCGCCTTGAAGCTCCTCGTCAGGGAGCATTCCAATATCAGTGAAGACGGAGGCCAGAGTCTGGAAGCGTGGTTCCCAGTCCAAAATGTAGTCCCAGCTGTAGCTGCCCTGCAGCTGCTCCTCTAAACACAGAAGTGAAGAGAGAGAATCTGCAGAGATGTGGGATTCTGAGAGGGGAGCATACCCATTTGTCCTCATGCTCTCCTCCGAATCTCTCACCCTAAGTATTGCAGGAAGAAGTCCCTCACCTCCTCCTTCCTCTTTGAAGTGGTGGAGGCTTTCTGTGCTGGCCATCCCTGAGACTAAACATTTATTGACAGATAAAATGTGGTCTGGCCCTACATCGACAGAGTGGCAGGAGATGTTGTCCCCAGGTAAAGCAGAATCTGGCATCTCAATGGTCAGGGTGCCTTGCACAGATTTGTCTCTTTTACGGCAGGGGTACTCATTAATCCACTTAATCTCCTGGTCCTCAGCGGTCTCACCCTCTGCTGATCCACGGCCACTCGAGTCTGATTGATTGTATGGGTTTGATATGTCTCTCTTGTTCACCATGATCCCGGGCCGTTTAATGTCTTGCAGAGAGATGGCACTTTGCGTGTGGCTATTCGATCTACCAAATGAGCCTGTGTCGTGGTTCAAGTTAGCGGCGATGGCAGCTGCCTTTTTGATTGCTGCTTCCTTGATTTTGTACCTGAGAACCAAGCCCACAAAAATGAGCAGGATGAGGAGGAACATGATTAGTGAGACACTCAAACTGAGCATGTGTGCATCAAGACGCACCCCGGTGAGTGCCTCTGCAGAGCTGGAGATATTGACAAAAACTAGGCAGGTAGTGGTCCTGGAGGCCAATCTGGGACTACCTGCAGACACTACCAGCTTCACCATGTCCTCTGAGGCATGGCTGCTTCTTCTGCGATATACAGGGCCTGACACAAAAATGGCACCAATAGTTTTGTTTATTGAGAAAAATGGCGAAGACTTCACAAGTGAGTACTCAACCAGCCCATCCACCCCTCCATCATGGTCCATCGCCATCACATAACCAACTGTCTCTCCAAGCTTGGCATTTTCTGGCAGGAGGAAATGGTACTGCTTTTGGGTGAAGACAGGACTGAACTCATCCACTCCCTTGATGGTCACCTGCACTCTCACTGTAGCTGCTTTGCTGCCTTTATCCCTGGCCTCCGCTACAAAGCAGTACTCACTCTCGCGTTCGTAATCAAATGTCTGTCTGGTGTGAATGTCGCCTGTTAAGGGGTCAATGGTAAACGCCTCCTTCTTCTCAGGGCTGCCACTGCCATAGTCCATGAAGCAGGAGGACAAAATAGAGTAGGTGAGCTGGCCGTAGGGGCCTAAGTCATTGTCAACAGCATGGACAGAACAGGTGTGGGTAAAGGCTGGGAGGTTCTCCAGCACAGAACAGTTAACAGTAGGGAACATGAAATATGGAGTGTTGTCATTTTCATCCAACACTGTGATGAAGACCACTGTAAAAGCCACTTTACGTTCTTCAAATGATTCACTGCCATCAGATGCTCGGATAGTGAGGGTATATTTAGAGTCTTCCTCATAGTCAAGCGAGTGGTTGAGGACCAGAAGGCCAGACTGAGGGTCGAGCTTGAGGTGACCTTTGCTGTTCCCTGAGATAATGTCATACCGCAACAGGCCGTTGGTTCCCAGGTCAGGATCCTGAGCACTGACCTGGACCAGCCTGCTACCTACATGGCTGTTTTCACTCACCTGTGTATGGTATTCTGTGGTGGAAAAGACAGGGGTATTGTCATTGCAGTCCGTCACAGTCACCATAATGACAGCAGAGCTGTTCAGTGGAGGCGTTCCTCGATCAGACACACTCACTGATAGCGCATAGCTCTCCGTGGTCTCACGGTCTAAAGGGTTACACAGAACAAGTTTTCCTACATTTCGCATCTGATTCTCAACCTGAACCATTTTTACTTCCATACAGAATCGCTTCTCTTCATTTCCCCTGAAGATGGCATAGTCCAAATGGGTATTTTCAGGGCTCCAGTCTTGGTCCTCTGCAGACAGAGTCAGTAAGGTGGTGTCTGTGGGGGTGTCCTCTGGGACAGTGAGAGTGTAGATATCCTGGTGGAACAAAGGTGCATGATCGTTGGTGTCCAGAATCAGCACATCTATGGAGGTGACAGTAGACTGTACAGGATCACCTTCGTCTCTGGCCTCAACCAAAAGATGGATCAGGTTGCTGTTTGTGATGGTCTTTAAGGGTTTATTGGTGAAAACAGACCCTACAAGACAAAACATGTGTTAATGAGTGAATTTGATTTTTTTTAAGTCGCACTAATAACAGTGGATCCAATGACAAAGGAGTTGCTCATAATGACAAAACCACTAATAATTACCACCAAACTACCATTAGTTCTATGGAGCTTTTTGCTAAATGATTTTATTTTCCATCCCACCATACACTGTCACCAAACAACGACAAAGTCAGCGACTAGCTGTGAACATTGTGGAGCATCTAGCAAGTTAGAGACATATTTTTTGGCCCCCGGATATTTTTCTCAGGAGTTGGTACCAACAATTGAACCAATAATTCAAATGGGACAAAACGATCATAGAATCTTTCCATACCAAGTTCTATAAGAGCATCCTGTAGGTGCAGAAAAAAACACCAAATAATCAGTTCAGAGCAGAGCTTGGCCAATACCCCCTCTTACTAAAAATACAGAAAAGATCAATTAAATTTTACAATAACTTAAAATCAGTTAACCCCCAGACATACCATCACAAAGCCCTAATATACCAGGAACTAAAACCAGAGAAGAGTCCCCTCAGCCAGCAGGTCTTGAGGCTCTCTGCAGTAACAAGTCCCCAACAGCCTCAGGACAGCAACACCAACTCAAGCAGACCAAACCAAATTATCAACAAGCAAAAATAAAAATCTGACTCTAAAAAGAGAATTCACACTGGCAAATTACCTGAGCACAATAAAATGTCCTAAACTAAGAAAAATGTTGACAACAACAGACTGAGTGAACACAGCCTGGCCATAGAAAAGGGTCGCCACAGACAGAGCTGGCTACCACAAGAGGAGAGACTCTGCTCCCAGAGTGACAGAGGACAGGTAGAGACAGAGCTGCACTTTCTAACCTCATGCCCTAAATATAAACACTAAGACAAAAACACTTTGCAAACATTTCCCATATATACCCCGAATTCGAATTTATATCAGACCCACAAAAACTCCCCTATTTAAGAGAAATGCCCAAATGTCAAATAATTGCTGCAAAATATATCTCCTCATGCCACGAACTGAGGACAACCAGTGGAAACTCAGACTGATAAATAATTGTACAATTTTTTTTTAATTAATAAAAACAAATTTGTGTGTGTATTAATATACCCACACACATTTATGGTTTTATCTATTTATTTTATTTAAATTTGTAATATATTATTATAATAGCACACACGTTACTGTTTCATTTATTTATTTTATTTTAATTTTTTAAACATACACACACACTCACGCTACTGTTTTATTTATTCACTTTTATGGAATTTTTATATTTTATATATTTTTATTATTTTTTTATTTATTTTATTTTATATTAACACACACAAACACAAATTTTACTGTTTTATTTACTTATTTAATGAAATGTATGAAATTAATTGTTCTTATGTAATTTATATGTAGCTTTGGCAATACTGTTGTTGTACATCCATGGCAATAAAGCTGATTTGAATTGAATTGAATTGGTAGAAAGTAAAACAAAGCTTTAGGTTTCAGAAACCGAACTCCAAATAAATGCTGATGTTGCTCCGTATCTGCTTGGTGTGTAAATAAGCATCTGTTTGCTAACACATTACAACTTTTTGAGGATATAATATATCAGAGTTCAGTGGCCAAAAATCAATTACTAAAATCAGTTTCACTTCAAATATATTGCAGTCAGTCAGTCAGACATGTTCATTTTATCTTACAATGGAACTGCTTACAGGTAGAGAAAGACCTGACATCTGGTCTCACCAACATAAAACTATAAAACTCTTGTCAATTGATTTAACAGATGGTTTAACAAATACACTGATTGTTCCTGGATTTGTTTCTCTTCAGCATAAGAACTATAAAACATGTCTGATTATATGACAATATAGTGAGAGTTTAATCAAAATTGTACTTGTCATTAGACACTGCAATGCAACATAATTTCCTGTGTGACTATTATTTAATGAATTCCATATGTGAACTGCAAGAGCAAATTTTCCTCTTGGATTACAACAAAGTGTTTGTCCATACAATTTATTATTCCACTTCATTGCCACTTAAACTTTTCTATGTGAATTCTGAGGCACTACTCTAAAGTGGCACCATTCATTGTTTGTGAAACAAATTGGCATCGAATAACTGAGAAGCACTACACTGCAAAAAGCACCATATTAAATCTTTTTTTATTGAGCTTTAGTCAACATTGATGCGAATTTCACTTTCCATTAGTGCTCCTCACCGCAAAACAGGGCAAATGCATTTCTCTGATATTAAACTTTGGAGTTCAAACATGATAGAAGCTCATAAATCACACTTGAGTGGAAAAGACTGGCCAGAACTGAGGAGTTTCCTTTCAGCTCTGTAGGATTTTTCTTATTTCTTGGGTTTAGGGATTTTTAAAAGGGAGATAATAGAATAGGCATGGCTCCTCTGAAGCACTTTATCTCAATGACCTATAATTGCCTTCTCTGCTGCTTCTCTTCCACCCTGTCCAAGGAACCCACTTGCACGACAAAAATATAAACACTGCAGAAATACTCTCAGTAACCTCTGATACTGTATGATGAGCTTGATATGATGAACACCAGGCAAAGCCTTTCTCTGTGCCCTATTTCTTTGGCATGTTCCCATTTAAGTTAACTATACCAGAAAATGGATGGAATCAGAGGGATGAATATGAAAATCAGACCACCAGCCAATCATAAGTCATGAAACGTGTAAAGCTTGAAGTAATGTCATTCCCAGAAGAACTACCTTACATTTCAGATCAGTGTTTTATCCTTCTGGTGACTTCTTAACCTTTCTGATACATACACACATACTGTATATATGTACACACACACACACACACACACACACACACACACACACACACACTGATGGTTTGCTGTCAATGTGACATTTATATTAGCTAATGCTAATATGAGCTAATGCAGGATGTCATTTCCATCAGTTAAGCTGTTCTTACCATTGTCTGGCTCAATGTAAAAGCCTTGTAAAGGAGATGAAAGAAGTCTGTAGGTGATCTTGCCATTGAGTCCAGAGTCTCTGTCAGTAGCGGACATGGACAAAACCAACGTATCTGCTGAAACCAGCTCTGACAACTCCACCTTGAAGACAGATGAAGACAGAACAAAATGAGTCTCATCTGCAGCAAGATCAGGTACCACTTTCTAATGAGTCATACTTTTTCTAAATGGTTTACAATTGTGTTTATGATTTATAATTGTGTTGCGGTAAATTGAAGATCCAGTGATTTGCCCATAATAGGGACTTAAAGTCTTGATATCTCAACCTGCGCATTTTGACCATTCTGTTGTGAGTTCCCCAACTTTATGGAAGTGACAGACCAAATAACTGGAATACCTCTTTAATGACTTTCTAATAAGGCATTAAGTCTACAGTTAATGTTTGCAAGTCATCAATGAAGGGTCCCAATTTTCACCGTCTAATAAGCCATCAAAATTCATGAAAGAGCTAGCTAAAAAAAAAAGACCAAGTTATGCTGAAGGATAATGACACATGGACTTCTTTTGTCATTTTGCAGTGGTAAAAACATACTTGTACCCTTTCATTGGTTGGTGACCCCAACCATTTTATATATAGGCTGTCTACCTTTTTAGTGATAAATTTATCATTTGTACCTGGTAGGAGACCTTGGTGAAGACTGGAGCGTTGTCATTGACGTCAAGAACTTGAACTTTGACCTCTCCAGTGGTCTGGTGGAGGGAGTCAGAAGCCCAGACTGTCAGCATGTACTCCATCTGATCCTCATAGTCCAGGGCTCGGGTAAGGGTTACCACACCAGTATATCGGTCAATAGCAAAGGGAACATTGGTGCTACTGTTGTCTGAAAAGCTGTAAGTAATGGTTGAGCTTAGATCCACATCGTTTGCAGTCACCTGGGTGACCATGTAACCTGCCGGCAGATCTACGGTAAAACAGAAGATGTCAGAATAAGTCCACGAATAGACAAAGAATATAGACAGTGTTTATATCTTAAAGAGGTCATATTATGCAAATTTTCACGTTCAAAATCTTATTTAGGGGTTGTACCAGAACAGATTTACATGGTTTAATTTTCAGAAAACACCATATTTTTTGTCATACTGCACATTGCTGCAGTTCTTCTTTTCACCCTGTGGTTTGAATGCTTCGTTTTAGCTATGGAGTGATACATCTTATCCTCCAAAAGGTATTTGTTGTTAGTTGCACATACGCAGTTTCTAGTTAAGGACTACTAGCCAATTAGAGTCAGAGTAGGGTGGGTCGTGAGAAGCCGGTAAACATGACTTCGGTTCAACTGTATATCCCCTTACCAGCTTAGCAACATGGACTGGAGCAAGAGTAGTGAGTTATTAATTTGTAAAAAAAAAGTATCTTTCATCCATAAAGTTATAACTGGGCTCTGTCTCTACATCACAGTAACAACTTTATGTCCATTGACTGCTTGGAGGGTAGCTAGTGTTTGGAAGGGAGAGGAGAGGCAGCAGGTGGACGTCTTGTCACTGTGTGCTGCAGTTCAGTGAGTTTTTCCAGCCGTTTGGCATGCATTATGACGCGCATTTTGCTGTGACATCACAGGGATTAAGTGAAAAGGCTGGACTACAAACAAGCTGTTTTCAGGCAGTTCAGAGCAGTGTTTTCTGTGGGAGATGGGAACTCCCTTAGGGTGGACTTTAGGCTTTTTCACTTTGCAAACCTGTTACATGCACAAAAAAAGAGATATATAACTCAATAAAGGAGAATGAAAAAAACAAAAACCATATATGACCTCTTTAATCTATAATTGTCATTGAAAGCAGTCAGAGGGCACTGGGGGTTGGTCTTACTCTCTGCTATAACCACAGGCTCCATGGGGGGTATGGCAGGGCTGTTGTCATTGACGTCCACCACTTGGACCCTGATGGTGGCGATGCTGCTGAGCGGAGGGTTCCCCCTGTCTGCTGCCTGCAGAACCAGCCTGTAATATAAAGGCAGTAAACAAACGATGCCACTTAATCCAAATTCATATTATGGATAGGGTATTTATGTTTTATGCTAGGTTGGAAATGTACTTAATACTCTTAATGATAGAATTGATATTATTTATATTTTCGGTATTTGTACTTACATTACATACATTCCAATATTGTTATTTCTACTTTCATTTTATCAGATTTTTGGCTGAAAAGCAAGAAGTACAGAGTAGTCCACAGTTATGCTGTTAAAGCCAAATCACCTATGTGAATAACATATTCCAGTTTAGTTAGATTTAAATCCCTTTTGCCAAGTCAGGAAAGGACAGGTTTTTAATGAAGCAATTTCATTATGTCAGTTCACTGCCTCCAGTGAATTGACATAATGAAATTGCTGGGTCAGGATCAGGGGCCCATTTCATTACATTTGCAAGATGCAATTTGTAACATGAAATTGACACATTTCACAATTAAACTAGTAACCCATGTGTGAGCGTGAGGCTTGTAGGACATATTTTTCTGAAATCTTACGAGAGACAATGATTTGTGAAACATAATGCTGCCACCATTTGTGAAACTGGCCCCCACAATGCCACACATAGTAGAAGTTGAATGTAGACAGAAAACCCCAGTCTCATGTTTCAGCTTTTTAGACTACTGGCAATTAAGAAATATTAGAAAACTCACAAATGCTGGTGATACAGAAACTAGTTATGACAGGGAATGGTAGTCTCTATTTTGTAAGTAGAAACTTACTTATCTAGTTTTGTCTTGACCATCATACAAGCTAGAAAGAGTTACATAACAGTTTATAATATGTTAGGTCAGCATACTTGTATGACGCGGTGATCTCTCGGTCCAGTAAGAGATTGGTAGCAAGAATCCCACGAACAGAGTCTAAAATGAATGCTTCATTAAGGTTACCGGACACGATGGAGTACTCAACCTGCCCGTTTATACCACTGTCAGCATCAGATGCAAACACCTGTAGAAAATATGAGCGGTGATAGTTATACTCTTATTGCCAATAAACAACAAAATACATGCTATACCTGCTTGGTATTTCTAATGTAAGAGCTTAAATATTCATAGTATCTACCTGCATAACATAGGTGTTGTGCACTTGCCCCTCCCAGACAGCTGTTCTGTAGTTGCTGCGTTCAAACACTGGTACATTGTCATTCACATCCAGCAGGCTGATGGAGACCCTGCAGTGAGCTGTCTGCAGCCCGTTGTCAGCCAGCACCACCAATTGGATCTGAGGGCTCACCTCAAAGTCCAGAGAATTATCTTTCTGCACACGGATCTCACCTGGGTGAGAGGAAAAAACTATGGTATTGTATTCCCCAAACACTGTGCAAACCCAACATCAAAGACTGGCATAGCCCCTTCTATTTCAAGGGCAAAGTGTAATGTTTATTCTAAAACACAGTATTTATTATAATATTAAGTTTTGAATACATGTTCTGCTTTGGCAGTAGTCTTTTTCACTTTGGCCTTGTAATGTGTTTTTTTGTAAGAGGTATCTGGGTAAAATGAAGGAAAAAATGGAAAGAAAAACAAACTTTTAAAAAAGGTCCTGACAGAAGGACTTTTAGGTTCAAGTTTCTGTGGATCACACTGAAAAAAATATTCAGTCCAATGTCAGTTTAAGATTTGCATTTGAGCAACTGTGTCCATTTCATTTCTTTATGTAGACTTGAATAAAAAAAAGATTTCGAGGTAGAATATGATCAAATCAGGCAAGGGTTAGCAACAACAATAATAGTTCAGGAAACACTTGTATATAAACAACCAGATGAACCAGATAAGTTGAAAGTCAATTTTGAAGCGAGACAGAAAATAACAAGAGGGTTGGATTAGAAGCTCTGATTGCTTAGACATAAACAATGGTGAGGACTGGAAGTCAAAAGTAATTTTCTGGACACTTTTGTGGAAAATAAAATGGATGAGTGAATGAGAATTTGTGCTATTAGTATAACTTAAATAACGAAACCATGCTTGACGTTTCTGCAAATAAATAACAAGAATGCCGTCTGCTAATCATGATAAGCAAGAAACGGCAAGAAACTGGAACAAAAACAATGTTTTTGTTTGCAAAATGTCTTATATTTCTTACCCGTGTGACGGCTGATGGAGAAAATGCGATTCTCGTTGCCACTAAATATGGTATATGTGATCCTTTGTCTGCTGTTGGTTTGGTCACTGGCCTCCACTTTTGCAATCCAAGTACCTTCACAAAGAGAAAGTGAAAAGGTTGATGAGGTTTTTAATGGCATCAGTGAAAAAAGAAAGAATAAAGGTGGTTAAAACGTACCAGCTCTACTGTTCTCCTTGACAGTAGCATTGTACACTTTGTTTGTGAACTGTAATCCTTCACGTTCTCCCTTCAGATGGATAAAAAACAGGCAGGTGGAGGTCAAAGCAGGTCGTCCACGGTCTGAAACCACAACCTGCAGCTTCCTCCCGGAGAAACCTGCTCTCACTCGTCGTCTCAGCGAGATCTCTCCTGACTCGCTGTTGATGTCAAACAGGTTTTCATCATCTGACAACATAAACTGTATAGTCCCATTCTCACCCTGGTCACCGTCTGTTGCCGTCACTGTGGTGACTATCTCATTTGGAAGAGTCCTCATGGAAACCCATGCGTTTATAGGATTCTCGTCACAGACTGGCACATTGTCGTTCACATCCTCCACCTGTATGGTTACCGATGCCACAGAGCTCAGCGGTCCTTGAGTGCAGCCATCTGTAGCTACAGCTTTCAGGGTGTATTGAGCCCTGCTCTCTCTGTCCAGAGACCTGGTGGTACGGATCACTCCTGTGAGAGCGTCTACTGAGAAGGCCCCCTGGCTGCTGTCCTCTGTCAGAGAATAGGTCACGTCCCCATTGGACCCCTCGTCAGGGTCATAGGCGCTAACCCGGAGGACCTCAGCTCCTGCAGGTAAGCTTTCACTGATGGAGGCGTGGTAGCTCTTACGGGTGAAGGAGGGGATGTTATCGTTCTGGTCCAGCAGCACCAGCTGGAGTTGGGTGGAGGAGCTCAGCGGGGTTGGGCCATAGTCACGGGCCTGTATGGTGAGTGTATAATTCTGCCTTTCCTCACGGTCAAGGACCTGCGTGGTGCTGACAACACCTGTGTGGCTGTTGATGGTGAAGCGACCTCTGTAGTCCTCACCTAAAGACAGTGGATAGGAATTAAAGGGTAATTCCAGTTTATCATAACTTGGGTCTTGTGTTTACAAGTTGTCCATTATGTCTTTCCATTATGGTAACATTATACTCACCCATGTAATTACTTAGATGGGTGAGCATATGGTGAACAAGGGGTCATACATTTACACAGTTTGTAAACAAGACAACAGTTTATTCAAGTGATCTAAACCACTTTATTTGAAGGTAACCAAAAATGTCACTAATAATCCCTAACTGCACAGAAAAACTGTGCATGCGACTAAACTGAAAGTTGAACCAGTGAATTGTCAGTTAACTGGTATGGTTGTTTACAATAGACAGTTTGAGTGTTGTATAATTTGCCTCAATTTTATCTTCCAAATTAGTTTTGCTTAACCTCAGGGTTTGTTAATTTCACAATGTTAATGAGTTGCCAGACCTAAGCAATAACTTGTTAAGGTAATGTTATATCCGATAAAATGACAGCCAAAGCCACAAAATTATAATCTATGATCCACTGATATACAGAACACTATCTGGGTTCCTTACCTAATATGGAGTAGTGTATTGTTCCATTTTCCCCTTGGTCTGGATCAGAGGCCTGAGCAGTGTGGATGACCCCAGGAGGCAGGTTTTCTGGCAGGCTGATCTGGAAGGATGACTGCATGAACTCTGGAGGGTTGTCATTGTCATCCAGCACAGAGCACAGCACTGTGGCAGTACCCGACAGAGGCCGTGTGCTGCTGTCACGAGCCTGCACTGCAGACAGGAATCAAAGGGAATTCATACTTACGCTCACTGTAGAAATCTTGGTGTAATGTTTATTTTGTTTTGATTGTCACAAGATATCAGTAATCCAGTGTTTTTTGTTGCTCGAAAAAAAACAAAACAAGGATTCCCATTATAAACTATAGTTTGGATTAATTTGTTGGTGTTTTTAGGAGTGGGGAGTATCTACAGCTGGAAAACAGTGATCACAGTATATGCCTCTTAACCACTTGTCCACAATGATGCCCCTGATCTATGGTTCTTATTTCCTTCCTGGACTTAAATACAATGGAATAATGAAACATGCATTCCTGAGTACGCAGTGATTTCTGTGGGTGCACAGTGAGACTTTTGCTAGCATACAAGTTATATTTTGAAGAGGAAATATAAATTCGAAAACCAGCCAATCACAGACTTGGGGAACGTAATCCTGACTGGCTGTTTTTTGTATCTATTCAGGCCAATAAGTAGGGTTCCACATTCTAAAAGTACAACATCAAGTGGCTTGATTCAGATTCAAACATTTTGATTTATTATTATTGAATTACACCCAGAAATTCCTATTTAGTGCTACATTTGCATTGTTTCTCCACGTTTCTTGAGCTATTAGCTGATAATATACAAGGATGTGGGAATGCCCAGTCATCCACTGAAGCACATGCGAGAAGAGGCTCCTCACCAGCTGCACTGTTACCCCATCTGTAATTTGTGTAAATATATACAGTATTTCAAATAAAAAGAATTAAAAGCAATTTGAAGTAATAAAACTATTGCCCAAGGATGTTTACATGTGCTCTACACATTACACCAATAAATAATAATATATAATAATAATAATAATATGGTGAGCAGCACCCAGAATGCAATGTGCCATCCATGCGAAAATCTGTTGCATTCTATTCGTGGAAGTTAGCAGCCCGATTGGAAACAAAACAGCCAATCTGGGTTACTTTTTCAATGTCTGTGATTGGCTGGTTTTGTGGTACATTGTAACGCTGTGCCAAGTTGAGAAAGCCCACAGACAGAATTGAGAGCACACACAGCGAGATGTTGAGAGGGGAGAGAGAGAGACGATTGAGCGAGCCCACAGATGCCTAATATAAACGCCATATATTTTGGCACACCAGTGTTTTGAACTAATGGCTAACATCAACATGCTAAGCCATCAGTGACACCCCTAACATGCTTCTTATTGGTTCTGTCTCTGCTGACCAAGCCAGATTGGAGTTTAAATAAATTTTAAAAATCCTGTCAACATAAGGTATACTGTGACAGCTTTTAATACATGTTGAAAAGTCCTTGGTATTTAATTTCTCTGTAGTCAGAGAAAATTGTGCCCACATATTTCGGTATTTCCCAGTAAGCCCAGTGTGATTCTGGCACAACTTCAAGACAATCAGGCTTTCCTCTTATTATATTTTGTTATTATATTTAATTGTTCATCATACTGCAGACTGTACAAACATTATGATAAAACATCTGAAAGCAGTTTATCACTAAACACTGCTGAATAGTTTAAATGTAATTACTGACTGTATGCCCCTGAGAGAGTGAAAGCAAACACTTCAAAAGGCAGAGGGTGCAGCAGCGCAGTCAGTGGAGGTTAGATATACTGTACCTCAGCCCTTTAAAAGTCTACTGTTTCCTTTACATAAATCAATCTGCTGAATAATGTTTCCTTTATACAAAAGGCAGACCTTGAATTCTTTATGACTTTGACTGTGAAGCATGACAAGAAGGAAGAGAATGAGAAACGGAGGGGGGTAGAGACTGAGAGAAATGCCTGTGTTTGATAGAGACTGTAGGAGACTACTTCATATGTTTTGTTTTAGCAGATTCAGATTTTTTTAGATATAAGATATTTTTATAGTCTCACGATTTGAGCCAAGGATTGACTTAAATGTGTAGCCACTTGGGAATATTGTACAAAGAACAGCATTCACAGGCTTTCAAATAGTTGGTTGAGGTTGTGCTTATATTTTCAAACACATTTCATTTAAAGACATTTTTCATTTGGGAATTCCTGATCACAGCCATTGATCATCTACTTTAAACTTATATAAACTCCAAAACAAAACTCGCACAAATACATGGCCGTTGCTGTGTGATGTAGCACCACTGCTCCTTTTCCCTGAAGCTTAATAAGCAAAACAAAAGCATGTGTTTGTTCATGTGTCCTACCTCTGAGAGTGAAATGTTGCTGCTGTTCTCTGTCTAGGTAGGAGGTGGTGGTGATCAGACCGGTGTAAGGGTTGATGCTGAAGAGCTCGTAGCCAGTGCCAGGCAACAGACTGTACCACACCACAGCATTCTCCTCTGGGGGAGAGACACGGCAGGTTAATGTATGTTTTACACACTCTATGATTTTGATTGATTTTGAAGCATCTTGAACCACCTGGTCTCCAACTCCAGCTTCACATGATGACATGGCAGATCATAATGTACAGATCCACAAACAAAGATTTACTTAAAAGACATGCAAAGGACACATGGTACTCATATCCTAAACAAAAACCTACTCATTAAAAAGCCAACTCAACATCACATTTAGCCAAACTTTCAATTAAAATTACGGTGTTATGTCAGGTTGAGTTCAGCACCTCATCAGCTGAGTTTATGTGAGTTCCAACAGAAGCAGTGTCAGTGTGTTAAAAATTGACAGGAGAGCAAAAGCTTTATCTGAGCCCTTTGCTGCGCTAGTCTGGCACTGCTGCTTACAGGTCTTGTGATACACATTAACCAACAGAAAAAAGATTGCATTGAAATTACACACAAACTGTGGTGGTGAAGCTGTAACAGAATAATGCACAAGTTTTACATGATCTGAGATCAGAGGAACTCTGCAAAAATTCTCAATAGTCTAAGTGAAAGGTTGAACCATCTCCTCTTTACCTGTACTGGACAATGAATGGATGCAATTTTCATGGATATGAAATAGTGTGGGAGCTCTGAGTGTATGGTGCAAAGAAAACAAGGATGATGGGTGGTGTTCAAAAATTTAAATAACTGAAATATCATCATCATATGATCATTAATCATTCAGGTTTATTGATTGCTGTCAGGATTTCTGGATTGGGATGTTGTGGTTGAATCTATGTAATTATGAATTAATGTAATTTTCAATACTGTGAACACTAAGACAAAATTCAAACCATTCTACCCTTTGAAAGGTCTCCCCTCTCAACAGTCCAAAAACTGTGTTGAGTGATTGTCCACAGAGTGATGTGAATGTCTTTGTGCCCACAACTGCGAAACCTTGAATGACCTTTGATATTTGCTTGTTCTCAACCTTTAACCTATTATTAATTAAAGAATTGATTATATATTAATTATGTATTATTTATTTAGTGGCTCAATTAAAATTTATTTAGTGGCTGGTGGGCAAGCTACTGAAATGTGCTGTGTGTAAGGGTTACTTTTGATGTGACATAGTGTCTTCCATTTGTTATGTGCTGTGACATGTCTGACACGTATTTGTTATTTGTCACTGGTGCAATTAACAATTATATTCTTTAAAGATCATTCTGTTGATTATTTTCACGATTGATAAATTAATCAATCAGTATAAAAAATGTAAAACATTGTGAAAAAAGATCATCATAATTTCCCAGAGCACAAAGTGGCGTCTTCAAATGACTTCTTTTGTCTATCCAGTAGTTCAAAACCCAGTGAAAAATCACTGTAATGACTAATCGATTATCAAAATATTTAGCAATTAATTTTCTTTCAATCGACAAATCAATAAATCAACTAATTATTGCAGCTCTATTTGTCACTGTGCATGGGCGACTAAAATAGTTTCCGCTCTGGGGATTCATAAAGTTTACAGTGTGATATTTACTCAGCACTTAAGATCATTGATGTTCATCTTGATAACATATAGAAAACAAAAAAAAAGAGTGAAAAAAAATCCCAGTATTAGAATGTCCTTATGCAAATGTGTACTGATGTGGTGATGAATTCACAAAATGTATGTGTCTGTTTTCTTGTGACCCGAAAGACAAAGCAGTTGTTTTTTTTAAAAACAAAGTGAAATCCAGGACACGCAGAGTAACACAAAGGTTAGCTGTCACACTCGTTGATACTGCACATCTCCTCTGACTGACTCCAACACATGGAAACTGGATACAGAGACCAACACAGCCACAAAACAATGGTCATCTTTGGTAAGTGTTGGGGGGAGGGGGGGGAGCAACGCAAATGATAATCAAATAACACTGGTGGGAGAGTGGGCTGAGCTGCCAGACAAGGCGATTTGAGGAGAAAGATGAAAACACAGCGCCTATTGGCACAGATGGCTTGGATTATGGAAATCATCATGAGAGAGGACCTTTCAAATCTCCCAGAGGAGCTCTGTGCTTGCTATTCTTGGGCAATTCTCACCCTCAAGAATGTTAGTTCACATCAAAACCCTTCCTGGACAGATCCTTCTGCCACAAGCCCTCCACCCCGAGTATTTAAAAGGACTCATACTGTCAACATTACCAGACAAGATGGGATTTAGGAGGGCCTGTGGACAACGTGTTAAAATAAACAAGACTGATGTGTAGATTTGTGACTATGATTAGATATCAGATGATGGAGATTTCCTGGGATGTACAGTGAACATAATGCATAAAAAAAGACAGAAATGGAACAACTCATGAGGAAAAAGGGCAGGGGTTGGTTTCAATTATACTGCTAATGGAGTGAAACAAAACAGATGATGACCTTGATTCACTGCAGTGCTGAAGTTTACCAAAACATGGCAGAGTGAGCTGCTGCTCAACTGTATTTTGTATGTTTATATGTGTACCCTGGTTAAATAATAAAGAGGAATAGTTATACTACTGCTTAAACAGATAAATGTTGTTGGGTAATGTCTTCTTTTTGCTATTTAATACTAGTTTCATGCATGTGGTCTATGGTTTTGTTATGGTATGTTAGGGGCAGGAACACATGCTAGTGCTGCCATCTAGGCGCTTTGGAGCCACACTACCATCTCCACTTCTACAGAAGGACTATTTCAGGTTAAACATGACGCTACTAGATGAAAGCTGCAGCTCATCTAACAGTTTCCAAACTGAACACAGCTGGGTTTTTAGAGAAGAACAGACCTGTTATTTTTTTTAATTTTTTTTTTTTATCATTTACCTGTGAATCTACATAGCCCCAAAACTATACATGTATTTGGGAAAATAGGAAAAACTCCACAGAGAGAAATCAGCAGAAGAGAGATTTGTCTTCCAGGATGGACAGATGATGATATTGATAACACCAACTTACAAAAACATGATCCAACCGAAAACATGATATAAAAAGAGGATAATTATTACCTGAATCCTCATCAGTGGCAGAGACCCTGATCACTGGTTCTCCAGGGTCTCTGTTCTCAGCCACACTGGCGTTATAAATGTTCTGACTGAAGACAGGCAGCTGGTCGTTCACGTCCCCCACCTCCACTGTCAGAGTCTGGGTGGAAGAGAGCGAAGGTAGGCCGTGGTCCACTACGCGGACGGTCAGACGATGGAAACGTTGTGTCTCATAGTCCAGAGGGGCTGAGAGAAACAAAAGGCCTGTAGAAGATAGAAGAATGATGGACAAGAGGGGGAATGGCTTCTTAATCTTGGAGCATGGAGAGGTGGCTTGAGACTTTCTGAAGTCACATGCAATAAAACAAAACATCATTCTAATTTGTCAGGCTGATTTTTTAAAGTAACTTTTAACCTCATTGCTTATTTCCTTATGGATTTTGCATAGATTGAAAATTATCCAATTATTTTAAGCCAATATAAAGTTTTTTAACAACACATTACATAAACAAACATTATTCTTAAGGATCCCGTAAACTTATTTTTTTTCTATAGAATTGTACTTACGATATGCACTGACAGGGACATTTTACATTTAAAAAATAAAGATGGCAGTGCTCTGGTGGGCAAACAATGTAATGGAAACACTGCTTTTTAACTTTCTCTACTGCAATATCTTCTTTCTTATTGGCCGACACATGAGCCAATACAGATATAACAGCAATAAGCTAGTATCTGCAGATATATCAGCCCTGCCTATCGTTCTCTATTAGAAATTGTCATTAATACATCAGTCACAAGTCCTACCTGTTTTCTCCTCTAGTGTGAAAAACCCTTTCTTGTTTCCAGCCATGATCACGTAAGAGACGACCCCATTTTCACCTTGATCTCCATCTATGGCCACAAAATGATGCAGCAGACTCCCCACCTCTGCATCCTCCATCACCTGAGTAGTGTCTGCTGATATAAACACCGGCCGGTTATCGTTCACATCCAGCAGGAAGACCTGACCTGTCACAGATGTCTGTTTGCGCTCCTCTCTCATCCTCGCCTGGTCGGTGGCTGTCACAGTGAAGGCAAAGCTGGGGGTGGTCTCCCGGTCTAAAGGACCTGCTACAGTCAGACTCCCTGTGTGAGGGTTGATCTGAAAGGGGAAGCGTGATGAAGACCTGCTGAGTTGAGGGTCAAAGGTCAGGGAGTAGCGGAGAGCACTGTTAGGAAACGTCCCATCAGAGTCCCTGGCATGAAAAGCAAACGCCAGTGATCCGACTGCAGCATCCTCCCACAGACCGAACGTCACCAGTTTATCAGGGAACCAGGGTGCGTGGTCGTTTACATCCTCCACTATCACGCTGACCAGAACAGACATGTTCACTCCAGGAGCAAGTCCTATTTCTTCAGCTCGAACCATGACGAAGTACTGCATGGCGGACTCGTAGTCCAGCGGCTGGTTGATATATATGTCACCAGAGGAGCTGTCAATGCCGAAGTGAACACTCCCGTCGCCCTCAGTGATGGAATACTGGAATCTTCCTTTATCTGAAACACTGGCAGAGCCGATGACAGTGGCCAGCTCCGTGTCCTCCTTCACCGTAAAACGCCTCACAATTTGGTGGTCAGAGCTGCCATACAGAGCCTCTAACCCATGAACCTGCAGGTAAAATATGTCCAAGTGTGATATTGTTTGTTGGTTTATTTGCACAACATTTTGAAAGTCACATTAAAATTACAACAGCTCAAACAAATAGGAAGAATTAAAAAGTGGACGTGGTAGGGACACACAAAAAAAGCAAGTAATGTGACTCCCACTGAAGAGACATAAAATCTCCCAGAGTGGTGATTTTTCTGAATATACATACCTGTGTCACCCTGTGGTGTAGATAAAGACTTTGATAAACTGTAAATCCCTTTTTGTAAAATTAATTAATGTTTCCTACTTTGTTCTTTTCTTTTGCAAAATCACAACATTGTGACTAAAAAATATGTATTATATATCATGCAAATGCTAGGGCCTGTTTTATTCATATAGTGGTGACAATAGGGGTATTTTTGTATCATGTTATCTCCTATCTATGGTGCAGTATTCTGTACAGTATGTACACATACACATAGGAGATTGCAACTCTATTTGTAAACTTATTATGCTGAAAAAATTAAAATTACAGACAGTTGAGTGTTTTGAAATAAAGTTGCATGAACTGAACAAACCATCGTTTGTGATTTGGAAAACACAGAGAGGCAGAGTTTGCATAAAGGGCATCTGTGTGTTCACCAATTCACTGCAGTAACTTATGAAAAAGAAAATTACATAATTTACATATCATTCATGCAAGAGTTTAAGAGTCATCTATGAAAATAATTCAGAATCAATACAGTATAAAAAGAAAACTATAAGCCGTCGTATGAAGTGGAGGAAGGACTCTACCTGTACACGAATGACTGCGGTATCCTCCAGGTGTGTGGCTCCGTTGTCCTTGGCACTTATTTTCAGTGTGTAGTACGGTTTGGGGTTCTGGGTGAAAAGCTCCGTTGTACGGATGTCTCCACTGTTACTGTCAATCTCAAAATGTCCGAGACTCTCATCCTCTAAATCAACTGAGAGAAATAAAAGATCAGTTAAAGTGCATACTGTACAGCTCCACAGATCCAAAAAAACATAATGTGCCTAACTCACCTTTGACCAATGAAAGGGCGACTGTTCCATTTTCTCCTGCATCTAAATCTTTGGCAAACATGTTTGTCACCAAGGATCCTACTGGTAGACCAGCCCATATCTAAAATAAAGAGAGGAACATGTCCTGCTATAACAACATATCAACCACTCTGTACGCTTTAAAGATATATATCTGTGGTTCTGATGTCTATCCTTCCTTTATATAAGTCACTGTTGATGTATCGTTTGTCCACAGAAACAATCTCATCAGATGAATATATTACTGTAAACTTGACGCAACAGTCTCACCACAAGGTCCACACTTTCCAAATGAACTTTTAATCTCAGTTTGTAAACTGACATGGATGAAAAGTACTTAAAGTGAATTTAAATGTCTACAATTTCTGCAGAGGAAATTTGTGTGAGAATAACAAAATGGACAAATCAAGAATAATTAAGATATTTAGGGATTCACTCTTAATAGGCAAATACAACATAATCTCTTCATCATAGGCTCATATTGAGTAGAATAAAACATTAGAAATAAAATAATATAATGGTGTCTTTTTTGTTGCATTAGTGTTTTCTCCATAGCCTGTATAAAGTTTTTTTTCCCCTTTGTTTTTATAGTGCCATAATCTATTAGGAAATAATTCTTACCGCCATAAAGAAAAATGTCCTCTGAAGGATTCCAGAATCACACATACCAGGCCAATATACAGATAAAATCCCATCATGTTTACCTGGACATTAAGCTCCTTGCTTGCCGGCAGATGTGTAAACTGTGGAGTGTTATCATTGATGTCAGTGACCAGGATTTGAACGGTGGCAGTGGCATTGAGACGAGGGTGGCCCTGGTCTGTCACCATCACCTTCAGACTGTGCTGGCAGTGCTGCTCCCGGTCCAGCGCCACCCAGTTTATAATTTCACCTGGAAGAGTGCAGAGAAGAGACAGACAGGTGAGTACGAACAACTGCACAGTGAAGCTAAATATGACCTCCAATCTTTTTACCTGTTTTAGAGTTGATTCGAAAGAACTTCCCATCTGAAAGCAGGATGTAGGACAACTGGGCGTTTTTCCCAGAATCCTTATCCTTGGCCTTGACAGTTCCCACCAGGCCTTGAGGCGACGACCCCTCTGACACAGTGAAGTAGTAGACCTCACTGCTGAACACCGGGGCATTGTCATTGATGTCCAGCACCAGCACTGTCACTGTAGCTGTGGCTGTGATGTTGGCCAACGAGGCCTCTCTGGCCGTGGCAAAAACTCGAAAACGGAACACGGATTCTGCCTCATAGTCGAGATTGTGGGAGAGATGCAACCATCCGGTCTTTGGGTGAATCCGAAACGGAGCAGGAAGAAATCCGGCTTCTGCCTCCAAAGAGTAGGTGAGGCCTGAGTTTGACATGTGAGCTCCACGGCTACGGTGTGCCCTCACCTGGATGACCCTCGAATCTTTCCTGTAGCCCTCACCTATCTCCACCTGGTAGACTAATGTCTCGAAGGCCAGGCTGTCTTCAGCAGCAGTGCTATCCACATTGACTAGGAGGGTCAGTGTAGAGCTCAGCGAAGGTTCTCCTTCATCTTTGGCCACGATTTCCAGGATGTACCTCTGCTGATGATCCACCTGTAAACTCTGATTTAATGTAACTGTCCCACGATTGTGGTCAACAACAAACGTACCGTTTCTGGTACTTTTTAGGTAATAAAGCACCCTTCCATTGACACCACTGTCATAGTCGTGTGCATGAGCTATGAAGAACACCGTCCCTGGGAGTGTGTTTTGAGATACTGTGATGGTGTCACTGAGTTTAGGGAAAACAGGAGCATTGTCATTAACGTCAACAATAGTGATGTTGACCTGGGTGGTGCTGTAAACTGGAGAGGTGTCAGTGTAGGACTGAAGAATCAGCAGGGCATAAGGCTGCGACTCGTGGTCCAGAGGTTTGATGTTGCTGATCAGGCCGGACATTGGATGAACGAAGAAATAACCCTGAGGGTCTCCGGAGGAGATTCGGTAGGATACTGATTCTGTGAAGTCTGTGAAGACACAGAGTTTTTATTGACAGAGGGCATCAAAACACCAATCAAAATATAAAAAAATTCTCCTAAATTACAAACATTTTAAATCCTCCAACTTACCTTTAGTGGTTGCATTTAACCATGTGGATAGTTTTGGATTTATTTGTCCAGGCTTTAAAATATCTATATCTGAAATTGCGGCCTCATCAATGACGATAAATGGAATAAATAACAATGACGGTAAATGGAATTTACAGAATTTATGGAATTTTTGTTTTGGCGCTCACAGCTATTGAAACACATATATTACATAATACATTGAGAAAATAATAAAAAAAAGAAAGCAACCCACATAATCTATACATTAGTATGCACATGGTGAAGTATATGTAATACAACATACTATTTTACTTGCCACAAGAGTGCACGCCACACAGAATAAGCAACATCAGGTAATTACAGTGCAGGTCAGAAGCTCCCATTAATCCCCTCTAAGTGTTTGTTACACTTCAACAGTAATTACAAACCACTGAAACAAGCAGAGAGCTTAACGGTGCCCAGCCCCTCTCAAGCAGGCCCAATTCTGTTGTTTCCACTTTAAATTGAAGTGTTAATCTGCTAATTTATTAGACAACCTCGAATGACTGTCTAGTTTAATGGAGTGCTTTAGCTGTAGAAGGGACTTAGTGGCAACGTAACAAGTGGACTGTGAAGGGATAATCCTTTGAAAACTGGGGAGTCAGGAAACCCTCCACAGAGAGAGGAGACTCTATGTTACTGTAGATCAAAAGTTCCACGGAATACAAGCTGCTGTATCGCCGTCACTCAGAATCCTATTTATATTTCCAATTTGCAATTACTCAACTTTACCTGTAACCAAACTCAAATAATATTATAATAAGCATTTTTGTAGTAACAATAAATCCAAAGCCAGTCCAGGTGTGTGTACATTTATGACAGGACTATCTTTGACCTAAGTGTGTGCAATTGTCGTTGACCCTTTATCATCCGTCATCTGTACATGTGGCTAAAGAGGATTAAAGATTAAACAGCAGCCTTCCTCTTTACTACTGCTTTACTGCCTCTTTATGTCTGGAAGGTGATTTGAACAACGACATTGATCGCTCAATTGTCTTTGAAACAATCATTTGTCAGGACAAATCCTGCTTAAATACTGCATTACCGCAGCGTAAATTGCAGACTTGCTCTGAATCTGAACAATATATTTTTTTAACAAGAGTGATTGTTCATTTTGTACTCGTACCAATATTCTTTTTAACCTTGTGCAAAACTTTATTATATTGTTCTAAAGGGTCTATAAAATTGTGAGGCAAAGACACTGAGGTGAAAGGGACATGCATGCTGACTGGTGTACTATAAACAACTGGAAGTTGTGTTAAAACCTTTAGAGCCTTATTGCCATAATTTGCATCAAAATTCACAAACATGATACTCATATGTTAAAATTCCTTCATGAAGAAACACCCACAAATTGAACTGAATCACAACAAAAAAGATGTTCCTTATAATCCCAGAACTTGCCTGGGAATCCTCACGTTTTTAAGTTTACTTCAGCATCAAAGTAATCCAGTGATAGCTATCTGTGCATCCATGGGTACATTGCAGACAGGAAAAGTATAATAATGCTGAATAATAGCTAATTCAGCATACATTTAGTAGTAGTGCCAATTTGCCAAAATGTAATCTAATATAGTTTTGAAAAAGCTGTAGCACACAGCTAACTCACTGACTCCATGGTAATATTATACTTCTTGTCTACAAATGTTTAATAAAATATTGGATGTTGCTATCTCCACCCCCTCTCATACAGCTGCTCTCAGACTAAAGAACAAAGAAGTGGTGAGATATACACAAACCTGCTGGGTTGATGGCCTCCACTGTCCCGACAGAAGTCCCTGGCGGTGCATCCTCAGGCACCGAGAAGGTGTAGCGTGACCTCTGGAACACAGCTGGAGCCTGGGCGCTCTGTAAAACATTGATGGTGACCTCTGCAGGCTTGACTGAGGTCAAGCCCTCCCCATCCTGTGCTGTTATTGAGAGCTTCACACTGGCTGCACCCAGGTGGGTCAGAGTGGAGGTCAGGAAGAGCATTCCTACAGGGACAGAAATATGTTAAAGGTTTTATTTACTATGTTCTAACAGTCAGGTGATACAGTCCTTCCAAAGTTATTGTTTTGTTTATTGTTTTTTTGTTGTTTCACTTCAATAATACCTACTTAACTGAAGGTCATTATTTTCCTTTATTTGACCAGGTAAAAGTCTCATTGAGATTACAGCCAAGACGAGCTGATCAAATAAAATTAATCAGCGAAAGTAATGTATCAGTCATTTCTCTATGCTTCCAGATTCTCAAATGTGACAGTTTGAGAGTTTGTTTCATTTCAATGTAAAATTATTATTTTTTGGTTTTGGACTGTTGGTCAGACAAAACAAGCAATCTGAATGCATCACCTCTAGGCTCTAGGAAATTAATTAGAACATTTTTCACTCATGTCTGACATTTTTCAGACAAAACAATCAATGGATTGAGATAATAATCATTGGATTGATCCATAATGAAAATGATTGTTAGTTGCAGCCTTGATTGAGATTATAATATTTATATTATTAAAAATACAATTTAGACAACAAACAGGCAAAGAAACACTGCACAAAGAGACATGTGCAACATGCTGCATTACTACAAATGCCAGATGGCTCATTAGACGTGACTAATTTTTGTCACCAAAATTTACCTAGCAATCCCATCCAAAGCAGCAACTATTATTCAACACTTCTCATACTGCTCATTCGAACAAACTACTTAAAATTCTTACACTTCAAAAAGTTTAAAGTTTAAATTTTTATTCAGTTTTACATTGTGGCTGAGTGCAAATCTTATCACAGCCACATGGGGGTATAAAGCTTTGGGCTTTCTACACCACCCCTGCTGTGCAGTGACACTGGCAATCATATCACAGGGACTTACACAAAGTAAGTAGTTGTTTATCCCAGAATACTGGGCCTGCCAGTCACACAAGTTAAAGTTAAACTTAAAGACTAGTTAGTGTGACAAGTCACTTAAGCTTGATCATGTTGTGTAATCATTGCGTTACTTTCTGTTGATATGATGTGCAGTGTTTTGATTATGATGGGCTTATTGGCCGGTGAACGTGCAAACAGTAAGGCAGCTCTGAGGGGCAAACCGCCACAACATTTCACAAAACACAATGACATTTCTGTAAACACAACAATTTTTTAGAAAACATATTGTGCTTCAGCAGGTGTCAGTCAGTTGATCATTACCATTATCGCAGTCGATTTTTTGTCTCAAACTTCATCAGTTTGTTGAAATGTTTTGTATTTTTTGTTTTACTTTTGTTATTGTTTTGTCGAATGTTGTAGTTTTTTTGCCCCTCAGGCCACCAAATTTAAGACAGCTAGACAGATAAGATACAGTAAAATAACCCTCAGATGACCTTATACCCATTACACTATTTTGAAGGCACTGCAGATGTATGAATTGCTAGCAGTGCATACATTTCTTTATTCTATTACTTGATAATCTGTTGCTCTGTCTGAAAGTGCTGTGTGGTGCTCTTTTGTTCAGCACATTTTCTTTTTACTTTTTAACTGCAACACAACATTTTTCTACAAGAAAACAAAACAATAAAGATGTTCTGTGTTTTGTTATGCCTGCCTACCTGTTTGTTTATCCAGGGCAAACAAACTGGACATGTCACCAGGAAGGACTTCGTAGGTAACCTGTCCAAATCCGCCAGTATCTCGGTCAGTGGCGAGAACGTTGAGGATTTCTGTGCCGGGCTGTGCGTGGTTGCTGATGCTCATGGTGTACTCGTCAGGGTTAAACACTGGAGCGTTATCATTCAGGTCTTCTATGTCAATGTGAACGTAGGTTTGAGCGTTCAAGCCTCCCTGACATTAAAAAAGAAAAGAAGTGAATTTTGTGTGATGGATGGAATGAAATGTAAAAAATCTGCAGTTTGTCAGTCAAAGACAACCTTGAAATGTTGATGTGTTGATTACAGTGCAGGAAGTAAATGATGATTGTTCAAAAATGAGGGTCAGGTACACAGAATCTAAAAACATATTTTTCCCGAATGAATTCCACTCACTGGATCTTCAGCTTTGATCAGAATGTCGTGGACCGTTTGTCCTGAGTCTCGATCAATATCCTGAGAGACACACAGCTCTCCAGTCTGTGGGTGGATTTTGAAGAGAGGGTGTTTGTCTTGCTTGTCAAAGCCGTCAGACAAAGAGTACAGAAGTGTGCCAAACTCAGGGCTGTCTGCATCTGTGGCAACAACCTAAAAAGAAGAAAAACACAGTTTCATGCAAGCAACTGAAACAGCTATTAGATTTATTTTGTTATGGTTTCTATTTAAATAGCAGGTAGATAATTAATACTGGAATTACTCAAGCCTGAAAATAGTACTACTAAATGTGTATAAGAGTGCCAAAGAAGGTAATGTGTTTGCCTTTATGTTCCTGCAGCCAAGTTAAAAAAAAAAAACTAGCAACGGCAGCACTTTGTTTTTCTATTATCAAGACAAACCAAAAATGCCATAAAGCCTCAAAAAACGTTCACAGCTCTGCTGTGACTTATAGTGTAACCTAATCTTTGCTTTATGCAGCTGACCAAGTTACAGATACAGATGACCAAGTTTTTGTAAGTCTTTTGTGATAACATAACTCGAGGTCCACTAGCCTTTTCCAGAGTTTTTGATAGTATCTCTCTGCCTTCTTCTTAATTATTTTTAGTTTTGCATTTATATACACACATTTGTATTTAGAGCTATTCCTGCTAATCACTCACACTCTGTATGATGTAAATATTTTGGTTTTTCAAAGATACAATTTGCAGTTTTTCATGTACAATGTTATAATGAAACTGTTGTTAACAGTACTGCTACACTGTAGTCAGTGTCATCTGTCAAATATCAACGAGTAGCCTCTGTAGTAGCTGTGAATCATTATCCTTGTCTTGTTCTGCCAGAGAAGGTCAATATAATAAAAGCATAAAAATCCCCACAATCAAATGATGAAGAGTATCACCGCAAGGGAAAACAAGAAAAAGCCAATCTGCAGAGTAAAGGCCCGCCTCAGATCCGACAGACCTCCTTTCATGACTGACTGTGCCCGTGAGAAGCGGCACATTTACCAGATAGACAGCTCACTTTCCAGTCATAAAGATGATATCATCTCAGACTTATGAACTTTTCGAGAGATGGGCCAAGGTGTGATCAGATGTGTGACACACCCACACAAGCTTTTGAAGCAACATTACATCCTGAAACATCGCTAAGTGGTTACCAGTCTGACCTGTTAGCTTTCGTGTTAACAGAGTGTTAGCTGACCTTATGAAAATTATTTAGAATCCTAATCTTTATCTGTGCCTTTTTAAACAAAAAAATTAAAGGCGATTGTCTGTTTTAATGGCTGACCATAAAACTATTTTAAAATCCTGGATTCTCCTGATATCTGTGTGCAGTCATTATGGATAATATAATCTATTCAACATAGTTAATGTGTAATGTACCCCAGACTTAAAAACGCTCAATCTTCTATAGCTGAGGCCTGGGATTCCATATTGAGGGAGATCATTCATTCTACACTCAGTTCACACTTTATTTGGTACACCTAGTTAAAACAAATGTAGTCTAATAAAACTGTCCTGCAATAAATGCTCCCTTCATGAAGGTTATAATGTTCAGTTTTTGTTGAAACTCTTTATAAAAGGTGTTGAATCAACTTAATGGTCCTTTTGTAGGCTGTTGTTTATCTTGCTTTTGAATTGTATTTTGAACTCATTGTTTCATGAGCTGCTTTTGTTATTTCGCCTACCCTCACTGATGGTCCTGATATAAATGGCATGGACAAAATAATAAAATGTAATAGTGTATTAGACTGCATTAGTTTTAGCTAGGTGTACCTACCTGCTTTCCAATGTTTTATATTATTGTACATTTATAATCTTTGTATTTTGGACACATCACATTAAGCTCTGGGATGCTGTGCTGGGCATTTGTCATAATATTTTGTAATTTCATAGACTGAAAACTGATGACTCGATTCTGAAAGGAGCCCTAGTTGATTCTCTCTCACTTCTCTTCCATGTTGCTTTTGAAGACTCTTTCATATACAATATCTCACAGTACACCCCTCGCATTTTTGCAAAATATTTGATTATATCTTTTCATGTGACAACACTGAAGAAATAACACTTTGCTACAAAGTTAACTGTTACTGTTGTCTGTCTGTTGCAGAGTAAAAGTGTGTATGGAGCAACAGATTGTGAGTGACAATGTGCAACCAAACATCAGTGAAACAGCCTCTGTCTCACCTGCTCCAAATGGATTTGATTGTTTCTTCTTCTTCTGATTTTCTCAAAGTAACGTTTGTGCTTAGTCTGACTTAATCACTTTTCTGAAGGTATCTTCAGAAAGACTTAAAAGTAAAGGGTCTAAGCTCGTATGCAAAACAACACACACAGTTTGGCTAAGTCACTCTACAGTGAAAAAAGACATCACTGAAAAACTATGATTTCTATTATTTTCACTCCCTATTTATTTAAAATCTGAATTAAATGCCAAATATCACTTACGTTTACACAAAATGCATTGGTAAATGAGGCTTCTTTTGTAATGGGCTTCAGCTTGTGCCAGGCTGCAGGAGTGTGGTACCAGGCATCACATCTGTAATAGTGTGTGTGTGTGTCTGTTGCTTAGGAAGAACACTATTGTCTTTGTGTATATAGACTGAAGGCTACTTTTGTCTTATGCGATGTAAGAAGGAGACAGCAAGACAGAGAGCTTAAGATGTTGAATGCTCACACTGGAGATTTTTTTGAAAAACAAAAGTAGTTGATATATAACTGATGTATAACTGAGTTGCTGTTTTTTTTTTTGTCAGTGACAGGCTCAGGTTGTTATTATAAGTGTCTGACAACATTATGTAAAGAGATACCTTTTTGTTAAACCAGAAACAGTCTAACAGCTATGTCACTCTCATCAAAGCCACCAGACTCCTTTAACAAAAACAGCTATTTTGTTATTTGTGAATAATTATTTGACTAATTGTTTAATCTGTAGTATCAATTGGCCAGGTTTTAAGATTCAGAGATTTCTGCATCCATCACCAATACAATGGAAGTGAATGGAATTTCATTAGTGGTGCTCACAGCATAAAAAAAATACATTTAAAACCGCTTACAATGTGTTCTGTGGATTATCAAGAGTAAGCAGGACAATGTTTCTGGAAAGACATGTTGCCACCGAACATTAATATAAATTTTCAGTGCTTAAACCACCAAATTTAAATTCTGATCACTTAACTTTTTTTGGGTGAGGGGCATCATGGCGGCCTAAAAGTTTAAGACACTGACCATACAATTCCCATTTCCCTAGTCTGACGTCCGGCTAGGTACCTTTGTTGCATTTCTCTCTCTGCATTTCCTGCCAGCTCTACATACAGTACTTTCTAATGAAGGCATACAAATGCCCCGCCAAAAACATGAAAAGTGTACAGGGGTGAAGACAAAAATCTCACTATCTCAAAAGCTGGACAATTAAACAAAACTATTTGCATGGTAAGTTACCCATAAGGGAAACAGTTATTTATGTATTTGTTTACCCTGAGTAAATGGACAATTTTCAGCTAAATATTCTCCAACATACCTGTAAAAAGCAGCTCCCAATGTCACTGTGCTCTGGTATGGACACATTGTATAGCTGCTGCTGGAAGACAGGCTCGTTATCATTGACATCCTCCACCTGCACAGTGACTGTAGCCGTGGATGACAGAACCGGTTCTCCTCCATCAGCCGCCACCACCAGGAACCAAACCTCCATCTGTGTCTCTCTGTCCAGAGCTGCAGATGTCGTGACGAGGCCTGATTCCGGATCGATACTAATCAGGCTGTCCTGGTTGGATTTGAGGATGGAGTACCTGACGTCCGAGTTGACGCCCTCATCTGCGTCTTGGGCCTGCATCTGGATGATGGAACTCCCCTGAGGGGCGTCCTCGGCAATGCTGATGATGTATACATCCTTCTCAAAAGCTGGGTGGCAATCATTGGTGTCAGCCACCCTCAGGAGGAATACCATCTCACTGCTCAGGGGTGGGCTCCCAAAATCTGATGCTTGCACCTTCAACTCATACAGATCCTTTTCTTCCCTGTCTAGCTCTGCATTGACGCACAAAGCATACAGAAAATCATCTGTTTGCTTCAGGGTGAACTTCCCATCACCCCCCTCAAGCGTGACAGCGACCCTCTCCTTCTCAAAGTCGGCGTCCGACACGGAAATCCGGGCAACATAGTCCCCAATTGCTGCTGCCTCTGACACCACTGAATCACCTGTCTCACTGAGAAACAACACACTGATGGTGGGACTATTATCGTTCATATTAAGCACCTTCACACCCACAAAAGTGCTGCTGTACTCAGGCTGAGCCCCGTTATCTTTTGCGCTGATGATCAACTCATGAAAAGACTGAGTTTCATAATCAAGCAGCTTGTTGAGATACACCACCCCACTGGTTTCGTTGATGGAGAACACCTCATTTGGGTCACTCTGCCGCCTGTTGATCTCATAAGTGATTCTGCCGTTGTCGCCCAGGTCGAGGTCGGAGGCGTGCACCTGACACACAGCAGACATCACCGGAGCATCCTCAGGCAGTGAGGCGTGATATTCAGTCTGGTTGAACACAGGAGGGTTGTCGTTCTCATCCAGGACATGGATGTTCACCTTAAGAGTTCCCGTCCTGGCTGGGACGCCACCATCAAAGGCCTCAATGGTGAGGGAGTAGAAGTCCAGTGTTTCCCGGTCTAGTTTGCTTGTGAGGATGACATCCAGGCTTAGGTGGTTACCAGATCCACTGCGATACTCCAGGTGGAACAAGTCCCCCATTTCAGTCTCTGTGATCCTGTATCCCTGGGTACCAAACTCACCCTCATCCTCATCTTTAGCACCTTCAAGCTGAAATCGACTTCCTGGGGGGCTCAGTTCTGATATTTCCAGGTCAGCCTCCTCTGAGGGAAACACGGGGGAGTGGTCGTTCACATCTTTCACCTCTAGTTTAACTTTTATCATCTCACCTGTGAGAGTGGCTGCCACAAATTCATACTTATCTCTGCTCTCTCTGTCCAGGATCACAGCAGTGGAGATGATCCCCGTGTCTGCGTCTATTTCCAGGTCTCTGAACACATAGGAATCTCTGCTCTCTGAGATGAAGAATCCAGTGCTTGGCCTGCTTAAAACGGCTCCCAGATCTCCAACGATGGTTTTGGCAGGCAAACCCTCTTTAACAGAGAGCGTCAGGTTGAACACCTGCCCGAGCGACTGCGCGCAAAGCAGCAACAGGACGAGCGTCGGAAAGAGCGAAGTTGCGGCATTTTTGCGACCCATTCCTCCTTTACACATGGCTTTGAACTCTTGGTTAGTAAGTCGATAAGGCTACATATTTCCGTGTAAAAATTCAAAATCATAAATCACATTTTACAGCGTCTCTCCAAACGAAAACGGGTAAATGCGCCGTGCATTTTTGCGCGCAGGAAAACCGCCAGCAGTCATTCTCCATCACAATATTTCAACAGCTTGAGTGATTTTGGAGAGTAGAAATCCACACATCTAGTGACGCTAATCCCCTGAGCTTCTTCACACATCATGGCACTGAGTCGCCACAGAGCACCAACTGTGCGCATTGAACACACCTCCTGGCAGGCGGCACGTCCCACACTGATCGGATGTGGCCCTGATTGCTTAAGATTTAATTAGGCCGAGAGATTAAGTGCCACGTGCTGGCAGGTGACCTGTTGAAAATCATAAAGTGTGCATGAAAGCAGAAAAAGGTGGCAGTAGCTCAAGCTCAGTCAGCTCGGGTTAAGAGATACAGAGCTGAAGAGGTGCCAGTTCACCTCCTGGGCACTGCCGACGGTGGCCTTGAGAAAAGTCCTGAACCCACAACAACCCTCGCGCTCAGATCACTCCATGTGTAGATGTGTAGCCTAGTTGCATGCTGAATAGGTCCCATTTGAGTATGTGCGTGGACCTGTGTGTGTAATAATAACAGAGAAAAAACATTGACCCCCTAACGGGGATATAAAGTTTGTCTTCATCTTCTTATAAACCAATCAGTGATTTAGCACGCCTGGTTTTGGTTAAGTGGGATAATTCAAATAAGCGGTTTAATAGTTTTTAACAAAAGCCCATCCAGTGTTGGAGTGGCTCCATCTACTGGTAAAAACAAAAACTGCAGGCATTGCACAATGAAATATGTTCTTGTAACTCCCAACAGACAATCAAGCAAAGTTTATGGGGCCAATGGCGCGCTCAGTGTGCAAAAGTGTCAACAAGATTTTAAGCGACTGAAATGATGCTCGTGTGCATTTTATGGAAAAAGTGCACGTGACACTAATGTTTTTACATGCGCACAGATGTTAGGTGTGTTTTTTGGCCCTGCTTTTAGCTGTTAAAGCAGGGACAAAAGAAAGCATTCCTTTTAGCTGTGTCTGTTGCTATAATTTGTGCACACCTGTTATTTAAACTCTTTTTTTATACTACAAATCTTTCTATGTATTTACAACCTTGAATTAGATTTTTTTGAAGTTTAACAAATGATGATAACAACTGGCTTTGAAATCTCCTCTGAACATTCGTCTTTGAGCCCACTGCCATAAAATTAGGACAGAACATTGAAACAACCTCAGCATAAGAAAATCACCCCATGTGATGAATAAGGAGATGGAAATCCCTTGCTTTATGGAAGGCATAATGACACAGTTATAATCTAAGACTGGGCTACAGACAAATTAATAAAGATGGAAAGAGACAAATAAATTAATCAGAATACACAATAAAAGTGCAGGTTTGATGATGGACTAAGTGCTCAAGGTTCAGTTAAATACGTATTTTTTAATATATTTTTAATTGCCAGTTGTCTGTGTTTGTCTTTTCTTTTTAAGCAACCATAGAAGACAAACTAAGAATTCCATTGGACAGTACAGCTTGTTCTCTACACATATCATGGTTAAGCTTTGAATTATTTTATTCTATGCTTGTTATAGAATCCAGGCCTCCATAAACATTTTGAGCCTTGGAGCCCTTATTAGTCTGGCAGGCCTTAGTAGCCATCATGCATCCTCCCATTGGTGCCTGCAAGCACCGTCACCAAGCAACAGATGTAACTTGAGCTGTATACCTGAGTAAAGAAACTGCAGAGCTACTGCAGGCCTGCTGTGGGTAGACTTCAGGTGAGGAGACCTTTTGGTAAAATGAGTGTTATCCCATCAGCCAAACATTTGTGTTTAAATTCATGTAACAGTCTCAGTGATTCATTTTCAGAGAAAGAGAAGGTCTTGGCCAAATTAAGTGTATTTTAGAGATTGGATTATATGTATGCACACAACACTGATTAAACATCTTTCACCTGATCGCGCAGATATTTTACATCTACCGTCTATGGTGTTGCCTTTAGAAATGCAGAAAAGGATGAGGAGCACTTTGAGATGTGTCTCAGGTCTCTGGAGGAGGAGATCATGTTTAACGCCCATCACCTCCTAGCATTTAAAGAACCTCTAGAGAGCGGGTTTAACAGTCAGAACCAACAAAAATCCGGCCTTAAGAAGAAACCGAGCCGAGGGTTTTGCCATGCTCTCTCAGAGCTCTACATCCAAGAGTCAGGTAGATATGGATATAAAGCGCTCAAAAAAAAAAAATCCTCTGGGGTGCATGGATGTATGTAGGGAGGTCACGGAAATTAATAGCTGTGAACCAACTGACGCACACCGACATTCCTAGGATGTGTTTTTAACAGCTTTCATGTGGTTTTACACTGATATTTCAGAATAATCCAAAGTGGGACATTGTGAAAATATTGGTGTAATGTAACTGCATGGCAAGATACTTCTTGAAGTATGCATGAAAATGTCATTCTTGTAACTCTGGTGAACCCTTTACTCTAAAAAGCAATCTGACAATACACACGAAAATTCAGCTGGTGGGCTAACTATCTATACCTCTATTAAAATTTGTGTATTTGATGTATCTTGTTGTGCTGCGCTTTCCCAGCTAACCCGCCCAACTGGTGACACTATAAGCACAGTGGAGCTCAGTGATACACCTGGAGACAATTGCTACTGGGAGGAGATTAAGGGCAACAGCTGCAAGTACTACAGGAACATTGTCACCAACAGATACCTTAAGTACATAAAGCCCTTCACTGAACAAAAGACAAAGGCAGTGTGTGAAAAATGTGGTCTTTATTAAATGGAGCAAAATAAACTTCACATTTTCAGCCAGAAAAAGGGCAATGTTTGTTTCCACATCTGTACAACTGGCAATTCTGTTGAGTAAATACAAAAAAACATTTTCACAAACAATTTATTCGACACTGCAGCCAGAAGCAGGTCTACTCTGAGGCCAATCCGTCTGTATATAAGGAGTGGTCGATCAGACACACCATAGCCATCAGAGAGCCGTCATCATCAAGAACAAACACTCAGGGGAGGTTCCTGGCACTCCAAAATGGCCACTTTACCGGACTAATGTCATACAACGACGACTGCAAATGGTTTTTAGAATAAAACGGGACAATTGAACGTCATATCGGGATGTGGTTGCTTCTGTTAGACACGTTAGCTATGAAGAAGTTTGCCTGATGGAAAAAGTAGTAGCAAGAAAAACCTGACGTATATCTACAACAGGAGATTTGGTAGAAATAAAATGAAACGTTACTGTGACAAAGAGGAACAAATATAAAATCATTAGAATCTTTTTCTCTTGAGGATTTCTGGTTTCCAGTTGATTGGATGGCTTTCTTCCGTCTGCAAGAAAGAAAACAGGAGTTGTCACATGATCAGCTTGGGAACTCACACTTCAATCTAAATTGACTTTAAATAGAACAGTGTAACTTACGGCAGTGTCGTCTTCTTTGTATACTTTAATGGTCTTGTCAGCCTCAGCGGTGATCAGCCTGCTTTCTGAGTTGTCGAACATGCAAGCAAAGATGCCGGACTCGCTGTCCAGAGATCCAGGCTGCACAGCTGCATGAATCCGCTGGAAGTTGTAGCCTGTCCTCCAGTCCCACATGTGGATGGTTCCGTTGTCAGCTACAGAGAGAACAAAAATGCTACCATCTTATTAAGAATTAAAAGTGAAACATTTTCTGTGGATGAAACAAGCTGTTTAGGAAGAAAGTGACAGTGTAACTAGTTATGAATACCTCCAGACACCAACACGCCATCAGAGTTGACAGCCAGAGTGTTGATAATGGCGTTGTGGCCCGACAAGTTCTGGATGAAGTTGCCATCTGGGAACATCCACTGCTTGATGTTATCAGCAGAACCAGAAGCAAACGTGTATCTGTAAAACACAGGTAATAAGATGACAACAAATTAAGTACATTACTCTTAATTAGTTTTCATTATGGTATAATAGGTATAGTATAATCCCCTAGGATATAATATCTTACTGTTCATAATAACTCAAAAAGAGCTTTGACTAATGATTTGTTTTGTAATTGATTAAGCTTTTAGTCCATTAAAATAAAGATGAAAATTTGTATCGCCCCATCAAACCCCATACGGATTCAATTTAATATTATATAAAACTGAGGAAAGCCAAAACTCCAATTACTCTTAGCCATGTAATTGTTTCAGCACTATCCTTAACAACACTGACTAATTAAACCATATATGTTTAGGTTTGGTAACCTCGGTGACTTACTGTCTGGGGTGCAGCACAATACTTCGGACAGACTTCTTGTGGTTTGTCAGAGTCGCTCTGGTTTTTCCAGCAATCAAATCCCACAGTCTGATGGTTGAATCGTGACTGCCTGCAAGAAGTTAATCAGTTGCAGTTGTTATCTGACATTAACAGTGAAAAGGCCAACCAATCGGCTACAAGGTCAACCACTTAATGGTGATACACAATGATTTGTTTGGTATTTACCAGTGATGATCTGTGGTTCTGCAGCCTGACATCTCACTGTGGCAACAGTGTTGGTGTGGCCCGTTAGTGTGTGCACGTTCGCTTTTGTCCTGATGTCCCACACCTGCATGGACAGAGAAAAAAATCCAATTACTTTAATTAATGAATCCTGCAGAGGCCTTAATTACACGCATCAAATTCAAAACATATGCAACAGCTGCCTGATGTAAGGATGGTCTCTTTAAACACCAGTCCATTCTGAAACTTGTACTCCTTCGGTTTTGTGGGAGAGATACATGCTTAGGTACACCCCACATAAAACTACACTAAAACCAAGCAAAAAGAAAGCATTTTTTTTTATTATTAGGGAAGAATGAGTGTGGTATTCATTATTAAACTACTGTTCAATAACGACAGGTATAAGGTGACAAATGCAGAACTGTGAAAACCAGAAGTTATTCATGCTTGGAAAACACAACACAACATAAAGAGCTGAACGCAACCCACAGAATGGTAAATCACAGCCAGGAGCAAAGCAGCCATGATGTTTATCAGAAAATTCAGATACTGGAACCCTCTTGCCTGAATCTCAAATGAAGTTTTTTTAAAACTCAATCCAGAAGTAGGTAATTTTCAAACCCACATTTATTTACATGCTTTTATCCACTTGTAATTGTGCAGAGGAAAATGTGAATGAAAATGCAACAGTGACTGCTGAAAGTAAAGGTGAGAACTCTTTCTTAAAACAAAACTGAACCTGTTAAATTTCAACGTTAACATTCGTTTACATTCAATGACGAACATGCAACGTATGAGCTCACCCTTGCTGTGGCATCTCTGCTGCACGTCACCAGCACGTCAATGGTTGGATGTAGGTCTATACCATACACAGCACTAAGGTGTCCGTGGTAGTGCCTGATGACCTAATACACAGATTGACATTGTCAACAGGATCGAGAAATACGACAAATCAAATGAAAAGTCTTTTTATGGCTTTTTAAGACTTGTATGTATGGGTTCGGAAGTAATTCCATTGCATCAACCTCTTTCTCATTTTGATGTCATACCTTGTTGTACTCCAGATCCCAACACTTGACCTGCTTGTCTTCTCCACAGGAGAACAGGTAAGGGCTGCGAGTGCTGACCGCCACACCTCGCACTGTACTGATGTGTCCAGTCAAGGAGAGTTTCAGTTTCCCACTGGCCAGGTCCCAGATCTGTCAAGACAAACACCCATCAAGTTATGTTATGAACATTACAGAACATTTCCAGAAACAGTGCCATCTTGAGGTGACAGGAGGGATGTTATCATGAAAGCTGCAGCTGTAGACACTAGAAAAAGTGCTATACTGATCCAGCCTGTGGGTCCAGAAGAAAATGTAAAGGCGCTAAATATATAAAGTCTGATTTGATTAAAAGCAAAGTGTAATAATGCTGCAATTAACCATTCTGGCATTCATAAACCTACTTAAAATACAACAGATTTAATGAAAGAGAGGTTAGAAAAAATTTAGCACAGTAGATGAGGGGTAAATAGACCCTGCATCTCAGTCTAAATCAGCGAGATGTCTCAGTTGTCATCATGTGAGCAAACAGAGATGACTCCACGGCAACTGAAACAACTTCAATTTGCAGATGAAGACCATGGGATGCAGCTGAGAGCACTGGAGATAGAAAGTAGACCTTGAGTTTTTAATTTTGTCAAACTGCTATTCCTGAGATCAAAAAAGTGTTTTCATGCTCAAAATGTGTTCTTGTTCTTACACTTCAAGACACTCTTCAGTATAAAACCTCTGGATAACATTCATTATGAATTCGTTATTTTCAGCTTCACTCACCTTTATGGTTCTATCAGCAGACCCTGTGACAAACCACTGATTCCCAGGCTCCACAGCGATGGACCTCACCCAGCCAAGGTGACCACTGATGACCTATCAGATAAAACATACTACTGTTAAAAATAAGGAAACATCCCAGATGTAGGCTTCACTTTGGCATCAGTGCAGCAGGCACATCTACAAATAATGGGAAAATACAGCACACAAAGGAAAAGTTAAAATGATTTGTAGTTACCCGAAACAGCTTCCATGGTGGATGCCACTGGGGTTTAGGCATGGTTGGAGCTTTCCTCATTAGTGAAGAATTTCTGGTGCCGCCTCCCTCCAAGAGAGACTAAAATAAATGCATTCATTATCAGCTCTGCGCTGCTTTCAGAGATTTTACAACAAGGGTAACAAGATAGCTTTAAACACACTTCAACCTACCACAGCAGACGACTGAGGGTGAGACCTCTCCGCTCCTCCTGCATGCCGATGGATGTCACCAACACTAGCAGCGGTGCGGCTTACGTCCTGCCTGAAATTCAACAACGTGAACCTTTGTTTATATAAGTTCTTTCAAAATCCTGAAAAGTTCCAGAGTGTTTATACCAAATTACTACCAATAACTTATTACACTAACACACTGTAGGGGGGGCGTTACCTGGCCTGTGAGGGGGGCAAAGCCAGTGCCATGGAGTGGACTCCTCCGTCACTTGGATTCCTGTGCAACTTTGTGTCAGCAGTCAAGGCCACTCCTTTTGAATACAAAAAAACTGTCATAAACACTAGAATAATGCTGATGCAGTTCACTGAATGGGCTCAGAACAATTATACACATGCAGCTTGGTTAAATTAATAAGCATAGTACTTACCAGGTCCAGAGGGATAAGCGTGTGTCCCAGTGATCAGATAGTCTGGGTCATCCCCTGAAAGACATTGGAATAAAAACCACCACCTCTAATGAGTGAGTTCTAGAGCATCAATGTTCAGGACAACAACAACAACCTTTTTAGTTAGTCCAAATAAATTACAAAACAAAAACTGGGCTTTCTGGATCGACTGTTATGATACTGAGGGTAACATGCAGTGTTTGTTTCATCCTCACCTGGTTGTGTGTAGCCCTGGTGGCCTTGCATGCTGCCAGGAAGCAGTGAGACTCTGTCTTTCCCTTCCTTCAGGACAGGCATGTGTAAAACTGCACCATATTCCGCTTTCAGTTTCACACCCATCTTTAACTTGAAGCTACAAATACAGGAGACAATGGTGCATCATTTCTTCTTCAAAATCACTCATGTGCTCACTCAAGTAATGATTCTGTCATGTTATCATTTGGTCTTAAATGTCAAAACAAACATTAAGGTCCACAAAAGGCTGAGGAGAACTCCTGAAGTTTAGGGGAAAGTTAAGGGAAACATTTCTATGCCCATTCGCTCTTGTTAATTTAAATTTAAAATTAATTAACAAAGAGCTACTAGACATCATTTTGACAAGCCTAAAGATCTGACAGACTAATCAAAATCATGACAACGGAAATAAGAGCAATTTCACTGTTGTTTTTCTCTGTGACTTCCTGACCACACGGTCAAATTGAAAGCAAAAACCGCTGCCCCTCACCTGCTGGACTACATTAACATTGCAGACAAATGCTTGTTTTAAACCCAGTTCAAGATGTGTTAATCATTAAATTTACTTGCAGAAAACAATGGAAATAAAATGCAACATAAATTAATGTACGTTGAGTTGCCAGAATTACCTTTCATCATCCTGTGCGATGGTTTTCGCATGGTCGGACACAAACATATCGTGCGTCCTTTTGAGAGATCTGAAAACCAGTGTGTGGACTGAGTGCTTCTGGACATCCTGTAGAAGAAAATAGTGTCTTATGTTAAAAATATTATATTTAACACATTTAAAGGGGGCAAAATTTATAAACGACTCTGACGTTACCCTGAAGTATAAGTTTTGCATACAGAAAATCGTATCGTAAACGTAACGCTTTCCAGCCATTAGCCGGGCCCGGCGGGGCACAGGTTCGGTAGCCAGCGCTTTGCGGGCGCAAAGAAACATACACGAAAATACTTCAAACCTCGCCTTACCTCAGTCATCGTGGTGATATAAACACAGAAAAAACACCGCAGTTGAAGAAAATACTTTTTCAACGATTGTAGCTTGGTCGCGCTCAAACATATATCACAACCGTGAAAACATGCCCATCACCAAACACCGACGACCACACGACCCGGAAGTAAACAATACCAACAGCAGCTGGTAGTTTGTCATCGCCACCTACAGGTCGGGAAATGTAAGCCCATGTAATTCTGCAAAAAAGAATAATAGAAATAATGTATTCCATAAATGTCAACATTTTGAATTTTCACTAATAATTAGTGTCAATATATTGATACAGTTAATGTAATTTAAATGAATGTAACTTGCACTCGTTGAGCACATGCCAAAGTTTGGTTTTCTTGTCTTGTGTACAGGCCATGTTTGCCTAACAGAGTACATTTACCAATGTTTATCCAATCCTTCAATGGCAAACAAATAAATAAAAATGTACCTAGTTGGTGCAAAGTGTGTGGGTTGCTATGTTGTGAAATAGTAGGGCTACAAATAAAACAACCCTGTTCTCCCTTCAGACCAACCTCAAAAACACCTGTTGACTGATAGGAATTTAGGGAGTGAGGGGAGCTGTATATCCTTTATATATCCCTAGCCTTTTGCATAACCATCCTCTATATTAGGCCATACAAAGGCTTTTGACATTTGGCGGAACCATCTACCTCGAGCCAAATGGATTTTGGACTCTACAGGTGGTTATCAAGGTGAGTGTGATGAGGCATGAGGACAAGTACTACCAGTACACAATGCAAAGTAGATAAACTGTCCAAAAGGGGAATCAAAATAAACACGGCAACTGTGGCCCTGATAAGATCTAGGTCACCAAGAGGATTTGATGTCCTGTGAGACACAAAAACTGTAACCATATAATTCCTTCAGTTAGTCTTAGTTGGTACTATTCTAAATGAATCTGTTATTCTGGGGTCAGCTGAGGAAAAGTCTGTTTGGGGTGAGTTTATTTAACGTGAATACCCTGTCTAACCATGTCTATAAAGTGTACCCTTGAGGTTTTAGTGAGAAAAATAAAATCAATCCTCATGTCATTTGTAATTTGTTTTGCAAATAAATCAAAACCAATGCTTAAAAATGTGTCTAAGGATAATGGCATGCAAAAAAGTATATTTGGTTGAACATGACTAAAATCTGATCTCATAGGATGACATAGGCTATAAACAGCTTGCTAGACATTCCTGTTATATCTACACTTTTAAAGGTTTTCGCATGATTTTTAGAGCTGCTACAGATGCGGCATTTCACGAGTTTTGGAAGTGCAGGAAAGGACAAAGTCAGGTGAACTTTGTATTGATATGCAGATGACCATTGTCATCATGGTAACAAGAATGAACATGAGGTAAACATTATGAAAGTTTAGTTAGGTTTAGGCAGTAAAACTACTTGGTTTAGTGAAATAACTTGGTTTGGGTCAAAATACGTCGGCTACGTTAGGAGGTTAAGTTACGATATGTAAGTTAACTTCCATCAGTAAGTTAAAAGAAGTCCATGTTGACTTTTGGTTTCACACAGGACACGAACAGCGGTCTGCCAGGTGAAAGTCCTGTCCATCCATCCCGCTGATGGATAATAAGACCTGGATGGGGTGCTGCTGCTAAACCTTGCTTTCAATGTTGCCCAGTGGCCACCTGTGGTATTGAGCTGCATGGGCCAAAAAAAATCCCAGCCCGACAGTGTTTACAATTTTTAAGCCCAAGCCCGACCTGAGACTGACACCAATGTCATATATTAATACTCTAAGCTCTCTCTGAGGCGTGCTTTCTAATGTGTGCTTCAAACATAACTACCAGTGCCACCAACAATAGAAAATTAGGCTATGTCTAATATTTATAATATAATCAATATAGCCTACAACATTTCATACAGTGTATGTATAAATGGATACAATGGAAGGAGAGAAGTTAAATCAGTCAGAGCCCAATCTATACAAAAAAAACTTGACTCAGACCTCCACCCTGTGGTCCAAAAAGCACATTTCCCTTAGACCACCATATTAAAAAAGACGTTTGTAAAACTATATTTGTGAAACTTTCCTCATGCAAAAAAAGTGATCGAAGAATCCGTGATGTCATCACTATGTAAAGTCTATGGGCAGAGTAGGAACTTGCAGGTAAGATATGCAGGTGAAACATTACTGCACATATTTGTTGGGCTGCATACCCAGAAGCTAGAAATGTTTTTGGTGTATATGCCAGGCAGATGAATGGGCACCATCTTTGGATCCAGTCCCCAGGGGTTTGTTCCAATACTCATATTTCCATACTATTTTGGATGACAGAAAAATATCTAGTATGTCTCAATATATAGCATGTCAAATACAATATGCCAAAAACACCAGGATGTCCTGCATTCGGTTGCATTTTGCAGTGTGCAGGCCAGCATGCTTTTTTTCTAGCTATTCTGACCACAGTCCCCTCTGCATAGCATGCGCATGAGCAAGAGTCAAAGTTTAAGGGGCAATGTTTTGATTTTGAAGTAGTATATCCCAATTCTTTGTATACTGCATTCAAGTTGCAAGAGTACATACTTTGTGAGGGCAGTTGCAGTATGTACTAATAGTAAAAAGAAAAAGTATGAGATTTGGAATGCAGCACAGATAATCCAAATCATAGCTTCTGTAATAAATACAACAATTGTGCAACTTTGATCATTTTAAATGATTATTGACAGGGGTCAGGGGGTGTTGATTATATCAAGATAGCATAAACAAATGAAGAAGACAAAATAATGAAATTTAAGGTGGTATTAGAAGTAATTCTCAGGAAAACTCATGATGTCTTACAAAGCACTGCTTATTGAAGCAAACAGAGTGCGGACACAATGTGGTACCAAACTAATATGAAGAATACTTCCAATCTGGGGATATCTATCCTTCTTAGACATGCAGAGATTCACTAAGTGTCCAAATAAGATTATTGTGCACCCCTCTATGCTTGTTTGAAGACCCTATTGGATTTCGGTTCTAAACAAGACACTGTGCTTACCTAAGTCAACCCAATTCATGTTGTGTGTCATTCAAGTTACATGCAACACTTTCTAAAGAGAGTCAGTCAGTCAACAAAAAAACCCTTGGGTTACCTAGGAAGTGGCTCACAGAGTGCATCCTTACTGAGGCAAATGCTTCAAACAGGCACAACAGGCAGAAAGGAGAGACAGATTCTGACCTACTGTTTTGGCTTACTTTAGCTCAGCAATTGAGCTTATCATGACCAAAGGAAACCTGTGTCATAGTACACATTCAATTCTTCCACATTAATTTCAAACTTGATGCATTGCATTACATATAGGTGTGTAGAGCTGGTTTTTGCAATGTATTCAGACACATATTTTGGATTTTTTGATTATTTCTGTTTACCAGTTGCTTTTGTCTCATCTGCACATTGTTGTAACAAAACAGCTGCATGCCAAAGGACTTGGGTTTGACTCCAGGCTGGCAGACAAACTAAGTCCAGACCAAAGTAAGACGGCCAATGAGGTAACCCACAACTCATATTTGGTTAAGAAAATACTTTTATTTAGTGGTCAAAGCAACGCTGAGGAACACTTTTCTGAATGAAAAATGGGAAACTGTTGCCGGTCAGATCAGCAAAACATGGACACATCATAAAGTCGAGACATTATGGAGTCATGTTATTTACTAATTTCTGTCAGAGATCTTCCAAGGAGGCGCGTTATTTCATTTAAGGCGATTTCAGTGCTGTTATACTAAACACCTTAACTGCAGCCTTAACAGACCACAACCGTATTAATCTACATTTTAAGCATCTCCAAGTCCACCAAACTGTTTCTCCCCAGCCTGCTGTCGACTGCCTGCTGTGATGTGACTGAGGGGAATGAACTTCATGGTGGTCTCTTTCAGGGAGTACCAGCGGTCGTGCCATGTGACCCAAATAATGCCGTTGTCGTAGCCAAATTCACCTGCATCCTTCTCCGTGTACCTGCCACCTAGATGAAGAGAACACAAACAGTTTAGAGTGAACCTTAAAGGATTTTTACTTATATATATGTTTGGATAAAAGTTCTGTCTTTATTCTTCAGGGGCTAGTTGTTGATTTGTTAATAAAAACAAAATTGTAGATCCTTAAACAAAACCCATTAGCTAAATGAACACTGATTAAAGGGTTGGGCTCAGGTTTCCGCTATGTGGTCTTACCCTGGTAGTATTTGCCGTTCAAATGTGCAGCATGACATCTGTTCATCCACCAACCGGTGCCGTCCTGCGCAGCACAGTTGCCATCGTACTTGTCATTGTCCTTGTCGTGGGTACTGAACTGCATGCCATTGTGAGACGTGTAGAACTTATCACTGGGATCATCACCAAAGTCATAGCCATCGAAAGCATCTCCAGCATCACCGCCAAAGTAGAAGCCGTATGTTAGACGGTACATGTCGATCTCTGGTCCAACTCTGAACATGTTGTAGTCGGCATACCTGGAGAAAGGAAGCCACAGAGAGGAATGGAGGATTAATGTTGAGTTTGGGTAACCTCTAATGAGTAATTTTTTTCTTCTTCAAAGGAAACCTAATCCTCATGGTCATTTTTGCCTTGTGTGTGTGTATGTGTGTGTTGGTGTGTGTGTGAATGTACTTTTTGTTTCCCTCCCAGTCAACAAGGTCTATCCTGAGCACATTTGGAATGCTTGAAGTGGCAGTCAAGAGATGCATCTTCTCTAGGCCAAGCCAGAACTCAGTTGTGTCATCTGATGAGAGATTACCAAAGCCCTGCTTGTACTGGATCCAGTCCTTGCGGAAGTCCACGCTTCCATCGCGTCTCTGTAGACATGAAAAAGTGTCAAAATGTTCTTCTTCGACAAAATAATGTGTAGGAATCACACAGCGCAAGATGGAGACAATAAAGGGCCATTTCCCTTGATTTTGTTCATGGCATACCCTCTGTATTACTGTAAAGCCACGTCCAAAGCTGTCAATCTCACAATAGACCAGAAACTGCTCTGTGGCTTTTGCTGGTTTCACATAGTAAAGACCACTGGTGGTGGCTCCTTTGTTTGCAACATCCTGACAGTCTGATGAAAAAAAAGAACTAAAAACCTCACTCCAGACAATTGTTGTTCATTATAAAAAAAGACGAGACATTACAAAACATATCTTTACTAGCTGTTATATAATATATATAATATATATTATAATAATAATAATAATATAATGTCCACATTTATTTTAATTATGTTTAGAAATGACTTATTTGAATGATCTAGAATAAATCTTATAAATAAACTTTGCATTGATGCACTATATTAATTTTAGTCTCTAAATAAATGGGAATGCTCGAGGGTAAATTAAATGATCTTTTTCCTTTTACCTCTCCCTGTGGTAGGCTGGATCTTAACTGTGTCTTTGCAGGATTCCTTGCATTTCTGCTGCAGCTGAATGGAGAGTTGTTTCAAGTCTGCCATTTTCCTCTCGTTGTATGAAATTAAATTCTGAAGTTCACTGGAAAGACAAACAGATATGAGTCATGTGTCTCAGTTTCTTAAACAGTGAGAAGTACAAAACAATGGAGCTCCAAGAGGTTTTGCAAAATAGATAACACACAAATAAGAACATGAGAAAATGAAATAGAAGCAAAAAGAACAGAATATGAATGAAATTTGGAAAAAGACATGAAACATAATTAAATTTGAGTGCTCAATAAATGTCACAAGTGAGTCTGAGTTCCTGTGTTTATAGGGGAAAGATGAGTCGTGGCAAAACGCCCCACTGGTGTACAGTCCTAGCTGTGCGGGCGTGGAGTGTTGGTGTGCGTTGACCTGGAGGTTTGGGAGGCTGGGTCAAATTGGCAATTGTTTCAAGTTCCTGTTGCAAATTGTCCAATCCCTGTTCACCCCGGCATATACCTCAGCAAGTAATCAGCCATTCCACATGTAGTTGGACAGTACTTTCCCTGAATACAGACAGCGCAAGTGAAAAACATTGATGATAGTGTTCTCATAAATATATACATATACAATCCACACAGCAAAAACATGTAAGGTCATTATTTGTAACTGCATACTTACAAAGCCATTCGTGGTGCATGCTGTAACATTGTCTACTCTGACTTGCTACACAAAAAAGACAAAAACGATTTTGATTTTTTCCCAATAAAACTGTGTGAGTGAAAAACCTAAATTCAGTGACTCACTCCTGATGAGAAGGAGAAAAGTAACAGAAGTCCTCCTGCTGCTGCAAGAAGTGATGGAGCCATGCTACTTTGGCCACCAGTTGTGGTCTTGCCTTCTAGGAGAATGACAAGCTACTCGACTGTGTGGGATATTTATCTGGACAAGGTTCAGTGTTTGATGAGGGGTTCATATGCAAACATCCCACTCAGTAAAGCTGTAACTAAAACATCCAACAGCAGTCATTTCCCAGATTTTATTGGGGGGGGGGCATAGCAGTCAAATCGGACACATCTTATTTTGTTTTCTTTTTAGCCTACCAGATACTTTACTTCTTACAGTTGGTTGTCAGCTGACCCAAGAGCAGATGTAGAACATAACAATTAGTGGTAAAAACTAATAGTGTTTAAAGGTACTGTTGGTGAGATGGTAGATAAGGCTAAGGCAGGTTAGGTAAACAGCATGGCGAGAGCTGGTGTGTACACAAGAATCCTGGTGCACAGGAAAAACACACATTAGAGAGGGTCACTGGAGGCAACAACAAAACTACTAGTGAGTAGATACTGAAGACATGAGGCCACACGTACTTCACCACATTTAGACACTTGGAACACTCTTACGACAAGTAGTAGAAAGCCAGGAGTATTTGGATGATGAGATGATTGAAGTCAGGTGTGCTGCTCCACCAGGTGCCCTCCAATTTAGCCATGCCCATACACATATACACTCACTGGCCACTTTATTAGGTACACATTGCTAGTACCGGGTTGGACCCACTTTTGCATTCAGAACTGTCTTAGTTCTTCATGGCATAGTTTCAACAAGGGGTTGGAAACATTCCTCAAAAACCTTGGTCCATATTGACATGATAGCATTGCACAGTTGCTGCAGATTTGTTGGCTGCACATCTATGATGTGAATCTCCTGTTCCGCCACATCCCAAAGGTGCTCTATTGGATTTAGATCTGGTGAATGTGGAAGCCACTGGAGTACAGTAAACTCATTGTCATGCACAAGAAACCCGTTTGAGATGATTTGAGCTTTTTGACATGGTGCATTATCCTGCTGGAAGTAGCCATCAGAAGATGGGTACACTGTGGTCATAAAGGGATGGACATGGTCAGCAACAATACTCAGGAAGGCTTCCACAATTAACGATGACCCAAAGTGTGCCAACAAAATATTCCCCACACCATTACACCACCACCACTAGCCCGGACCGTTGATACAAGGCAGGATGGATCCATGCTTTCATGTTGTTCACACCATATTCTGACCCTACCATCTGAATGTCACAGCTGAAATTGAGACTCATCAGACCAGGCAATGTTTTTCCAATCTTCAATTTTCCCATTCTAGTGAGCCTGTGCAAGTTGGAGCCTCAGGTTCCTGTTCTTAGCTGACAGGAGTGGCACCCGGTGTGGTCCTCTGCTACTGTAGCCCATCTGCTTCAGTCTTCAACATGTTGTGTGTTCAGATTTGCATCCCGGCAGTTTGATGAAAAAAATGTGTAGCGTAAAACATTGTCTGGCTCACTCCAGACTATTGCTGTTCATTATAAAACAGGATTCAATTTTATTTCACTTTATAAAAAACAAGACAAAACATATCTTTACCTGCTGTTGGTGTGATTTATTTTTTGGGTAATAATGTTCACATTTAATTAAATTTTGAAGTTTAGAAATAACTAATTTGTTTAGTGTGTATTGATGCACCATATTGATTTAAGTCTCTAACTAAACATCGAACAAGGACAAACGTTGTTCAGATCAGGCATGATTGAGAAACCTCATGTGAAATGGTAATGACCAGATGGCTGATGATTTTATTTGTTTTCTTTTACCTGTCCCTGTGGTGGGCTGCATCTCAACTGTGTCTTTGCAACCCTCACTGCATTTCTGCTGCAGCTGAATGGAGAGTTGTTTCAAGTCAGCCAATTACTCGTTGGATGAAATTAAATTCTGAAGTTCACTGGAAAGACAAACAGATGTGAGTTGTATGTCTCAGTTTCTTAGACAGTGAGAAGTACAAAACAATGAAGCTCATAGATATTTTACAATATAGACATGACAAGCATAAGATGAAAAGGAAATCAAATAGAAGAAAGAAAAACAAAATATGAATGAAATTTGGAAAAAGACGTGAAACGTTAAGTTAGTCATTTAGTTCCTGCTTCTATAGGGAAAAGATGAGTCGTGCCAAAACACCCCACTGGTGTACAGTCCTAGCTGTGCGGGAGAGGAGGGTGGGTGTTCATTGAACGTGAGGCGTGGTCGGCTGGGTCAAATTGGCAATTGTTTTCAAGTTCCTGTTGCAAATTGTCCAAATCCTTGTTCATCCCGGCATATACCTCAGCAAGTAATCAGCCATTCCACATGTAGTAGGACAGTACTTTCCCTGAATACAGATGGGACAAGTGAAAAACATTGATATATATATATATACAGTCCACACAGCAAAACATATTAGCCCATTATTTGTAACTAGATACTTAATTACATAACTACATACTACTACAAAGCTGTCATTTGTGGCGCATGTGTCACGTACCCTCGGGCGTGATGACTGGCTGTTTTTGTTCTTTGTCTATGATTTGTGTGCTGGGAGCTTGGTGTGTTTTTGTTTTGTCTTGTGGTGTTCTGTGTCACTCTACTGACAGTGCTCGGGGACGTGCCTATCTCTGGCTGCTCACACACCTGGCTGAGCTCGTCACCACACCTGCTCGTCATCTAATCATCTGCAGTACTTAAGGAGCAGTGACACATCCAGTCACTGCTGGATTGTTGTGAAGTATAGAATATGCTACAGCTTTCTAGCCAGTTTATTGATGATGCTTTTTGCTGCCTGCCTGAGCTGTATACTTCCTGTCTGTTTCTGCCTGCAAATTAACCGTGTGTCTCTCTGCCTCAGGAATCATCATTGGAGACACAGTCCTGGAAATCCTGTCCGGAAACCCAGTTCGCCTAGCCCACGCTTCCTGTAAGCCAGTATTTGGATCTACCACTCTTCAAGCCTGCCAGCCAGCCACTCTCTGGATCACCCCCGCCTCTGGACTCCCACTCTCGCCTGCCAGCTTCCCCTTTTGCACCATTTACTCATTGTCTAAATAAACCGTTTAAACTCTTGTCCGATCTGCTTCTGGGTTCCCCTCAGAATCCTTACAGCATGTTGTGAAATTGTTTATCCTGATTTGCTACACAAAAAAGAAAAAGATGATTTAGATGGTTTTTCTCAAGAAAGCTCACTGCTTATGAGAAGGAGAAAAGTAACAGAAGTCCTCCTGCTGCTGCAAGAAGTGATGGAGCCATGTTGCTTTGGCCACCAGTTTTGGTCTTGCCTTCTAGGAGAATGACGAGCTGCTCAACTGTGTGGGATATTTATCTGGACAAGGTCCTTAGTTCAGTATTTGATGAGGGGTTCATATGCAAACATCCCACTCACTGTGTAGGGACAAACCTGTGACTCCAAAGTCCAACGGAGGTCATTTCCCAGATTTAATGGGGATCTGTAACTGACAGCTTTAGCTGAGTTATCAGAGCACAGCCATATGTGGCTTTACCATGAACTGTATATTTATGAATTAACCCAGTGCTGGTAATGATGACAAAGCAAGTCAAGAGAATGTTGACTCAGCTTTATATATCTTATCTTATTTACATGTACATGTCCCTGTAAACATTAACATTAGTATGTTGTCAATGAAGACGTGCCAACAAATACTGGACGAATGACATGTTTGTGAAACAAGACCACAACATGTCCATGGGAAATGCTAATTTTGAATTGGCGAGCAGATAAAACATTTTAATGTTAAAGACATCTTAAAATATGGAAAACAGTTTCTGCCAGGAAAAATAACAAAATAAAGGAAATGCTCAGGAGAAAATAAATGTTATGATTATTGAGTGGTGTTGATCATATGAAGACAGCATAAGCAATTGAAGCAGACGAAATATGTACATTTAAAATGGTATTTATTTCAAGCCTGTTGCATTACATACAGGTGTATATTTCTGGTTTTGCAGTCAATTCAGACATATATCTTATTTTAGCATTTTTGATTATTTCTTTTCACCAGGTGCTTTTGTCTCATCTCCATATAGTTTCACAAAACAGCTGCTTGCCATATGGACTTTACTAGATTGTGTCTCCAGACTGGCAGCCATTCAGTCCAAACTAAAACTGTCCAATGAAGTAGTAATGACAATCCATATCTGGTTAGTGCATTAGCCAAAGCTGAAGATGAAAAGGAAAAATGTAAACATCAGTGTCCATGCTGGGTCAGATCAGCAAAACATGGACACATCAGAGATCTTCCAAGGAGGCGTGTTATTTCATTTAAGGCGATTTCAGTGCTGTTTTACTAAACACCTTAACTGCAGCCTTAACAGACCACAACCATATTAATCTACATTTTAAGCATCTCCAAGTCCACCAAACTGTTTCTCCCCAGCCTGCTGTCCACCACCTGCTGTGATGCGACTGAGGGGAATGAACTTCATGGTGGTCTCTTTCAGGGAGTACCAGCGGTCGTGCCATGTGACCCAAATAATGCCGTTGTCGTAGCCAAATTCACCTGCATCCTTCTCCGTGTACCTGCCACCTAGATGAAGAGAACACAAACAGTTTAGAGTGAACCTTAAAGGACTGTTACTAATATGCTTCAATAACAGTTTGTTTCTTTGTGTTGAAGGGGGCTAGTTGTTAATTTGTTAATAAAAATAAAATCTTGGAGCCCTAAACAGCACGTTCAGGCAAATTAACACCAGTTGAAGGGTTTGGTGCTGGTTTCAGCCAGGTGGTCTTACCCTGGTAGTATTTGCCGTTCAAATGTGCAGCATGACATCTGTTCATCCACCAACCGGAGCCGTCCTGCGCAGCACAGTTGCCATCGTACTTGTCATTGTCCTTGTCGTGGGTACTGAACTGCATGCCATTGTGAGACGTGTAGAACTTATCACTGGGATCATCACCAAAGTCATAGCCATCGAAAGCATCTCCAGCATCACCGCCAAAGTAGAAGCCGTATGTTAGACGGTACATGTCGATCTCTGGTCCAACTCTGAACATGTTGTAGTCGGCATACCTGGAGAAAGGAAGCCACAGAGAGGAATGGAGGATTAATGCTGAGTTTTGGCCTCTAATGGGTCATTTTGTGGCTGGACTGCAGCATAGGGGGACCAGTCCCATAAACACAAAAGTCAGTCCCTGACTGAGAGATGAGGGTACACTGCTGGTTGGTCAAGTACTGGAGTATCCCCATTGGCAGTAGCTCTGTCTAAATGAGTAGGTGCAGACAGGCCACCACAGAGCTACGAGCATGCACAGAGGCGTTTATGCTCTGTTGTAATATTCTCCAAAATGCCTGGGGGCTCATAAACAAAACATTATATGAAGAAAGAAAATGGTCAATGAGTGTTACCGAAAGATCTCCATAGATCAAACATGGCTGCACACTCTGCTATATGTTCCAGAGGAAAAATTGTAATTAAGTGGAAAATCATATCTAGTCACGGACACACTTTATCGCTGTTACACAATCACTGTATAGAAAGAAGTTAAGTATTTGGAACAACTAATGTATTCTGAAAGTAAGGCTGAATATTCTCTAAGGAGCCTACACAATTTGATTTCTGCTGGCAAAATATGATTTACTCATATATAGAATTTTAAGATCTCCTGTTTTTGAAGTATTTAAAACAAATTGGCCGGCATTTTAGAATCATTGAGACATATTAATAGTAAGAAGTCAGTCATTACTTTCCTTGTTAATTTATTTGTTTTTTATTAGTACTTATGGTTCTGTGTTCAGTGTGTTCTCAGCTTTTGTATTCAACAAAGTGTGAACAAAACAAATAAATAAAAATAGCGCTTGGTGCAAGACGCACATTGCCATTACTTTTGGTAGACGTACCCTTGCGCTGGGGACACTGCCACTAAGTTTCCTAATCTTGTTTCTTCTTTAAAGGGAGCCTCATCATCAGGGTCATGATTTCCTTATCAGTGAGTCCCTTTGCTCTCCTCTTACATAATCTGTTATCGTGTGTGTGTATGTGTGTATGTGTGTGTTGGTGTGTGTGTGAACATACTTTTTGTTTCCCTCCCAGTCAACAAGTTCTATCCTGAGCACATTTGGCATGCTTGAAGTGGCAGTCAAGAGATGCATCTTCTCTAGGCCAAGCCAGAACTCAGTTGTGTCATCTGGTGAGAGATAACCGAAGCCGTTCTTGTACTGGATCCAGTCCTTGCGGAAGTCCACGCTGCCATCACGTCTCTGTGGACATGAAAAAGTGATCAATCCAACATTTATCACGGCATTGCTAGATTTGACTCCTGTTTCTGCAGTTAGTCAACCAAAACATTTCTCAAATGCTAATATTTGAATTCCACTCTTAAAATAGTCGTTTACTAAGGGACTGTATACTAACTTTCTCATGTATGTGTTAATTGGTCAGATATCAGACAGCTTTGAGCTATGATTTCATACATAAAAGCATTATATATGAGAATACTAACATTTAAAAGTAGCTACACTCCCATACATTATTATGCTTTGTCTCTTTCAGTTGTAAATGGTGAAATTAATTGTCATAGGGAAGGTCAAAAAGACATGTCACACACTGGGGAAGGCTGTTTTTAAAGATCAAAACATAATGTCCAGCCCCCGATCCCATCCAAATAACATTCATACAATCAGTATTATCAGTGGTTTGCTTTGAAGTTGGCGAATTACAAACTGTTTTTCTGGGTATTAAATTCTTCTTCTTCGACAAAATAATAATGGCAATAATCCAGAGCAAGATGAAGACAATAAAGAGCTATTTTCCTCAGTTGTTCAAGTGAAGCATACCCTCTGTATTACTGTGAAGCCACGTCCGAAGTTGTCAATCTCACAATAGACCAGGAACTGTTCTGTGGCTTTTGCTGGCTTCACATAGTAAAGACCACTGGTGGTGGCACCTTTGTTTGCAACATCCTGACAGTCTGATGAAAAAGGGAAGAAGAAGGAGAAAAAGGAAAGTTCACTATTATAAAATGTCACAACAAAACTAAAATCTCAACTTAAAGGATCATTTCAGTATTTTTAAACCTGGGCCCTGTTTTTACATATTTGATGTTGAAATGACTAGTAGGTACAAAAAGTTGTGGAAACTGTGCAGTAGAGAGGAGATATAACAGCCTGAGCCTGTCAGAAAGAAACACTTTTGTGGACGTAATTTTGACAGTTGCCCCTAAGGAATTTGTTGCAGCCCCTGCAGCCTGTTCATGGCTGCTGGGTTAAACCATCTACTGCACGGATTCCAAAATGTTTTGTACCTACAATTGGGCCCAGGTTTAACAATACTGAAATTTTCAAGTAATTACATCCATATTTCTTTAAGTTATGATGATTAGACGTAACCTTTTTGAAATTAGGTCACGACTTATTACATCTAAAATAAATCTGTTTACTTTGCATTGATGCACCGTATTGATTTTAGTCTACTAAACTAAACACCGAACAAGGACAAATGCTGTTGAGATGGGGCATGATTGAGAAATCATTTGTGAAATGGGAATGGCCAGAAGGTCAATGAATGGATTTTTTTCTTTTACCTGTCCCAGTGGTGGGCTGGATCTCAACTGTGTCTTTGCAGGGCTCACTGCATCTCTGCTTCAGCTCAACGGAGAGTTGTTTCAAATCTGCCATTCTCCTCTCATTGGATGAAATTAAATTCTGAAGTTCACTGGAAAGACAAACAGATATGAGTTGTATGTCTTGGAATTTGGAAAAAGATGTGAAACTTAAGTTAGTTATTTAGCCTGAGTTCCTGTGTCTATAGGGGGAGGAATGCAACTGGTAACTGCAGCTCTTAAATAAATGTATTGGATTATGAAGGGTGCAATGTTTACCTCTGAAACAAAGCAGAAGAATAAAGACACATATAAAAGAATTACCCAACTAGCTAAAAAAATAACTTAGATAAAGTAATTGAGTAAATGTCCTTAAGTACTTTCCACCACTCACTCATGTCAAATATTATACTTCTATGGTAACTTACAACATTTGCTGTTCCTGTGTGATGATGGTCTTTTCAAATCGAGCAACATCATCCAGCATACTTGAGGACTTTTTGAAGTATGAGTCTGAAATAAAAAGTCAGTAATTATCTCAGTGCAGTTTCAAAACTACATTTCACAAGCCAAGTCAAATAATGTATTAGAAGAGCAAATTTAAAAACAAGTGTTGCCCAAAGGGCTTTACAGGGGAATTTAAAGTAGTTAAATAAGCAAATAATTGTAACAGACAAATTGTCTTGTTATATTACAAAGGGACTCAAGCATAGTTAATTAAAGTTGAATCTTAAGACAATTTTTATGCTACCAAATTTAGTGTGTTACCTGATGGGGAACTCTTTTGAGCTGAAGTAGCAGAATCTTTCATGTTGACAACAGTTAATTCGGCCCCCTGGGTCAAATTGGCAATTGTTTCAAGTTCTCGTAGCAAATTGTCCAAATCCTTGTTCACCCCTGGCATATACCTCAGCAGGTAATCACTCACTCCACATGTAGTAGGACAGTACTTTCCCTGAATACAGACAGGGCAAGTGAAAAAACATTGATTTATACATACACAATCCAAACAGCAAAAACATACTGTATAAACGAATTATTTGTGACAGCATACTTACAAAGCCGTCATTTGGGGTGCATGATGCAATGTTGTCTCCTCTGATTTGCTACACCAAAAAGACAAAAACGATTTAGATTTCTCAAGAAAACTGTGTGAGTGAAAAATCTAAATTCTGGGACTTACTGCCGATGAGAAGGAGAAAAGTAACAGAAGTCCTCCTGCTGCTGCAAGAAGTGATGGAGCCATGTTGCTTTGGCCACCAGTTGTGGTCTTGCCTTCTTGGAGAATGACGAGCTGCTCGACTGTGTGGGATATTTATCTGGACAAGGTCCTTAGTTCAGTGTTTGATAAGGGGTTCATATGCAAACATCCCACTCACTGTGATGGAACAAAGCTGTGACTCAAATGTTCAACAGCAGTCATTTCCCAGATTTGATGGGCATCTGTAACTGACAGCTGGGATTGGAACACAGTTTATTTACCATTCTTATTCATAATATGATAAAAATCAAAGTCAAACGACAGCCTGAGTCATTCTTTACAGGCACAATGTCATTGTAACATGTCCCTGTAAAACATTAACATCAGTGTGTTGTCAATAAAGGCATGCCAACAAATACTGGACGAACGAATAAACAAGACCACAACATGTCGACATAAAAAATTCATTTTCAACTGTTAAAATATTTTACCAAGACATCTTACTTACTGTTGCATATCTAAGTGATTTTGATGAGATTCTAAGTAGACTTTTTTAAACTGAGTCAGAATTATGAGAGAGTAAGTAAAGTAAGTCAAAGGTTTAACTTAATACCGCCAAATTTAGAATTGCATGTTTGAAACCATGCTCCTAAAAACAAAACTATAGACTTTGACATGGGAAATGTCTGGGAAAAAAAACTGTGAATAATTACAAATAATTAATCTAAAAAATATTAAATTTGAGTCATAATTTTCCCTTACAAAATTTGATTTACACAGTCAAAAATACTTTCTAGGTCATAAAATTGTTAAAAATTCTAACTTTATGGAAAAAAATCTGATTTATCATCTCATTATTTTGAGTTTCTTTTTTAACATCCTTAGTTATCCTCTTTTACTTTTCCTGGCGGAAATGAGCGTCTATACAAATGTATGATGATAAATCGGAGTGTGTTACGACCCCCTGTTGGTCTAGGGGTGTTGGGGCCATAAACATATAGGCACAACTGGTAGATCTTAACAAGGTAACGTTTATTGGTAACAGAAGAGATGTAGACAGGTAACAAAAAAACAAAAGGAGGGTGGACGAGGGTGCTGCGAAAATAACAAACCAAGTTAAAATAAAAAGGTCCTCAAAAGGAGGCCTGTACCTATCTATCGTTTTAAACAGGGTTGATTCTTACTACAAAAGAACACAAAGAGCACAGCACCCACTCCACCTGGTGAAAACTAACACAATAGTAAACAGAACAATAAGTGAATTTCTCCACTGCACCCAAATGTGGAGCTAACATACAAAGGTATGCAAATGTTTACCTAAACACAACGTACAGCTAATAGGCAAGGAAGGTGGATAGTTCCACTACACACAAAGTACAACAGACAGGCTATGCAGTCAATACCAGCGGCACACAAGTCAACAGGCGGTGACAAGCTGCCTGGAGCAACAGGTGGACTCTCCTTATGAGCTGGAGGTAATTAACGTGGTGACGAGCCATTGGTTGAGTGGAAAACAGAGGGAACCAATGGGCGGTACAGATGTCAGCACCCCAGAAACCAGAAAGTAGGCGGGTCTTCATTCCCCAGGGACACAGCCTACTTGGTAGAGGTGAGACAGGGAAAAGGGGAAACACAAGGGTGACAGCGACAGCCGTGACAGAGTGCAGTATATTATATTGCAGATAATCATGGCAGCAGCTGCGCTCTCTATAGTCACAACTTGCTGAATGTAAAGCTGTTACTGTTGAGACGCTGGCATGGGGTAAACTATCAACACTAATTCTCTTTTTGCCTGTGGTAAGTGATCATAATATTACTCAGAGGTGTATATTAGATGAAAAAACTATGATTATAAGCTTTAGAACAAGACTTAACTTTGTGATAGTTTAGCTAGGAATAAAATTCAATATTTCTTTGCAATCATCCTTACTCATTCACTGAATAGGCTGCATGATAGGTTGATGGTGTTGACCTCTTATTTGAAACTTGGCTGCACTGGCAGGGAAAACCACTAGTGGGAGTTGAACGACAATAAACCAAAGATTCATACCTTACAATCAGGAGATTTCTAGGAGATCTGTGTGACAAGATACATTTTAACAAATGAAGCTCAATCTCACAACTACACACTGAAACCTACATGAAATACACTGTATCTATATATATACAACATTTGTCGATGTGTATCTGTTCATTTGTGGCACAGAAGGAAGACAAATAAATCACTGGTGGATTTAACTTTACATAAATTGTGGAGAATTAACATTTTGTATTTCAGAAACAAGGTATTCACTATTTGCTTACTGCAGTCTGCAGGAAAATCAGCTTCAGCATGTTTTTCTGAGAAAACAAAGCACATTTTTTACCGGCTTAATTTGTAAGAAGCACATGTGCAGCTGAGCTACTATTGACTTAAGTGGAGGTTGAACACAAGACAGATCAACAGAAGAAAGCAGAGAAAAAGAAATCTCCTGAGTGTAACCACTGAAAACAATTTTTTGTCATCAACAAATCAAATGACAGTCATGCTGTAAATGAATCATTATGATCTTGCTTGTCAAATCAGAAACCTGTCAGATGACCAGAGTAAAATAAAAGCAATTAACAACAAAGAGGCATGCTTTTTTGTATGTTGTGGTGGTACATTTTTCAAGTGATATTTTAATGTTGTGTCATAGTTCCTTTTTTTTACTCCCACTCAGTTAATCTGGAATACTCTCATTAGGAATCTTGTGTCAAATAAAGGATTTCTACAATACTTCTCAAAATTTTAAAAACTCTTCAACAATGAAAAACTAGCAACACAGCAATCTCAGCAACCCTCGTATTTAGGACACATACGTTTTTTGAAACACAATTTAGACTTAGATGTTGGGAAAAAACATTTACAAAAAAATGGAACTTAACAGCTAACTGAGTAAAAAAAACAACAAAGTATCCATAACTGACTTGATATATCCCCCATTACAAATTGTTTGGGGGTGTATTGGGGGATCTTGGTCCCTCCAGTCTCTTTGCCAGAGGAAACTTAATGTACGCGCATCTCATTTTGCTAGGTGAGCATTTTAAATTGTTGGACTGAATTCATGAATATATTTGATGAATAAGTTAATTAAAACTTTGTGAGAGGCTGTTACACCAGTTGCATCATGATCATACACAATATTTTTTGATGTGATACAGTGCATTTGTTGTTTAGCCAATAAAACACAGCATTACATTTACACAAAATACTTTTCCTGAACTCACAATTAAAAGAGCTAAAGGTGACGTGTCTTGGTGTGAAATCTCCTCAGAACCAGCTGAGAACTTTACGTGCATCAGTCAGTAGTGGTCAGTGAAAACTTTTCTCAGTACTCACAATGGATTTTCACACAAAGGGGCGGATGCACCAATTGTCAGTCAGTCTCTATTTGAAAATTCATTTTTTGGAAAAGGGGAGGGGCTACATGGTTAAATAGTAGTGGGGTACAAGATGCACCACGGCACATGCCAACCCACCCAAAAAGCATGATTTACTTGGTACTGGTTTCCTTAAATATAATGTAATAATTGTAATAATTGGAGCAAGATGGACTTCAGGAGTTCTTCATGGAGATCAGAAATTCAACTCTGAATTTTGCTGGTGATGATTTTACTTATAGAGAGAAAGACATTGCACATAAGTGATCTATCTAATGGTATGTTCAAAGACATCAAAGTGCATGTGAATGTTATAAAGTTTACTCATCCAATTTCACGTCTTCAAGACAGTAACAAATCCCCAATCACCACTTGTCTCAGGCACATTTAGCTTCCCCACAGGGCTCTGGTTTCATGCTGTTGTGCTTGTTTGAATTAAGTTATATAACTAATGTTCAGAAACAGGACCACGCCTCTCTCTCTCACTCACTGATTCAACGACCTGCGTCTCATTCAATTCCTAGAATCCAACCACCCGTGCTTCACTCATTTCATCCACCTGTGACTATCTAATACAGTCACCTGCACATACATATACAAGCCTGTCTAACCCCTTTCTCTCCCGTTTCTCAGTTTCAAACCCTGTTTCTCACCTCTTTCAATGGGCAGCACGGCGGCCCAGTATGCATGACTGTGACTCTGTGTGGAGTTTGCGTGTTTGCGTGGGTGTCCTCCCACCATCCTATACATGCATGCAAAAATCCATAATTCTGCCACAATATTGTTCTTCTTCTACTGCAGGAACCACAGGGTGTTGATTAGGAAGCTGCTTATCGAGATGAGCCCCAACCCTGAGTCTCGGTCCACGGGATCCATGCCGCTCTGGCCACCAAACCTTAGACAACCCCCTTCACCCTCCCCTCTATCCCTCCATCATAAATACTCCTTATTATCCAAATAAACTACCTTTTTATACCTCACATTGGCATGGTCTTTGTTACTAAAGTCACAGTTAATGGGCATACATGTATTTTCTTGTGACTGATGAGTTTGTGGCCTCTTTTTTTAGCCAGCCAATGGAAATGTTTGTCTGCTATGGATTTTAAAGGTTAAAATGTCTGTGGATCCATCACTTCCGCATTACAGATTGTACACATTCTTTAACACTGCTGGGTGAAAGTGAGCTAAGGCGATATCAACGAGTGAAGTGCAATGCTTTTCTTTTCTGACTGAGAAACTATTGGGGGTCAATTCAATACTGTTCAATCCCACGTTACACTGGTCTTATCACTCCAATATGGTGATAATGGTTAGCCAGTGGAATGGATATTCTTCAATGTGCTCCGGGCATACACATCTCTTTTTATTACATCAAAACAAACAGTGCAGATACTTGTGACAAAATAACGCTGAATGCCTCATCTATGGACCCCATGACATTAGTTGATAAATCTTACCTTAACTGCCTCTGTGTGACCTGGTTTTATTATGTGTAAAAAACAGACCTAGGATAGATATAAAGCCCCACTGACCTGAGAATGAACTGGTAGGCCCATGAACCTAAACAGTACTGAACCTTTGCTGAACTTGTCTCTTTGTGAAGAAACACCAGATGGAAAGTGTCTCTTTCTTTCTTTCTTTCTTTGGTGTATTCAGACACTGATGCCTGACTGACATTCGTACATTGTTTGTACATGATCAGGATGCAAAGAAACAGAAAAGTATTGTTTTCTTTATTGTGAGTGGTAGCTGAAATTCCCAAATGTTTAACATGTAAATCAAGCCAAACTAATATGGTGCTGAATCAGTGTTTCTCATAAAAACATTGTCTGTTTCAAGTTTCAAGGCTGAATAACAAAGAATATTTCACAAGTGTTCTGACCAGGAATTAAATTTAAAGAGACAATTAGATTTGTATTCACTGAGCTAAGAGACACTTAATATGGCCAGCACTGGTACTGTATGGTTGATAATTTCCTGGAATGAATCTTGAATGTCTGTTTTTAATGGAGGTGAGATTGATGATGGTATGCTCCCTAGTGGGAATTTAGTATTGTTTTTCTGTTGTTTGTTTTGGGGTAGTTGTAGTTTTTTTTGGTTTCTTAGTTTTTCGAATGGCGTTTTATTGTGTCTCATCGCGTCTTTGTTTTACTACAACTGATCTTTTATCTCTACTCCCATTAAAGATTTCAACCAAACCAATATGAGTGACTCAAAAATGATGAGGCATTTTAATAGATTAAACTACCCAATACAAATAATTAAATTAGGTCCTTGATCAGCTACAACAGCATCACTAACATTTGAAATGATAACTAACATCTAAAAGGAGCTATTGCATTTAATGTGTACTTGCGATGTTGATGCTGGCACTAAAATAAAGCATGAACCTTACTTAAGTAACACTGTGAATGAAAGACTTGTACATATAGTGATGTATTTTTACATTGCTGTTTTGCTAATTTTACTTAAAGTAAAATATCTGAATACTTCTTCCACCATTCATTAAGTAAATAAGTAAAGTTTTTTAGTATAGCACCTTTCACAGAGAAAGTCTATAGAAAGAGCTTTCCACAGCACACCACTCAAAGGCGCGATGCCCTTTTGTTATGTTTGTCAGAAGACCTAAGTGACCTACTTGTGATATATGGAGGAGGTCACGTACACAGCATGGTACACAGGTGCCTGATCACGTGTTTAGTTTTTATTTTCAAATACAACACGATAAACGGTATTAGACGTGTAGGCATGATTAATTTATCAATAAGCGAATTTGAGTAAAATAAGAGAGATTATTCTTGAGTTAGTTTTTTGCTTTTAATTTATGAAAAAAAGCTTATCATAAGTTTTTGCTGGTTATAAGTCCAATATTTGAGCAATGTAGTGCCGTATACTCATCAATGACACACTTCCTCAAAAGTAGTTTATGTGTGCTTTGAGGGTCAAACTGTTTTTCTCATAGTCTGAAAATGCTGGCTTAATTTAAATATTTTGCAAGGACTTTACAGTATCTAGGTCAACAAATGCCCTGTAACAAACTATTCAAAGATCAAAAAGGCTGAAGTGTTTCTCAAGGTATTTTCTGGGTTAAAAAATGAGTGCGTAATTGAAGCCTACAGGATTACGGTAATCTAGTCAAAAGAATGTTTTATCTCCTCATATGGTTCCTCTGAGAAGGTGCAGACCATCCAGCACAGCCTGCTTTTTCCAACACTGATCCTGGATTGAAAAACGGGACAGAAAAGATTAACCACTGTGAGTCAACAAAGTCCACTGCATACCGCTTTCTCTGTAACTCACCATCTGGAGGGTAACCAACTTAACCAGAAGGGTAAACAAAAGTTGGAAAACAAATACTGCACCCTGGAACTCACCAGTTCTCCACTCACTCTTCTGTGAATCCTACCAGACTGCCACAATACCTACCCTCTGGAAAACTGCTACCATAATCCCTGTACCCAACAAACCCTGGCCCACAGAACTCAAACACTTCTGCCCAGTTGCCCTAGCAGCCATAATAATGAAGTGCCTGGAGAAGTTGTTGCTAAATATCATCCTGCCAGTTGTTGTCCCACAACTGGATCCCCTCCAGTTTGTCTATAAGGCTAACAGGGGCACAGAGCATGCAGTGGCCTGCCTGCTGCACGTCCTCCTCCAGCACCTGGATTCCCCAGGCACCTTTGTCGGGATCCTTTTTGTGGACTTAAGCTCTGCTTTTAACACCATGCAAAGGCTGTCCTATCCATCTCATGGACAATTTGGGCCAATGTCACTTTCGGCTGACAAAAGTGACATTGACGAGTACATGTTTCAACAAAATGCACTTGATATAGCTAAATGGTCAGCTAGCCAAACCCAGACCTTCCTTATGTTCTCCCTGTCGTCTGTCTCACCACTTCTCTGTCTGTGGTTTTGTATGAAGAACTGCTCAAGTTGCCACAGAGCAACCCAAACAATCAGGATTTCTCCCTGTGCTCCGGTGGCCAGTAATTTTTTTTTCCTGGCAGTGTTTCAACAACTCTCATTTGACTTATACCTGCATTGCGTCACGTCCTGCCCCCTACTCAGGGCAGGGGTGTACTGAATGATTAACAGCGTGGCAGGTGGGTTAGGGGGATTACGGTAGGTTGTAGTTGGGGGTGGTGATGGTGCTCTGGATAAGACACATGCTTTTGGTGTGAGAGACCCAAGCCTTGCTGGCAAGGCACTATAGGTCTATATCAACCAAACCCACTTGCTTCAAAAACAGTCAGAACACTTAACACCCCCACTAAACCCCCCATGCACTGAAAACACTGGACTGAACTCAGACCGGACTCCATGAAAAATGTGTCAGACTCATAATCCTAGCATAAACAATAGGTTCCTTTCACTTCGTGCCAAGGACACCGTTGGTCACCTCAGCATTCCATTCTCATCAATAAACAAAACAGTTGAAATGGTTTTCAGTTTCAAATACCTTGGAGTTAGACTGGACAATAGTTTTGACCAGCACACTCATGACATCCAAAAAAGGAGCCACCAAAGACAATCATTCATCTGCAAGCTTAAATGACTATATGTTGCCCCTCGTTTCCTCCTCTTGTTGCTTAAGAGCATTATTCAGCCCACCCAATTGTACTGTTCCTGCTGCTTCTTTAACATGTTATCCGTTACAATCAGGCCAAACCTACATACATACATAACCAACACTGCTACCAGGATAATTGGTGTTCCCACACCCAACCTGGCAGAGCTAAATAGTAAGGCCATTGCACGCATTGCAACCTCAATAGCACAAGACATCAAACACATCAGTCACCATCTTATCCTACTGCCTTCTAGGCACAGGTAAAGAGCACTGAGATGCAGGAGGGCTCGTTTTGGGAAAAGCCTGATCCCCTCAGCCATATCCACCTTAAATAAAAGGCCTCGCTGAACTGGCTTGAGAGTGTACCGTTGTCTGTCTGTTATTGTATGTTGTTAACTGTGTGATGATGTCTGATGTGTACAGTGCTGTGAATTTCCCCCTGGGGCCAATAAAGCCTAAAGGAGAATGCACACGTGTACAAGGTGTCTCGTGGCTAATCGTATCCTAGGGATTTCCTCAAGAGCTTTCTCCTCCTCGTGCCAGAGAGGATAAAAAGCTAATTTCACTCAAGCATGTTTAGATTTTCCTCCCGAAAACTCTCATGATGCTGCAGCTGTTGACATTCCTGGTGGAGAAGCTTTCACTTCTCTCCATATTCAAACTTTTTGAGTCCAGCTGGTCAGACTGTGAAGACCAGGACCAGAAGAGGAATGCGCACCGCGGTCAACCACCACCCCTCCGAAGAGGAGACCTGCTTGAGGTCCCCAGGACCATTTTCACCCACTATGGCATATATTTAGGTGACAATAAGGTCGCTCACCTGATCCCTGACATCCTCCCCATGCTTACAAACGACAAGGAGCTCATCAGTTCTGTCATTACAAACAAGAGACTCATCCTTGGCTGCATCTACAAGTGCGCCACGGTGAGAGTGGACACATTAGAGGACTTTGCATATGGCTCCAACATACTGGTTAATCATTTTGATAAGATGAAGAATCAAGCATTTCCCAATGAAGCTGTTGCTAAGAGAGCTGAAAAACTCATCGGAGCCATTCCTTATAGTCTGCTGTGGAATAACTGTGAACACTTTGCAACATATTGCAGATATGGATCTGCAGCGAGCCGGCAAACAGAGAAGGTATAGTCCTTAACTCTTTCTTTTGAACGAATGCAGAAGTATCCTAATAAGTGTCGTTTTGGTTATTGATAATCTAAAATATATAATTATCTTTAGGGTATGTTCAGATTTAGTAGGTAAACATAAGGTGTGTTCCATATTTGCACCTTGGTGTGGATCATGTTTGTACTGTGGCTACTTACCACAGAAAAAAGATGCTGTGTTGAAATCATCATTCACTTTTTAAAGATTGTTTGTTGTCAGTTTAATCATGGTTGTATTAATGTGTGTTTTTGGGCGCCCACTGACCCCCCCTACATGTTTGTGGTAAGAAAGATATGATTTTAACGTTCCAGCTAACAGTTGATCAGAAATGTTTTGTAGCCTTAATAAAATTCTCAATAACATTAGTCTAACATGTGAAATAATTAACAGTATTTCTTTCCTTTGTAGTTCTGTGAGTGTGTGAAATCAATCATCAGAGACCAGCGCAGCATGATTGTCACAGTCCTTCTTGGAATTATCTCCATGGTATGTTTCGGCATGGCACCTTCAACTACATTACCCACAATCCTTATTCCCTTTACTTTGTGGATGGCTGGTTAAAGGAGTTCAGCACAAGGAACCTGCAAACAAACTGAACTGAACTTTTACTCGGCAAGGACTGAAAACCTCCTCACCATGGTGCACTCTTGTCATGTGATGTCTTATGAGTCTGCTTTACAACCATACTTTCATTTTATTGATTAGACAATGTTTAATTATTTGTGTTGAAACACACAATAATAATTTTTCTATTTGGCTCATGGTTGTGTTCTCACAAAAGTGTGGTGAAATACATTCTTTTATATAGGATTACGGTTAGCAATTCATTTTGCTACAACTGGTCACCACAAAAATGAATACAGCCTACAGTCTACAACAATGTGTTAATGTATACAGTGATTATTTTATAGTAGTGCTCTTAATTTAATGTTGTAAATATGACAAATGTTTAATAAACAACTTATTTTTATTTGTGTGATTGTGACTCTCCATACATCTTCAATAACATGCAAGTAAAATCAGAGCCCTAAAATGCGTGATATGAATTATGTGTGATATTATATTTCATGATTTATTTTGTTATTTAAAATGAGTTTTCTGAAACAGTATATGTGCAAATACACAGTATAAAAAGGCTGGAAAAATATTTATGTATGTAATGATTATATATTGAGTGATAAGGACAAATTTTCAATCAATCACATCAAAGCAGTGACGTCAAATTGAGGAATCTTTGCATTTTGTAACACTGAGTAACACTGCGCCTACTACCTTTTACTATATTGTAATGGAATTAGCCAGTTATATATTACGTTTTATATGTCATAACATTTATATAACTGTGATACCTATAAATGTTGCTACAAGAAAGTGCTGAATAATGGTGAGGCGAATTTAAAGGGTTGCAGACCAGTCAAGTCAACAAAAACAAGATAGATAGATAGATAGATAGATAGCACACAAAGACATTAAAAACTAATTAAAAAATACACAAACAAAACATTAAATAATTCACAAAAATATAAAGCAAATAATAAAGATATTAATCAAAGGCATCAATCAGTTTGTGGTGTACTTCACTACTGCCTCTATAACGTCTGCTTATTTTAGGCTGCTGTTTAAAACATTAAAAACTTATTTTTGATTCAAGTTACACAACTGAGCTCTTCATCCTGTTGCCTGTCGATTGCTCAATATTAGTGGAGGATTTAACTTGTTGCCAAGTCAGACTCCTAAATTAGGCTGCTTAATCTTAATACACCAGAAACAAAGCCTGAGTTTCAAAATCCAACCACACAACAAAGGGATCAGAGAAAGGGCATTTATTTTTGTCAAAATCACATTGAAACGTTGACCAATATCTAATCCTACTAACAACTCAGGCCCCTCCCAGTTCAAACATAAATAAAATGGGTGTCAAGCACTTTGCTGCCTGCTGCCATCATGTTTCTTTACCAACTACTCAACTTTTTCTTTGTGGCTTCCAAAAAGGAGGAGGACGCTGAATATGACCTGTCCCTTTACAAGCGTGGTGATTTATTAGAGGTCCCCAGGACATTATTCACACATTTTGGTATTTACTTGGGTGATAATCGTGTAGCTCATCTCATTCCGGACATCCTGCCTGTGATAACCAAGAATAAATCTGCAATTGCCAAGATGGTAACAAATAACCGTCTACTATTGGGGGTTATCACTAAGGTAGCCAGCGTCAGAGTGGACTCTGTGGTAGATTTTGCGTATGGCTCAGAGATTCTGGTCAACCACATGGACAAGGTGTGCAGCCAGCCAGCGTTGGACGGGGATGAGGTTGCCAGAAGGGCTGAGAAACTCCAGGGCTCTGTCACCTACAGCTTACTATGGTACAACTGTGAACACTACGTCATGTACTGCAGATATGGCATGGCCATCAGCTACCAGACCTACCAGGTAGATTCTCTGGCCTCCTGTCAGTAGGAAGACTAAACGATAAGTTCACTTTTTTCCCTTCATAAAAAGATCCTTTCCATACCAATGTACGTAACGGGGGACAAAATACTCTTCCTAAGCAAAACTGAATTTCAAAGTTTAACCAAAGCTAATATGATAATATTCAACATTCTGAGTTATAGTAGCCATAGTAAGTAGGTATCTTCCAAAGTTACATTCTTTTTACAGTCAAACCTTTTGCCATTTAATTTGATAAGTAAGGCTGCAGAAGCCTCATATTACCTTCAGATGAACACTGAAATACATTTTTGCATGGAAAGAGGACTGTAAATTTGATCCCCCATCACTTACAATGGAATTTCATAACCAATATGAAGATATGGAACCAATATAAAAGCCAGTAACTCTTCTAATGGACATAGATGTGTGAGTATGATTTTAGGGCAGATTTGAAAAAAACAACAACTATGAATTTATCCTTTAATATAAGATCAATTAAACCTTCCATCTAGTAGATTGAATTAGTCTATGAAGAAAATGTTTTGATATATATGATATATAAACAGTTATTTATGTTATGGTTCAACAGCCAGTCAAAAACACTTCTTTCCATGATTATTATTTTGGGCAATGATTTAGAGTTGTATATGGAAATGGAAATGGAAATGTTTTGTTTTTCCACAGTAATCTTTAATTTTTCACAAGTGTTTCTGTCTTTGCATCCCAGACACTATTGCATGAGAACGGTCACATGCAAAAACCAAAGGTTTAAGGTTAACTTCATGCGTAGCATTTACAATGCAATTAGTTATTTCCAGGGATTGAGTGAAAAACAGATTATTGGAAAAATGTTGTGAGTGCAAATAGTGGTATTAATCTAAAGGTACTTATGATAGTGTGTGACTGAAGTAAACAGTCTTACTTCAATATGACTGGCTACCTTAAAGCTGAAATGCAGACTTACTGACATTTGGTCATATGAGGATATTTTCACAGCAGAACGTTGTTTGCTCCAATCTGAGTCTACTGGAGAGAAAATTAACTTGCTAACTAGCTCCATCTAGTGTTATTTTATGCCGAAATTACTGCCATTCAGGAGGTAATGTAGACTTTCCCCTTGATGACACAGCTCTGCTGCAAAGTTAATTTGTGATTTCCGTAGCCTCAAATCACTGTCTAATTCTCACACTCTGTCTTGTAGTTCTGCACAACAGTACGGAAGATTGTTTTCAGCAGGATGAGCGCTTATTTGACTGCACTATGTGGTGCAGGAACCATGCTGTATCTGGGCTGCGTTACACCACTGACAGTTTTGCTGACCCTGGTCATCTCATTCACCATCTGGATGGCAGCCTAACAACCACTGAAAAGACGGCTCAGAATAAAAGACTCACTTAAACACGCTGGTGGAAGCAAAAATTCAGTCCTGTGGTTTAGCTACGTGATTAAAGGCATGTGGAAACAATTCTGTTCATGATAATAAAAATGTCAGTATTATTTGGGACAATTGTTTGTTTTTTTATATATCAATTGATGTTTTATTTTTCTTTGCCATCTGCTCCTGATAGGAAGGCTGTTTTAAAACTTTTCTTGTTAGATGCTTAAGTTATTTATCATCCATGTTCACCATGCACTGATATTCAATATTAATCTCATTTCAGTAACAGCTCATAGATTATAAATGGACCTTGACTCAGCATTGTGGGAAATTCATGAAGATTGGGATAAAGCTCAACAAAGATATTTGGAAGGATGAGACTGATGGTTGCATAAGGGTGTATGCAGATGGATGTAGTAGGAATGTAGCAGTGAATGCTTTTTTCTCATCAGTGTGATACTACATTTATGTCATGCTCTAGCTAAAAGGTTTCCTTGGACAAAGTGCGATAAGTGTCTTATTAATGGAGTACAGTATCATTTTGTGTGTTGGCTCATCGCTATGAAGTGCTGTGCCCAGTTAATGCATTCTTTAAGATATTTTCAGAACAGCAACAGTTGGTGGCGATTACATGCCCAAAAAACATAGCAATGTGCCAGGTGGGAGCGAAGAAGACTGCCAGCTGATGTAAACATGGATGTAAACAAGGCAAGCTTCAAAATATTAAAAAAGTTGGCTTTGGAAATATTTTGTGAAGAAGGAAATGTATTGAATATGTTTATTTGGCCTCAAAGGCCTGTCAAGGGCATGGAGCATGCGCAATAGCTGCTCCACACACATACATTGCTTTTTAGTAAGAAAAATTAAATGTAAACATAACTTTGGTTCTTTACACGTAATCTCTACTGGGTACCTTTAAAAACCTACAAGATGCACATTATCTTCTTCTGCATCTTGGTTTCAATGAGGATGTCAAAGAAAGAAATGTAAAAGCTTATGAGGGAGAAATGTCCCAAACTTTAAACATTTCATTTTGCTTGTTGGCAGAAATTATACAATGATGTTTATTGATAAAATAGTATTACTTATATTGACATCCATGATCACATCTATGATAACCTACTATAGTAAGTAGATCTTGAGGGAAGATTATTTTGTCTAATACTACTTCCTATGAACCTCTCACTCTACGTGTTGATAAAAGATGTAAAAAGTCACTGGGATTAAACTGTATAAATGTATCTCGGCATCAAACCTAATTAACACAGGTAAAGACCAGTGTTAACAAAGGATAATTGCCTTGACATTACACTTAGGCACTAATCCTGCAGAGAAGCACTATGTATTGATTTAAGAGAGGCTGATGTAATGGGCTGAAGCCCCCAAGTTCTATTAAGCGAGTGTGCAGGTGCACAGTCCTTGCTGAGATTGAAGAGTAACTGAGTTTTGTCACCTCTAAAATTGCAACCTTTCAGCTTTTAACCTGGATCCACTGAGGGAAATCTGATTTTCATATCTATATTTCCACATGGTGTCAAGGGTCTCCTTTATTTATCTACAAATAAATACATGTTTGGATCACATGGCTGCTTTAGAAATCAGGTTTTCTGTTTCTGTAAGAACAGAGTGGAATGAATCTATACAGAGAGCACAAACAAGCAGTCTGTCTCTAGGATGAAGTAGGATTTGCTCTAAGCATAAACATGGTTACAATGTGCAACATTCATAAGGACCATTGCAAGGAAAACAAGTTTACTGTACTCTTAGTCTTGATTAATTTGTTTATTAAAAATTCATGCTTTTGATATTCTTTGATCAATCTTGTGCTTTAAGAGTTGGGACTTTCTTTGTGTTTGCTATTTTAGCACAGCAGTAAGTCTTTATTTCCAACAGTTTTCGCCCTCACCACGGCCTTGAGGGATATTACAGCCCAAACATTCCAGCTGTGAAATGGTTCCCACACCATTGAAAGACTGGTAGTTCCTCAATTGAACAATAATCTTTCCAGCAGTGGTGTTTTTTGAAACATTTCAATTCAAGTTCAGATGCAGTATACAACACAATTATTATTATACTGCATTCAGTTATTTTGCTTATAATCTGATTTGAGTGCATCACTGTTCTTCACATCATACTTATCTAAATCAATGCCAGTGTGGAGAGTGGATGCCCACTGAAGCAGGAAAATTAGCCAATAGTGTATCAGAACTTATAGATGTACATCAATTTGCAATAATACACTTGAAGACACTGGTGGTATGCAGGGTATATAGAAAATAATGATGTGTGTCATACGCATGTTCTGCTCTCAAATGTGAGCCATAATTGGAACCTGGACCATAGACCATGTAGATTCTACCATGATGGAACAGTTGGACTAAAATGGTGCTGTCCAGCAATCAAGAATATATATCTGTAATTATGCCAAAAACTAGTTTTACATGAAGATGTTGGAAACCAAGTTCTGAATCACACAAAATGTGGGTTACTGCATGTCCATTAAATTTTCATTACAATACTTCCCAGCTCATGCTCTGTGGTACGACTCAAATTTTGTGATTTTCATGACAGTGTAGTACATATTCAAGTTATGATAATCAGATAAGAGGCGAGACATGTAGAAGAGAAACAGTACAATTGTTGTTTACCACATCTATTAAACGCTAAGGGTAAATATGAAACAGCAGAAACTGCAGTAACTTTGACGAATACTGAAACAGACAAGTAGCTATCCAACAGACAGAAAGAGAAGGACAATGATCATCTCATTTAGATTCAGAACAGACTCTAGTGTCTCTTGATATTCAGATAAAGATTGAAGTAAACACACCTGCTTCCTGGCTGTGAAACCTGCACGGCAATAAAAATACCTTAAAGTTATTATTGCATCTAAAACAAAAAGCTAATAAGAAATCCTGGTTTGAGAAATCATGTAATTTGTAGCATAGGGTTTGAATTTGGACATCTGCCGCATCATGTTTTCACAAGACGACCAACGAGCAGCAATACCTAAATGAATGAGGTGCATTGTACCTGAACCCAGTTCTGTCACCATTATTGCGTACATGAGGGATAGATATTAGATTTAAATGAGAGAAGAGATGTGAGTTTGGAAGCAGAAGTTTGGAACAGCCGAGCTTTATGGATGGAAAAACTGTTGGCTGTAATTAGGTCTATCGAACTTTGTGATACAGAGAACTGTGATGAGTATGAAATTTCTCATTTGTGATCGAGTGTAATGCACTGTGATGCAATGGATTTAACTGCTGACATGGTAATGGAGCAGCATGACAGTACAGAATATCAGATATATTGCAGGACAGACATGAAGGTTGATTGCACAATAGTTTTATAGTTGGAAGAAGACAAACATTCTTTAATTCTATACAAGAAGCCTGCTTTTTTGTTGATGATGTTGATTTTAAGTTTTTGAGTCAAATGTTGAATGTGAATCTTAAAGAATAGTCTGCTGTCAAGCCAAATTCCTAAATATGTGTAGGACTTAGCAAGAGAAATGTGGCATGTAAAGTTGTAATAGCAGTATAATTCGAGTCACTGGTGTAGGGGGATAATACCATGTACTTGGTCTTTTCTGCATTTAAAAGTAGGCTGTGAATAAAGGGTGATACTTGGAAAACATCAAAGGCAGACCGAAGACGAGTCAGGACTTGGGCTGGGGTGGCATCTGTAGCGTATACACAATGGTATCATCAGCAAAAATTTTATTGATTAGTAACAATTACGTTGTTTATGGATAATGTAAAGAACACAGGACCAAGAACAGAACCAATTTCTAAAGTTAAGAGAGCTTGACTGAGTACCAACAGCAACAACAGTCTGAGATTTCGAGGTCAACACATGTGGCTCTATCTTAACTAACAGACTTTGACTGGCTGTGACCCGGGCAAAAACCAGACTGCTGTGGCTGTTGTAAGTTAATTGAGTCAATAAAGGTGTGTAGTTGTAAACTTACCAATGTTCTAAGATTTTTAATAAGTTGAGTAGGTGATATTGGGCAGAAGATCGAAGAATGCCATTTTTGTGCAAGGGTATTACTGAGGTGCTTTTCCATGAAGCTGGAATCATACCTGTTAAAATGGTTTGGTTAAACATACAGTGTGTGGTAAATGGAGACAGATTAATGGGGCACTTAGATGAAGAAGACATGTATCCAGATTATCTCTACCAGAGTTTTTACAAGCTTTTAACCTAACCAGAGCTGCTTTGTAGATATCTTCACTGCCTACCAAATAAAAATAATGTACAGAAGAAACTGAGGCATTGGGGACTTCCTTAGCTGTAGAGATATGGTCTCTGTCTACAGCTGAATAAGCAGACATATTAAGTAAGACCAATGGACCGGAAATGGTGATTAGAAGCGTCAGCCACAGAAGGTCTATCAGTAATAAGACCAGATGCTTGTTTGATTTGAAGTGGAAGGTGTGAATGTGATTCTTAAGTGATGCTATGGTGTTTTTTTATAGCTGACTGATAATAATTTGATTTAGCCTTCCAAATCAATCTGGTTCAGATGTTTCTTTATTATTATTATGTGTTTATTTCCAATAAAACAGAAACATCTGTCAAGAAAATGCAATCAAATAAACAAAACAAAATGATTAAATAATACAAAGATTTTTTTTGAAACTCTTGTCAATTTCTTTAAATATTCGAAAAGGAGTGGGAAGAAGAAAATAAAACTGATTTAATACCACCCCTTGTCCACAAATCAAATGCTCATAAATAATCTACACGTGTTCCAAATTAATATTTACATATCTACTTTGTCATACCAAAAAGCAATTCAAAATGTCCATCAAATATTTAAAAAAAAACAACAAGAACAACAAAACTGAAAATAAATGCTAGCCCCAGATAACACTCGTTGATTATTCACCACCTTCTTCATCCCTGTAACCTGTGAAAACCATATCTTTATACCTAATTTTAAACCGATTTACGTTTGGACATTGCTTTAGTTCCTGACATAGACTGTATGGTTCCTCATTGAGACCGTTACTGGTTGTCCGTGTCCTCTTTGTTTTGAAATTGTGTTTCCCTCTTAAATTCAAACCTCCCTCTCTCACCCTGAATAATATTTGCATATTTCTCTGGAATCGGTTATTTTTGGCTTTGAACAGTATTTGGGCTTTTTGATATTTCACAAGGTCTATGAATTGTTAATAATTTCGACATTAAGCATAATGAGTGAGTGTGCTCTCGATACCCAGCGTTGTGAATAATCCTTATTGCTCTCTTTTGGAGAAGTGAATGTAATGAACTTTTGTAGATGTTTAATTTATATTCATATTGCCTGAAGGTTAACCAGGCCTCAATCGTGCCACTGGATCTATCCTTGGACCAGGCTTTGTCTCTATTGTGGAAGACACTGGAGAGTTGTGGGGAGAACCAAGGTCTGAAGCTGTTTTAATGTCTATATCTATCATATCTGTAAGCAACAACGTTAAAAGAGTTTTCAGTTTTCCAATGCCACGGCAGGATTGGCAGATTGACAATTCCGCCTCCCTTATATCTTCGATTACATCAAAAAACGTTGTATCCATCTAAAGTAATGTCATTTTTTGGGATCTTAGGGGAGAGCCAATGTCAGTCAGGGTGAGGACATCTGGGGAGGTTTAATGAATCAGAATATGAATGTTGTCAAATTTTGGAAGCAGGCTTCTGTTGTTAAAATGTAACAGTCTGAACCGGTGGGGAATTTTAAATATGCTGACGTGCCCTACAGACACAGTGTATAAGACATTAAAACTCCTGCAGGTATTTAGGTATGCTTCAGTCACTTCAGATATCTATGGAGCATTATTCTATTTAGATCGAGGAAATCAATTATCAGTCACTACTCTGTGCAGTCGTGTCTAATCACCAGCTTGCAGCATGTTATTGTTTAGTGATAGATGGGTAGTTCTAATTTATAGGACGTGAGTTAAGAAGATGATTGCTATAACTCTACAATACAATTACTGTATTACTGTGGGTTTTACTGCCCACAAGTTTATTATTTTGATTCAGTCTCAGCGGTATCAACAAGCTCGTTTTCAGGCACAGGAGGCTGCTGTTTCCAGCAAAAAATCTCCAAGGGCCCACTGTACGCTACCTGTCCAGCAGCAAACGTCAGACAGACGAAGTTGGACACTAGCTGGTGGAGCATATAGCAGCTTAAGAGCCAGGTTTACTTACTTAGGAGTTGACAGAAAAAGAGACCAAAAAAGAGCTAAAAAGAGAGTGAAAATTGGATTTACTTTCATCAGCCAGAAAAACAACTCCAAATCAATACTAATGTTGCCTCATGTCTGCTCGATGTGAAATAGGAAACCAAGTGGCCAAAAAATAAAAATAAAAATAAAAATCAGTTAAAGCCAGTTAACAGATTTCTGGCCTGTGACAGCATAGGCTGCTTGTGGATTTGCATGTTTCATCCAATTTACTACAAGTCACATGAATATTACCTCACAGCTATGCTATGCTGTTGTGCTTTAGAACATTTTTATTGACTTTTTCTATTCCAGGTGTCCATTGGTTTCCATTCAGTTCTTTACGGTATGAAAATCTATTAGCAGAATCTCAATGCTTTCGTGAGTCATGTAATCCAGCACAGTGAAGAACAAGTCTACGTTAAAGTTACATTACTGAGATGAGGTCATGAATGAACAACCTTTGCAGCCTGGAAATGTAAAATGGTGCCAAAAATAGTCAGCAAAAATGGCATATTAATAAATTGTAGTTAAAGACCTGAAACCTTATATCCCCTTAAATATCAGTCCTTTAATTTACTGTCACTAGAGGTGTCTCCAAATTCCTCTTTCTGTAGGAGTTTGTAGACATCCCTAAAATCTGAGATTCAAATGTAACCCAGGCAAGCTAGATTTGGTATGTAACAAATTTGAAAGTCTAGCAAATGCCACCAGCATAGATACCTGAAACCTCTAGCACAGACCAGACAGAGCAGTACAGAGAGTAAGAGTTTGCACTACCACAGTAACAGTTTTGACAGCAAACAAAGTAGAGTTTACTGCTTTTGGATGTAAACCGGAGCCTGGAGCTTCCTTCCACTATCTACTACTAAATTACAATGTAACAATGTGAATGCACTGTGACATCGTACCTGATGTTATTGCATGTTTCACAACCACTACCGCTGTGTCAGTCACTGCCAGTTACAAGCTAACAAGCTAACAAACAACGTAAACAAACACAAAAAAGCTAACTACAGTTACCATTCTGATACATCTGCCAGTCACTGATTTTGGTGCACAACAATCACCTCAATACTCGTCTGACGGAGGCTCAAGCATGTGGTCTATGGCTGTATCTGTTTCCTCTAACGCTAGCCATCTTGATGCGCAATGCTCTTTCAATGGTCAACCTAGTGCAGGCAGCAGTGGTGGGCGTGGGCATTTATAGATCCAGAACATCTCAATGAGGGAGAAAAAGTTGTTTTAGTTTTTTTTTACTTTTTATGTAAGAAAACCATGTTAAACCAATTATAGCAGTGTTTAATGTGTCTAAAGGGAAAATTTAAAACACTGTTATGGTTCATTAATGACAACAGAAGAAGAATTTTTTCTTGTGCTGACATTCACTTTAAAACAAGATCCTCCTTTACAGTCTGCTCCACCTCCTAAAATCATAGGGGAAACTCTTAACATGCCCATTTATTCAGGGTCTCCTGGTTTTTCTCATTACTTCACCATCTGTGAAGTTGCACTATAGGCGATGTGGGCTTTTGCCAAGGATGCTGCCTAACAGTAACTCAATTTCAAATGGTCACATGGTGTCTTGGTTTATAACAGTGGTAATCAAATGAAAAACCAATTACCAGCCAGAAGCTTAACAGTTTGAAATGGGTCTGCATGTGCTACACTTGAAATGGTAAACGCATTGTCAATGACCATAATAAAAAATGTTAGGGTTACTTCATGTGAGGTCTCTAGTGATGATGCTGGAGTAAAATCGATTAAGCTTCTGGATTGTAGCATCTCAGAAGAGTGGCACTTTGCTTTAATTACTCAGATTCATCTGGGCCAAAAGGACATTGTTGTCATCATTACTGTTACATTTCTGTAGAAATTATTTTCAGGCTCAGTGTTGAGATTTGCTCATTATTGTCAATATTGTACATTGTTGCTGTTGGCAGACTTGCCTATTAATTATTGCCTCATGTTCATTGTGCCTCTCATTAAATGGCACACTCTGTTTAGGTGTGTGCTCCCTACAGTGTGTGTCTGTGCGTGTTGGTCTTGTGGTAGACTGTGGTGAACCCTGCCTCTTGCCCATTTTTTGCTGGGATCCTCTGTGACACAGGTATCATTAATGGATGGGTGATATTTGAAAGAAGCAAACACAACCATGTGTGCACTCATGTATTCAGTCCTTCTTCTGCAGTCAAATTCATTCATAATAGGTGATGTAGCCATGTAATTCCCACTCGATTCTGACATGTGAAGCATTCTGTTTTTACCTCTAAGAATCTCTTCATTTTTGTCCTTTTAATCCGCAGGAAATGCTTGATCCTTCACACTAAATAAAGTCATGCAGATCCACACCATGCATTTGCTATAAATAATAAAGCTTCGTGTGCTCTTCACTGGATTAGTCTGCAAAGGCCTGCAGAACCATTGTTAAGTCAAAGAGACATCATCTCTTGGTTTGAGGATGTTGGACAGGAAAGGAGCGACTCCTCCCTGTGCCTCAACCAGCCTCATCTGTCTGTCAGGGCAGGTAATGCGCCCTCAATGCCAAACTGGCTGCAGTACGCACTGGCAAATGTTTGCTGTTGCGCGCACGCTGTTCCTCCTTGAAGAAGGTTATTCCGTCGGTTTTTGAGTGGATTACATTATTTTAGTTTTCTGGTTGCCGCCGGAACGAGAAGAAACATGTCAAAAGCTATCACTAAACTTTATTGGAGGCAGAAACAATGAGAGGAATCTGAATATCTCACTCGGCAGATCAAGGTGAGTGAGTGAGATCTTAATCTCAGTAAAAAAAATCTTGATCTTGATCTTGCATTTTATATTTCGTTTGATACGTACCATTCCAGTGTGGGCTTGCATATTAGCCTATAGTTACTGACCCATGTCACGCTTCACACTTATAATGTAATTTCTTTATAAATAAGTATCACAAAATGCCACAGGACACTTTTTCGGCATTACTAATTCATTAAATCTCAAAATAACCGAATGGGATATTCCCAAAGCTCACATAAAGGTTACTTCGACAACAGTTCATTGTTCCGCAGGTTGTCAGTGATCTTCACTGTTAAATAGTCCGGTTTGTCTAGAGAGTAAATAAATGAAGTGACGATATTTCTACAATAATATTAACAAGCGAATAATGCATGTGGCTATAGTTTCTGCGTTCATTGTGATAGCCCAAGATCTTTGTGAGGGAAAATCCACCCTAAAAAGAATGTGTGTATTCTGCTTTCTGATTGTAGGCTGTAAGTCACACATACAGCAGTTATCATAAAAGCTGGAAATTAGAACAGCAAGACTTGGATTGATGAAGTCATCAGATGTCACCTTTGTTGGACTGGCTGACTTCATAGCTAATAAATGTTTAATTTGACTTTTATTTGAAGATAGCTATTACCAGAAAATAATATTACTGCAAAATCACCATGACTGCTGTCAGTCTCCATAGCTTTTGTTGTATCTGTGAAACATATATAAGTCAGGATCCTGACTGCATCATCTACAGTATGTCTTATGTGATGTTTATTTCATTTTATCAAGACTAATGTAAATGTAAAAATTACAAATGTGCTGTATAACATCAGAGGTGTGGCATGTTTTAATGCTGGTTTATGGTTGACCTTTCACTGCTACAAGTATATTTGAAAATATCTCATGTGACATGTATACACATGTGCTTTTAACATGCACATCATAAATCATAGTTGATCTTCCTCTGTAATGCAAGTTAGATATTTAGTAGGCATCAGTGCAGCCTCAATTGAAATAAATGTTTTTTTTGAATTCCTTAAAATCTACACATGCGTTGAAAATAATACTTCTACAGCGTCACTGCTGTCTGGCGACACAGTGCCTTTTCAGTAAATGCAATGCTAAAAATAAAATTTTCTAGATTCCACCCTATTGTTTTTGCAGAAATACTCAACAGCCAGATGGTTCCTTGTGAACTATATAAAAACAGAATATCATTTACTTTGTCTGGGTCACAACATGTATGTTCATTGCTGAAACTGAAACTCTTTTCACAGACTGCTTTATGGGGACTGTTAGCCATGGATACAGCAGAGCAACTAAACACAACTCAAGTGGACGATTCACAACTTGAACTTAAATCTTCCAACTGCTGCTCAACAACAGGCACAATAAATGATGAGAACTTTTTGAAGCTGGACGACAGCACAAAGCTGGTTGGAGTTCAAGTTGTTCTCATCCTCGCTTACAGCACAATCATACTGTTTGGAGTCACTGGAAACTCCTTAGTGATATATGTCGTCTACAAGTTTAAAAATCTACGAACTGTAACCAATTTCTTTATTGTAAACTTAGCTGTGGCAGACTTGCTGGTGAACACGCTGTGCTTACCCTTCACCCTCGTCTACACTCTGTATGGCGAGTGGAAGTTGGGTCAGGTGCTGTGTTTCATGGTGCCCTGCGCTCAAGGCCTGGCAGTGCACGTATCCACCATCACCTTGAACATCATCGCCCTGGACCGCCACAGGAGCATCGTCTACCACATGGAGAGCAAGATGTCCAAAGACATGTGCACTGTGGTCATTGTCATCACGTGGGCCGTCAGCGCCTTGTTGGCCAGCCCGCTCGCCATCTTCAGGGAGTACGGGACGTTTGATCTTTCACCAGGCGAGTCTATTCAGGTGTGTACAGAGAAGTGGCCGGAAAACAGCATGAACGGAAGCATCTACAGTATATCAGCACTTCTGGTACAGTACGGTTTACCTCTGGTCATCAACTCTGTTGCTTACATCAGAATCTGGAATAAGCTGAAGAATCACATGAGTCATGGAGGTCGAAATGACCGCCATCAGCGCAGGAAGAAGACCACTAAGATGCTGCTGACCATGGTGGTGGTCTTCGCTGTCAGTTGGTTGCCTTTGCATGCATTTCAGTTGGCGGTTGACATTGACAGCACTGTGTTGTATATGAAGGACTTTAAGCTGCTTTTCACTGTGTTCCACATTGTGGCTATGTGCTCGACGTTCGTCAATCCCATCCTGTATGGGTGGATGAACAACAACTACAGGATAGCCTTCATGTCTGTGTGTAAGTGTTACATGCCCTTCAGTTTATGTTCTAAAGGCAGAGAGACACAAAAAGATGAAGACAGGGTTTTTACTGAATGCAAATCAACACATGTCTAAATTGCACTGTAAAAGAAGGTCAATTTCTGATCTGTTGTGGAATTGTGAAGTTGGTATTTTTGTTTTGTGTGGGCATGTTGGCCTCTCAGATGAGGGAGAATGAAAAGTAAGTAACTAAATCACCATTATCCAACACTGTGGCAAAGGTGGGTCAAGCTAGCTCTCGTTCCAATCAATACTTTGATGAGTCAAGCTATGATGGATATCCCTCTTTGTGTTTGGCCTTTACATGTATGATTTTTCAGACTGTTTGTTCTGATGTGTTAAACAATTTGAATCTTAAACTTGGAAACAGATGATGCAACCTTAAGAGCCTTGTTAATTCCACACACCTCTCACTTTTCAAAATCCTATTTTTATCCCCCTAACTTGGTTGATGTTTTTACTAAAGTCTCCAGATTCCAATTCTCCAGATGAGAGAAGATCTGACTGATAAAAATGTTGATACACTCATCTGAGTCACCTGCAGTTCTTACCTTGAGCTCAGAGCTATGAGATACGGAGCAGCAGTAAATCTTTGCAGGTGTTTTTAAGGTAAAAAAAGAGAGAATTTACTCTATATTTTTATTTACAGATATAATTTCAAAGACCGAAAAGATGCTAGAATTGAACACTGGTCAAAAATTAGATAAAAAAAGTCAAGCTGCAAAGATAACAAATAAGTTACTAACTGACATTCAATATAATGTGACCTACTATTGTCGCAGTGTTTGTTATTATGATTGTGTTACTAAGGATTAGTGAGTATTTATTATTTGGTTTCTCTTCTCATAACTACAGTCTAGTTATCAAGTGTTGACCATAGCAGTAAATGATAATTCAAACACCAAAAACATTATAATGAACCAGGAAATAATGTGTGTATATATATATCACATACAATGCAAATCACAAAACATTCATAAATTCACACATACAGCTATCATAATAAATAAACTAAAAAGTAACCTGCCAACATAAAATGATTTTCATACATACACAAAAACCTGTGTGCACAAGTCATCCGTATACACTTAAGAACTGAGGTAATATACTGCCATGAAATGACATCTCAAAAAGTTAAAAATAACTAACTAGTTTGGTCTATGCACAATACTAATTCTGAGTAGGTATTTAGATACTCTTCTAACCCTCATTTTAGTAAAAGTTTTGATGTGATTGAAAGACTTTGAAGCATGTAAATACACATGATACAATTGTTGGGTTTCTCTAAATAATATTACAAAGAGTACGTTCTTGACCTTCTCTATGAAAAGTGCAATAACTTCTTTTATGAATTTGCGCTATATGAATAAAATTTTATTGAATTGAACATGATTATGGTGAAATATGGTGACTATGATATATGGCAATGCTTCTTTAGAAAAAAGAAGATGGTCATATCTAATAAACCTCCAGAATTCTTTAGAATAATTATTTTGCAACTTTCTGGCAAGTGAACCTGCCTTTATAGTACTTTAATTTGGTTAAATGAAGCTGAGAGCTTGAACAAGGGCCAATGCTTAACTTTTCTGTACCATAAAAGCCTCTCACCGCAGTGTGCATTTCAATAATAATAATAATGAATGCTTTGTTTTTACAGTTTAGCCCTTACATACCACCTTATAAAGTTTGTCAATATGATGTCAAACTGTCATAACCTCAGTATGTTTCCCTAATATGTTGTTGTACATTTCTGCAGTGTACACCTCTACATGAAGTATCATCTCTAGGTTGTTCTATGCTATTCAAAAGTAGCTCAGTTGACCTGGCATACTTGATTATAGAACTGTGATATAGTTACCACCACTATTATCATTTAAAGTCAGGTAACTACAGTTAGTATAAGTTATCAGAGGACATATGTCCGTGTTAAATGTATTTTTCAAAATGTATACATTACTATAAGAAGGTGGTATTGTGTTTTTTATACTTGTGTTGTTGCTGCTTTATAGAACAAGCACATCTCATAACTGGATCTTTTGTAGATGAATGTGTAATGATGCTTTTACATCAACAAGCAATGATTGGTTTGCCAGAGCTGAATGGGGGAGCAACCCAGAGCCATGTAGAGAGCTCCATGATGCTGTAAGTAAAAATGGTCAATTAGACATAATGTTTATTATTGAGAATTGTTTATTGTTTATTTTTGTATAGTATGATTGTATAGAAAAACAGTGTACGCAGTCATGCCAATAAAGCCACTTGAAATTGAAATGGATAGATAAAGCTACTTTGTCTCTACATGGCTCTGGAGCAACCTTATGGATGGAGTGGGCAAAAGCAGCCGGGGTGCATGGCAGAGACTATACGGAAAAACCTAACCCCTCTATATTTCTGAACAAGAGCCTGGAGTGAGCTCAACTGCAGGCAAACATCATAAGCATGCGCTTGTGTAGTTACCTTCACTGCCAGAAGAAGAGACAAAAGTTCTGCACTGCAGGTGACATCTAGTACTAATATGCTCCACAATGACAGTGCTTTGACACTTGTTTAATAAAGCCTTATGGCTTACTAAAACCAATGGTAAAACAAATAGTCAATTAACAGAAAAGTAATCATTTATGTCATTTATGGAGAAAAAATGTTTATTGTTGATTGATTCTTGATTATAAAATTAATGGATTCATTGTAAATATAATATAATCAACTGCTGAATGTTAGTCCTTAAAAATATATGTGGATCTCTTTGACATACTACATGTGAGATTATCTTCTAAAGCCTCTTGTTTATTTTGGCTGTTAACGAGTTGGAAGAATAGCTATGGGTTTCAGTGAGGGGTCAATGATAACTGTCAGGATTCAGGCATACTGTATATGGACTGGTAAACTGGCAACCGTGCAAAGTTTTGTGTTTTTTTATACTGGAATCTAGTCATTTAATTCAGTGTTACTGCACTAATAATGTTGCTAAATGGAAATTTAGTGGACATGCCATAATCTCCCACATATTATCAGCCTGGTTGGTCATACTAATAGTAATATCTTGTCAAATGTCAGCAATCCAGCCAAGTTAAAAAGTGCTTTATTTATTTTACTGCATGCTATATAATATAAAAATAAATATTATTCAGGGAACATGTGAAATGGAGAAACTGACACGTGAAGTATACCACTGAGTAATCTACATTCTTCAGCCTTGACATTTATTAGGGTCTTTGTTATGTGGTCTGAGCTACAGTCTCAGAGGGATGCAGATGTTTGCGTGTGTTAGCATTATGTGCTCAGTAGGAAACTGAAATAGGATTTCTTATTAGACAGACGGGAGGAGTTCCTCCCCTTCCCCGACTTGTCTTTGTTCGCAGTGAGCATCCTAATTACCATTATTTGCTTTTACACTGATTACACCGGTGCTCAGGTTTGAAGAGCTCTTCCTGTTGACTAGGTCCTCACTGATTTATTTTGTGCATACGTGAGGAGCCAAGGGACTGGGAAATTAGCTCTACATCTCCATTTTTAGTAGCTAAATTATTCATGGTGTATTCAGCACAAAATCAATAATTGTTTCTTTAACTGTCTGATGTTATTGAGCAGCTGCTGCAGCCACAAAGTGTACCCTCAGGAGGATGATACTTGCTAATCAAGTAAAATGAACAATAGCTTTGAAACTAATTAAATTAATCCTTGTTTGCTGATGTCTTGTCTTTCTGCTTTCATAAGAGAGAGCACTTACGTCATTCCCTATGTTTGTCTCTTGGCTTTCCATCCATATATATTAACATTTGATTGTCAATTAATTGTATTTCTTTTGTGAAATAATTAAGTGGGGTTGGTACTGAAACACAATGTGACAGTGTATTCCGAGATGGCTCACTTAAAGTAGAGCCTTTTAGCTTAGTGGTGACTCATGCCGTTCTTTAGCCACTTGAGTGCATTTAAGTGGGATGTCGGTACTATACGATTTTAATTCATTAAATTATTTAATTCATTATATTATTAATGGAAAGCTAATGCTCAAAAGATTAGTCATAGTTGTCAATTACTCAATTAGGTAGATAATTCACTGTGTATGAGGTCAAACTGCCCTTGGGCTTCAACTTATCTAATTTGTTTGCTCATCAGATTATTGTAATGTAGATAGTTTTAAACCAATGGAATAGGAAATAAGATTTTTAAAGCTGTATTAATTTTTGGAAATAACAGCCCTGACATAATATTGCCGTATAAAATGATTATACTGCAGCTAATATGAGCAACACCTACTTACACATCCAGCTTTCATTTTGACTAATTTGTTTGCCATCTGTAGAATCTCAGACATTCGTTGACCTTGTAGCTGTGGGTGTGTCCAGCTCCACAGAAAAAAAATACTGTCTTGCTAGTTTGCTAGGTGTTGGACTTGCTTCCCCAACTTTGATGCTAAGTTTGTCTGTTTTCTGTTTGACAATGCAGGCAGCATACAATGGCTTTATCAGAAGTTTCTTAAAACAACCACCTGTGGTTGTTACTTCAAGCTGCTGAGAGTCAACCATAAATTGTATAAATCAGGAAATCAGCTCGGTGGAACTGTGGCGTGGTGTGGTGGTAATAATCTGTGTTTGTCAGTACAAGCCACACCTTCCACTTAATTTAACATCAAGATAAAAAATGTATTAAAGTAGCAGTCTCAGGTAACTTGTGGTGGGCATTCCTGTTTGTTTGTTTGTTTGATATTTTACAGACTTAACAATAACTCACCAATAAATTATATACTCAATCAATAATCAAAATAATCATTATTTGCAGCACTAGAGTGAAATCTACCATTAAACATACAACAGAATACCTGATACAGACTGTAGGCATTTTTTAATCTCAAAACATACAAGTCAATGCATTAGTTTGACTACAGTGTTTTCTGTTGTCATTTCCGATGGTCAAATAGCTAAAATTTGATACTTTAGTTCCCTCCAGTGTCTCAACAGGGTCTTACAACAGCAGCAGGATCAACTTCTCTCAGTATATAGTAGGCTATGTGCAGCGGACTCTGTCATAGAAGCAATATTGGTGCTACTGTTGAGGCTTATTCTTATTAAGCAATGTCGCTGTTTTTGTTTGTATCCTGCTGTGCAAGTGCGTTCACTTGACAGTTTCAGGGGTTTATGAACCAATAGAAGGCTGATGTGTTTATTCAGGGTGCGAACTATGGGGGAGCCAGGGGAAGCCTAGTTCCCCTAAAAGCATGATTTGTGATATTTTTGGGGGGGTCTCTAAAATATTGACAGCATGCTTTATCGCCATTAATTTCTATATATTTCTCTATCATCATGGATCCATGTGTAAATTCGGGAGTGTCAGACTTCATCCAGCCAGAGGGGACAGTTACTGACAGATACCACAGATGGCCGGTCTCTCCGCGACCTCCTGGCCCAGTACGCTCCACCGCCCCACTCCCCCTTTCGGTACAGGTTGTGTCGCTAGTACGTCCGACGCTCTGTAAACAGTTCGTGATCGTTCCGTCTGGCTGGATATTAGCATGATCCATGCAGTAGACTGCAGCTGGGGGCTCTCCACAGCGCCACGCAACTTTTCAAAATTCTTCCCTCTCACGAGAAAAGAAAGGATGGGTCGCAAACAGCTGTTGTGTGAAGCGTAATTGTAGCAAATAGCTATATGATAATAATATTATTAATAATATTTTTCTTATTATAATAAAAAGACAAACATGCCTGATACTTTCACAGACAGCCCAGGCCTACATGCTTGCAGCTATTGAAGAATCAGTCTGCCCCCTCCAGAGTGAAAAAAAAGTGAGCTCCCCCGAAAGCCATGGTATAGATCGCACATTTGAGTTTATTCTTAACACAGCATTACCGCATCATAAATTCTCTTTCTGACTGTTTCAACACTTGATGATTATATGCTTTCCATAATATAATATTTCTTATACCGCACCATGTCATCACATGGAAATATTTTTGTGCGTCATTTAAACATTTTCGACTCGAGTAATCTGAGCGCGTCCTCTTCATCATCTGTATGGAGAGTTGGAGCTTCTCCCCCATGGTCAGAGATTTACCAAAGGTCTAGCAGGGTAAATAGTTTTTTTTCCCAGGTCACCAAACTGTTAAATACTTTTAATGATTAAAACTATTATGGGGTGATGATGTTTTTTTAACCATTGATGGTTGGATTGAATGGCGATGGCTGAACATATTCATAAATACATATATGTTGTCACTTGATGTATAGGCCTACATGTATGGATTTTATTTTGATTTTATTTTTAGTCTGTGTGCCTAAGTATCTGCATGTTCTATGTTTTACCTGGCTGCTAGTCAAATGTCCCCTCACAGACAACAAAGCTGAAGTGTTTAATTATTTTCAGTATATCAGGCTGATTACATATGAGCTCAAACTGAGGATTAGGCAAAGATCTGCTTTTAAGTATGAGGTTACTATTAAGAGTGATAAATGTATAACCTGCCCTATCAGGTGCAACAAAGCAAGAGGAGAGTCAGGGAGATGTCAATCAAATAGACTGACTTTGTACACTCCCAGAGTTCTGAAAGTGATCTAATCAAATTGGTGACTTCAAGTGAAGTCACCAGTGTGGTTTAACCATGGATGTGCCAGGTTTTAAAACTTTAAGAAAAATTGAATTTAATGGATCTAATTTTGCTTTTTTTGTGTTTTGTTGTTTGATGAAAACATTTTGTAGAAAACATTATCTTCCATCCAAAATCTAAGCTTGTAGTATCATTTACACCTGTGCTTTTTCTAATTTGACATGTCAAAATGTCTTTTGTAAAAAGGTATATGGTTTCATGGTAAATAAACATCCTTTGAAACTTCTCAAACCACTCCTGCAGCATAATTTACACTAATATACAATCTGGCTGAATAATTATTTTTGTTTGTAGTTTGTACAGTTATCTGCTTACAGCATAGTCATGACCATATTGCTAGCTGCTCTGTGGGGCTGTGCTACTTAACACAAACTATAGTTGAGAATGATGGGAATGTCAGTTAGTTTTTCAATGGCTTTCAAATTTTGACCTAATGATGGTGCTAGATGTAAAGTCCTGTGATCACCAGAGTTATTACAATTCATCCAGAGGGGGGCATGAATATGTGTGGACCAAAATTCATGGTAATCCATCCAATAATTGTGTGAGACAAAAATAAAAAAATGTCAATCTCTTGATGGCACCACAGGGAAAGTCAGGGGATCAAAAATGTCAGCAGGCGTTATCCTCTGGGGACCACAGATGTCTGTGCAAAATTTAATTGCAATCCATCCAATAGCTGATGAGATATTTCAGTCTGGACCAAAGTTGTGGACCAACTGACAAGCTGAAATGTCAGAATTGAAAAGATGAACATCCATTGATTTTCTCATTGTCTCTTTGATGTGCTTTGAATGACAAACTTTGTGTAATGTGTAAAACTGTACAACTCCACTTGTAAACATTTGATCCATCTCTCGTTTCCTTTATGACTATTTGCATGCTTATACTATAGCTACGCTGGGTTATGCTGCTTTTTTGGTACAGCCTTTCTTCTCAGTACGTTGCCATATGGAGGCTATTTTCTTTTAATAATGAAAAAAATATTAAGACTTTACATACAGATGCCATCTTACAGTATGGACAAAGGTCTTTATTGGAAAGACACCAAATTGTGAGAAACCGGCAAGATGAATGTAGCAAGTCTCATTTGTGTTTTGTACTCACTGCTGCTACATCATACTGTTACATTCAGAGAGAAAAGTGTATTCTTATATATGAAATATTATTGCACACAGACACCATGAAGGTGCAGATAAACACATGACACAGATGAAGGACATAGGGGTGTTGGCCAAAGTGTATCTGTGTGTGTGCCTGAGTGTTTGTGTCTGTGCTCATAATCTGGGGAATCTATGCAGAAGGAAAAGTTGTGATGAGGTCGTGTCCCTCCGGTGGTCTCATTCTAGCACGAGCATGAGTCTCGCAGTACAGCTGACCCTCCACAAAGAAATAGCCCTTCTGTTTGAGGTTGATGTCACAGTCGGAGCACACAAAGCATCCAGGGTGACGATATTTGTCTCGAGCTTTCACCACTGTCCCACTGCAGCACAGAAGACAAGAGGGGAAGATGTGCATCTTTATACAGTAAAGGAAATTATTTTCAGCAAGTTGATTGTTGTAAGGTTTACAGAATTGTAGAACAGTATGTGCACGACATACACCTCTAAGTTTGCAAATGTAAGCGATGGACAAAATAATAGGAAAACATATTTCCCATTTTACTGGAAATCTTGCAGTATTTTATTGAGGACGCTATGTGTGTGTCTGTGGAAATCTGATTTGTTAAACATGATGATTCACAAAGACTGAATTTTGACATAGATAACTTTTAAAATACCTCTTTAACATCTAGCAATCATATGCAGTGCATGAATATCTACTAATTTTTTTATAAACACACTATAATCAAGGTTGGGACTTTAAAAATGTAATCTGGTACAATTACTAATTACTTGTTTAAAAATGTAATCAGTGACGTAATCAAAGTACCACAAAATAAAAGTAATGTAATCTGATTACTTTTAGTTACTTTTGGATTACTTCAATGCCAAATAGGCAAATGAAGACAAGAGAAGTATCAATGATGCGTCGTCTGCTCAGTGTATTTTTAGAGAAACATAGAATATCAAAATCTCCCATTCCCAAAATCCATGTTTAAAATGTTTTTATATGACATGCTGTGCACCATGACACCACTATGGCAGTATCTGGCCCGTTAATGACAAAAAATGTTTTGTAGGTATTCTTGATGACATTTAAGAGTTTGTCATTTGGAAAACCATTTTAAGATGTTGATGACTCATTCTGCACTTATTGTATTCATTTAGCATCCAATGAAAAGATATGTCAATATGACGCTGCTGGAGCATAGTGTTTCTGATTACTGTACAAAAACACAACTTGTTTTCACAGATTTTGGTGAAACTGGATCATATTTGAAGGAGAAATATTAGAAATATGAAGAAAATATTGTTTCTAGTTTTCTCTCTGATGTCCCCCGGCTGCTCTGCCTCAACTCTGTGATTCACAGAGTTTCTTGATGTACAGACAGCTTTACTTGTGGCATAAGTTAGTTAACAGCCGACTTAACTAGCTGCTGTTGTTAGCTCAGTTTGCTGTGCAACCACTGGTCATGTTAGCGCTGCCCGTACAGGGAGCTCGGACCACCGGGGGAGTGTTAAGAGTTTACTTTACACTGTATAAAGGTGTTTACACCTTTACTCGAGCACTGGAGGTTTTCAGTACAATGGCAGGGGGACCCACCAGGGAGTGATGGCGGGGTGCAGTACTCTGGTGCAGCGCCTGATTGGGAACCCAGAGCCGGGCGAGCGGGTAACGACACCTCGCTCAGCAGCTTCGCAGTGAACACGGAATCAAACTCTTTGCTAAACCGTAACTGTAGCATATCTGCCTGTATCTGTGGCTGGTTAGCCGTACTGCTAGTGGTTCTATTAGCTAACTCAGCCCCCGGGTGCCAAGAGCCAAACCCAGCAAAGAAAACCACCTCAGTGCTGTATTCTCAGTAGTCACACTGGCCTCTCTCAGTCTCGGAGGCGGGGGCGCAACATTAACACACACTAGGCGCTACTAGCGAATGTAAACGCCAATCAATATCTGCGACACGTCCCTCCCTAGCTTTGGGTTTTTACCTACACAGTCTATGGTTTTTACTAAGCCGGAAGCTTCCAGTCGAGACGTGAATCCAACGCGAATGTCCCTCAAACCTGCATTCCATTGAACGACCAGCAGGGGCGACTCTTCTGGTTGCAAAAAGAAGTCCAGTTCAAATAGAAAAAATGGTAAAATGACCCTACTTCCTACTTCTTAACTGAATAATTACTAATGACGATACAATAATGAGTTTATGGTCTCAATCGCTAATTTCCTGTCTTTTGCAATACAGCATGATGTTCATTTAGAAAATTATGGTCCCATTTAGAGGAAAATAGACCACAAAGCAGAGTATGCTCCAGGGCGGGATTATCTATGATTGACAAGTCGTTACCATGGTGACCTGTCAATCAGACTAGAGTGGCTCGTACCCACGGCACCGTGTAAATTTAGCCAGCGCCGTTGAAAAAGATTATTAGGAGTTGGCTGTTTACTTTCTCTGGTGAGTAGGGCTTACATTTAGTTTTAAGACTGTTGTTCGCTAGACAAAATTGTCAGCCCTGTTAAAATGACAGTTAATGTGAATTACAGATGCACCTAACTAAGCAAGCTAGCTAGCTCCACACACGGCCGTTAGCTCCACCGTCAAGTGTTTATTAATGTATTTGCCAACCATGATAACTCCTCCTATCAAGTATCTTTAACTGGTGTATAAACTGTTGTTTTAATGAACACTTGATAACACAGTAAAACATAAATATATCAGATATAATGACACATGATAAATAACTACATGATTAACGTTACACACATGAACACTGTTAATTCATTTCTATACATGTATGTGGTGTTGCTGTACTTGTTCCTGTAATGTTCTCCACCCTTTGTTAGTATTGACTCATGGAGGCTATGAATGTGAATCACAGATGATTTCGTTCTATTTTTACTCACACAATCCCATTCCCACACTTGTCGCAGACGGGCAGTTTCTGCAGGTTTCCTGTGGGCGGAGTTGGTTTGGTTGTCGGGGCTTTTACTGTCCTGGTCACAATGGGACGAGTGCCTGCCCACATGGGAGAGAAAGCACTCAACAAAACAACTCTGTACTTATACATGATTGGAGCACATAAATAAAAACAAAACAGAATGTCCTTATTGGTTACAAGCACATTTCATAACCTCTAATCTATCAGGGCAACATTTTTACAACTTCATTCAAGGAAACACATGGAGAAGTGCTTATAAAGACGTATTGTGTAGCATTAACACTACACTAATTAACTAATAAGGGAAACACATGGCGGTGTGACTTATAATGACAGATTGTGTAGCTTCAACAGTGTCTGTTAATAGACCAGTTACATCGTAATCGCCAGTTCTCAAAATATTGCATAAATGATTTAGATACAAATGTTATGCATTGGTAAAGTGTATTTTTGTTCCATTATATAATCAAGAGTGCTGTTAATTGCTTGAAAAGTCATCTAATTTAGGTAAGGTAAAAATCTGTGTAGATGTGCGTTGATCAAATTTTGACAGCCCAGAAATTGTCATCAGATGCTAAATCTTGATTGGTGCCCCAAAGTATATGTGACAGCCCCTGTTTTTGCAAGAGAGCCCCGCTAATTTGAAACCAGTGAGAAGAGAGGAGACAAAAAAAGAAATGCAAAAATCTCTCATGTGAATTAACAAAAACTGATTAAAACATTTCAGGGCCATTAAAACATCTGTACGTGTTTCTACAGTGAGGCAGTTTGTCTTTTTGTCTCTCAGCAAACGTACAAATATTTGTCAGTACAGTCATTAATCATTAAATCCTGTAAGATGTTTTTGTGTTGTGGAGGAAATTGTCTGGGAAAGAGGAAGAGCTCACCATCACTGTCAATAAACTCCTGCAGGGCTTTGAATGAGCCAGATTGCCGAGGCTCCTGGGGCTCCTCCTGGTCTTTCTGTAACATCTGGTACACGTCAGAATCCTCAATGCTGGTCAAAGTCCTGGGGCTGAGCAGCGCACATACATACAGAACAATACCTGGTTAGAAACCAAACACAAAATCGCATGCTAGTATGTATGACACAGACTTTCTTTGGTCCGCCATATAATTGTGACAAGTCCATCTTCTTTTTCCCAGACCACCATAAGTCACTTTCATTAAGAGGGACTCCTTCATGCTAGTGGCAGAAATGATTGCAATCTTTACTGCATTGCCCTGAGTCTTTTTTAACTTGTGGTTACTGAATGAAGGAGATCAGGTGACAATAACCAGCTGGATATTGTCATATTGCCAGCACAGTATGTCAACCTTAAAAGGAGAAAAAAGGTTAGAAATCTGGTTCATGAGCTGGACCGCATAGAGGAAATCAGAAAGGAAAGAGGATATTGATTAATTTTAGCTGAGTTTTACAGCATGCTGTCCTTTTCATTTTGTTAGATTATGTTTTTGTAATCATGGTCTTTTATATAATAATTATGTGGTGTCTGCTGGTTATAGTGGTTATGAAAACATTACAATGATATCTACATATCTACTTTTCCATGTAAAGTAGCCTAGAAGTGATGTAGAGTGAGTCTATATTGTCTCCGCTGACATGACTTAGGTTTGATGTGATATATGTCTTCTAAAGAAGTTGTGGTTAAGTCGTGGAAAGATTGATTCCTGTGGGCTATGGTATTATATTCTTGGTGGTGACACACCGTATATCAGGTTGCCTAATGAAGTTCACATGAACGGAGGGGAAGGCTGAAGGCTAACGGTAGCACATGTGTGGCTGTATTAAGATACTCAGCTGACAACTTCAAACAAACCAAAGTGAGTGATTCCGGAGGTGAGTCATGTATAGACCAGGTGGACTAAAGTTAATGTAACAGCAGAAAGAAATCTACAGGAAGTAAACCCTGTGAGGCTGTGATGATCACTCCACACCAGAAACTAATAACTAAGGATCCTTAGATACTTAACACTAAGGGGGAAACACATTTGCCCTAAGGGTGGTGCCAGAGGAAAGGCTATTTATGTTGAAACAATTAGTCAATTGATATTGAATTCTGTGACTATTTCATCAGGATCAGGATACAGTATGTGTTTCCAAGGTCATAAATTAACCTCCAAGCTCATTTCATTTGTAGTTTGGCAGAAAAGTTATGTATTATTTAAGCTTCTAATCAAGCAAACATGCCAACATCTTGTTCTAAGATGTCACTGCTTGTCTCTGTTTTTACGACTGTAACTCTAATATATTTGTGTTTTGAACTCTTAGGTCATACAACACAAGCAATGTGAAAGTCTTTAGCTTTGGAACATTGAGACTTTATGGTATGTGTGACGCAGGGCTTGGAAAAAAACCTGACTGCCATGAGAACAGAGTGAGAACCATCACCTCACAGGCTTTTGGGGAACCAGACCTCGGACCTGGCCCTCCATGGCGTCCTGGATGTTGCCCGAGGAGTAGAGGCCTATAGGAGTGTTGTAGGCTGTGCTGACCACCTGACGCTTGTCATCGATGTTCGCTGCCGCAACAAACGGCTGAGCTCTACGGTTGTGAGCAGCACCAATTGGTTTATATTCCTGTTGGGAAGAGAAGGAAACCAGGTAATTACAGAGACAATTATGGGATAACTATGTGAAGCTAAATGGCTGCTGTATGCTTTAACAAACCTGAATCAGCTTCTCACAAACTCTTACAAACCTGCTGTTCTGCTTCCAGGTTGACTTTATATGGGTGAGCTTTACCTTCGTTCACAACACGTGGTGACCAGAGTCTTGATTGATTCCTGAAAATTAAAAACAGACCCTGGTCAGAAGTTCATTTCGACATGACTGACGAACTGACTTGAATGAGTCTGAATGTGTGTGAGCTGTTTATAATTCCAACCTATAAAACATTTAAACTGAGGTTTAAACTTCTCCTTACATGTTTGACTTTTCCTGCCATACCATAAGATACTTTTTTTTTTTTTTTTACTTACAGCAAGGTTAAAAATATTTTCCTTTCATGAAAGTTTTTATAACAGCAGTCTAACTGATGTTAGCACAGATCTTGTATCATTTTCTGTAAGTACAAAAAAAAAGGGATATATTAATTTCTTGAATACTTACTGTACAGCACAGTCGTATAAAGATTAGTATGTTGTTCATACTGCATAGCAGTGGCTCACAACCTGGAGGTTGGCAACCACACAAATGGATCACAAGATAAATCTCAGGGGCCGTGAGATGATGGCATGCATTTCTATTTATTTTTCTGTTTACTCTTATTTCTTGTGAATTACTAGACAATTTTGCCTCTTCGGGCCTCCATAAATTATATACATAAAACACTTGCACACAAATAACATAACAAGGGTAACAGGCCAAAAACGTATGGAACCCGGGCACAGTAAAAGCAACAACTGTACAATATGTAAGTCAATACAATACCACAACAACGGCTTTTTAACTTAATTTAAAATTGAATCAACACAAACGTAGAACAATATCAGCTTCACAAACACAGTAATTATTGCAAGGCTAATGTAAAACATTTCAGATTTCAGTGTACTGTGCAGACGTTGCCTTTACTGAGTGGGTCCACCACCTGTTTGTGGCATGCTTTTTGTTTCTGCATATAACCTTTCAACAGTAAGACAGAGCTGATTGGTGGAGTCTTTTATCTTGTTCTGGGCTTCACAGTGCAACATGTCTGCGGCTGGGACTCCCTCAATGGCCAGGATGACATCACCAGGACACAAGTTTGCTGCGGAGGCTTTACTGCCGGGTGTGATCTGGAAGGGAACAAGAAAGAATGGGAGAGGAATGGACAAAAAATAAAGACTGTGGCTTTAGGTATTCAATGAGATGATCCATACAGGTGACAAATTAAAAGACAATACACTAGTGGAGAAACATAACAAATACAAATGTAAGGGCATGAATGGTCACCAGGTCTCATTGCGTGAGTCCTGTCTACCATCATTATCAAAACGTAAACTGAGGGAATATATGTAGAAAGATTGATATTTATCCCCTCCACGGTGGTTCAACACCTTACTAAGATGCTTTGTTTTTATTCCTTTGCTAAGTCATTACCCATTTGTATACTGAGAAAACAGAGGGACTGATTATTTCAACAATCAGACTGATATCAGTTTAATCCCCTGAAAAATAAATCCACTTTTGCGTTCCAACCACAATCAAAAATATGCCTTGCTCAAATTCAACTGACATCTCTGATTGCTGGGGGTCATGAGAAGTTTGGGACCTAAAAACAGACTCATGGGGCAGAAAATGTTGGATAATCCTTGATTTAGCTCTTCAAGAGGTGAAGAGAAATAAATCTGTTCTGTTTTTCATATAAAAGTTATTTCCCAGTTAAATTGTGTTTATTGTTTGCAATACAATAAACCAACAAAAACATTTTCATGTTTGCATACAACTTAATGAGTTTCAGCATTTTAAACTCCACGCTGACTCATGAGTCCCATTTTAGTTGGACCACATTTTTTTTTCATAACAACCACACTCAGCATTCAATCCTGGTTTCAGAAACCTCTTTAAAATGTTATTTACTGGTTGACAGAAAATTGTTCGCTTAGAACAAAACCGTAACATTATGTGAGAGAGTAGCTATCATTTGGTAACATAAATAACACAAAGAATCAATGTGTCTTATCTACTGAAAATAAATTCTAATTTAAGTCCCAGCCCAGTGTATAATGCTCTGGAGGATGTCTTCTAATTTTGTCAGCCAAAAAACAAAAAACTGTCGCTCCTTTGCTTTATGTCTCTTTATAAATTGTATTTCAAGAGTCCAGTATGTACAGGTGGGGCAGCCTGGTGAAAGGTTTTGGTCTGTTCTCCATCACTGGCACTTAATACAGAACTCAGCTGCAAAGCCCCTCCATTCATGTTCCCCTGCTGGGATCACAGTTTTATATGTTTTCCTGTTCTTTCTGAGTCTCACCTGGCCCAAGTAAAAGACAAAACGCAGACTTCAGTCACACTTGTAACAGAAAAGATTCGGGCCAATTATGACCTAAATCTAAAAAGAATTTACCACACAAACTCTGCAAAACACTAACTGCTCTCTGAGATGCAGGAGGAGGGTTCCCACTGCGGGACGGTATTACCCTGGTTGGTATGCATGTGTGTAAACTGTCTGGCCCTTGTCTTGGAGATAAAGTAAACATGCACTGCTTCCCACTAAATGACAGTATCCAGATGGAGTATGTATTCTGTTAACAAGGAAGTGATCAAAAGTCATAAGAACCATCACAAGTCATCAGGGTCACAGTGAATACCTCAAGAGGCAGCTTCAAAAGCAACCGAACGTTCCCACTTACACTACACAGGCCATGACCTATGCTCAGCCATATTGCATTACGGGACATGGGAAATTTAGCTACACTGGGATGTTACATTGAAACTTCAATTAGGTCATCTGCCTATAAATAACTGGATGAAAGTGCTAAGGGGATGTCTCATGCAGCCAAAGAGGGAGCAATAATTTACAGTGGAGCATTTGTTGGAGTGCTGCTGTCTGCCTGTATTTTTTAATGCTCAATGTGCGTTACATGAATCTGTGCACAACTATGCTTTTTATTGGATTCTTTTGTTTCCACACACCCCAGTTGTCATGTCAAACATATGTCTTTGTTAAATTTACAACCTTCTTTTCCTTTTTTATCCCAGTCTGTTTTCTTTCATGCTTCTTTGTATATTTCTTTCTCTCTCTCTCTCTCTCTGCTGTTTCCTTAAGGAAAAAGGTTTAAAAAAAAAGCTTTTTCCTCCTTCAGTTTTGGGGATTTTTTATGTCGATCAGTTGAAGAAGGAAAGGGAGGGAGGAAAGGTGGAAGACACAAGGATGTCAGGGGAAAAAGGAAAGAAATAAGGAAACAAAGCACTGTTACTTTGAATGCCTGAGTACAATTTACTAATATTTGTCTACGTGCTTGTTTGTAAGCAAAAAAAACCCAAAGTATAAATGAATAAAGTGAGGAATTAAAAAAGAAAGAGAGATTTAAGTTACACTAATAAGCTATCCACAGCCATGGGGAAACAAATCTAATGTTTTCTCATATGACTTGAAATCCTTCATAAAGAGGTCACATTATGCTCATTTTCACAGCTGTGTTTAGAGGTTGTACCAGAATGGTTTTACATGGTTAAATTTTCCAAAACCATCATATTTTTGGGGTCGTACTGCACATTGCTGCAGCACCACTTTTAACCCTGCGCGTTGAATGCTTGATTTTAGCCACTGAGTGAAGCATCTCACTTCTTTTCGATCTTCGTTGGGAGTTGCACATTCGCAGTACGTAGTTAAGGACTACTATCTGATTAGAAGGAGAGTAAGGCAGGTCCTGACAAGCAAGGCAGTGTGATCAAAATCAAAGCCACTTCAGCCAGTAACCACGGATTCAGTTCAGAAGTATATGCTCCCGAACCAGTTTCGCAACCTAGACTGGAGCAAGACATTTCAGAGTGGTAAGTATTTAATTTGTAACAAATTTATCTTTCACACATAACAGTTTAACTGTGCACCGTCTCTGCATCAAAGTTACAGCTTTATGTCCATTGATAGAGGGTATCTAACGTTCAGTAGGGAGGGTGGCGGTGAAGGGAGGCAGCAAGCGGACTTATTGTTACTGTGTGTGCTGCAGCTCAGTGTGTTCTTCCAACAGTGTTTCTGAGGGCGTGCCTGACTACCCGCAAGGCGAGCATTATGACGCGTGATACTGAGTGATGCAGATAGGTTCCGGAAGTAAAGACTGGACTTCAATTGAGTTGTTTTCAGGCGGTTCAGGAGCACTGCTTTCTGTGAGAGATAATAATAACTTACTTTGGGCTTTTTCACTTTGCAAACCTATTACATGGACAACAAGACATATGACACAATAAAGGTTAAAGGATAAGCCAAAAAGTATAATATGACCTCTTTAAAAGGAGTACTGCAGCTATCTACGTAGTATTCAACTTACAGCTGTACTCATCAATGATACTTGCAATGTGTAAACTTAGTGACAAAACCTCAGAGCATTATAAGCCGACTCAGCAGTTCCCCTCAGCTCTACAAGAGCATTTTAGCACCTTTCATTGTTTTGGCTTTAGCCAGCAACTTTACTTATTTGCCTTACTTACTGCAATTAGATACTTGGTTCTTTCTCACCACTGTCATCTGACAGCAAGCAATCATTTTCAGCAAATAAGCTCTGATAAATCTAAATGTCTGGTACAAAACAGCAGCAAGACAAAGTTAGTGATCAGTTCATGAACACAGTGGAGCATGTAGCTGCTAAAGAGCCCGACGTTTCCCTCAGGGGTTGGTGGTGGCTAAAACCGAGCTAAACAGATAGTGACCAGAAACATGACTCCAAATAAGACTTTTGTATTTGCTTGATGTGTTCATAGGTAACAACTTGCTAACACTTTCGCCAGAACAACTTTATAAGTTTATAAATTGTCAAAAATAATGTTTGCATCTTGTCGGTGTGGCCAAAGTCGCTAAAATATCAATGCATGTTTAAAATTGTTAAAGTTGTGAGAGGCAGATTAAGAGAAGAGTTGATGCAGCAGAGCATATCTTGACTCTGACCGTGCTATACTCTTCCCATAATGCACTCTTCACACCCTCCTTCCCCTTTAAATGCCTGTGTCTATCGACGTCCCAAGTATAAATAAATTACTTTTGTGTCCACGCTTAAGCCAAGATAACCCTGATGATGTCACCAGGGTTTGTTTCTCAGACTTTTACAGGATCAGTTGTACTCAGCAATGACATGAAGATAAAAAAAAATATTAAGCTGAGTGCCCCTTTAAAGCCGCTGTCTGTTGAAGAAAAAGATGATAATCACTTGTGTTTACTTTCCTCAGCCAGCTGGGAACACCGGCGGGTCATAAAGAGGAAGACGTTCCTGACCAAAAATGGCAGTGAAGGAAGACACTGGATTCACTTGTACTTAAATAAACCCTGAGGGTTCACAGCAGCAACAATTCCTTTCATTTGTCTCATGGACAGTGAATGCGCTGGTGAGGTGTTTTGTCTGGTATGACAGAGATTTTCACATTCTTTTCTTTAATGTACCTCTCTCTTACACTTCAACACTTTGCTTCTTGTATTACTGCTCACATATCGTTTACCCTCCCTGCTTCCTCACTCTCTCCCATACCTCTCCTTCCTCGTCCATCCCAGTCTTCTCTCATCACTGTTCTTATATGGGCCACTGAGTGTCCGCTAACACAACAGGTGTGAGGTTATTGGACAGAGCCAGTGGTTCAGAGACCTAACTATGCATTTGGTCAGGATAATTCCTGAGGTCTTTCCCTAAATATAGACACACGTAACCCCAACAGAGCAGGATTACTGGGTCTCCTCACATCTGATCCTGTGTGATAAAGTCTGAATGCTGATGAAGACACAACTGTTCATTATTCAGAATGTTTACTTTGCAGAGAGAAAAAAAAAGAAGGTAATGCATAATAAAGGAAAATACAGACATTTTATACTACAGTGGAAACTCTAGATTGGTATTCATGTTCATGTTTCTCTATGTCATGTAATTCTGTGCATATATATTTTTTTGTGTTTTCCCTAATGCAACAATTCCCCTCTTCTGTATTTCCTTCCTTTGTTTCTTAACTTAGCTTAGCATAAAGACCTGACACAGGTGGAAACACCTAGCCTGTTCAGAAGTAACAAAATCTGCCTACCAACACCTTTAAAACTCACGGATTCCAGTCTTTGTGCTAAGCTAGGTCACTAGCCCTTGCTAGATATTTACTGTACAGTAACGGGAGTGGTATTAATCTTCTCATCTAACTCTTAAAAGTAAATAAGAAAAACATCTACTTTCCCAAAATGTTAAACAACTTTTGGAATAAAGTCTTATAATAACTGCCTGGTTATTTCATGGCTACATGTGATTTCGTTGTTTGGCTGTTTTTGTGGACTATAAACAGGAAATACCAAACAAGTTCCAGGAAATAGTCATTTTCATCAACAGATGAAGATAAATTCTAATTAACAAATCAGAATCAGCAGCCAAAACATTCTAAACTGTTTGCCCTTTTCTTTCTAACCAAGTATCTTTAGTGAAGTAACTGTGAGTTTGCTTTATAGTTAGGTTTAATTTTACACATGTAATCTGTCATCTCAGTCTGCAGTGATGACAAGTGGCATGATGCTGCATGCTGACCTCAAGCTGCAGTTTACTAGCTCTGGAACAGCTGCACCGTTATAATAGGTGCACATACACTAACACTGTCCTCATCTTCTCCAGTCAAATTCAGTCATCTATGTGTTAACTCGGCTTTCAGAATGATGTCCTGCATGTGTGGAGGATTTAAACAAGTCTGTCTAAACATATGAAGTGGATTCTACAGCTGGATGATTCTAGCTTTCTTTTAGTCCACATTTTTCATCAGGTTTTAGTCAGAATTGATTAACACACTCAAGACTGTTCAGGCACGATGTCGTGACCTCACTGTGCTTCCAAATTCTTCAGTCTGAAATCCACTCAGTGAGACATTTGTGTGTGTGTGTGTGTGTGCGCACATGTCAGAGTACGATGTAATCTGCTATTTGTATCTAAGCCTCTTGCATTTGCTGTAGCACAGGTGCAAACCCCATACCACACTGAGTCCAGACAGACTCTTTCTAGAATGAACCCTCCTGGAAAGACGGTGTTAACGCTAACGCAAACACTCACTCCTCTGGACTGGACCACCAAAGGATTAAAGCACATTCATATTTTAGATGTTTGGCAGACGTGCCACAACAGCAGAAACATTGTCAAATCCTTGATCATCAAACTAGTAAGGAAGTAAAAAGTAAAGACTTGTTTTGATCTAGTTATTAAAAGGAAGATATATTTTTTTGCAAACTGAGTCCTATACCACTTTTCATCTTTTTTTATATAATGGAGACGTCTCATCACTCACTCACCCTGGAGATGGTCAGGGGTTGGTTGAAGTCCTTTCCTCCAGCCAGGCGAAACCCCCAGGGGGCCGGACCGTCCAGCACAACATTTAGTGGCATGACCTTATAATGTCTCCCCGCTGTGAGATAACAGCACAGGCAGTAAACTGCAGGCTGCGGGGAACACAGTTAAAGAGCAAAGCAATATCAAAGTGATGGAGATTTTGAACCATGTGGGAGGGGGCAGAGGGAGGAGAATGGACAGACACCGCCCCAGGAGTGAAGTAATTGGTCAGATTTTGGGAACTAGCTCCTAAGCTGTTTGACCAGCACTTGCTCGCCAGTTTTCCTATGTCTGTTTGTTGAGCACTTTTTCTTATTTCTTCTTTTCTTCCTCACTACTTCTCTCTCCATATAGAAGCCAAGGTTTTGCCACTTAAATCAGGTGCTACCAAAACGTCAGTTGTCCTACTCAAAGCTACAATTAGGCTCACAGCCTGTACCTATATGGACACTTGTAGACAGAATGAGGATGTGACAGCCCCTGTTGCTTCTCATCCCTGGGCAGCTCAGTCTGGCTGGCCTCCTCTCGTTTTGGTTGACGGGTCTTGCTGCTCCTGTCCTTATTTGGTCTGGAAGTACAGCTCCACTCTGGAGCCCTGGAGGTCCCACAGGCACATTCCAGCCACTATTGATCTGGATGGGACCCAGGACTCTCACCCTGAGCTTGTTTACAATCCAGTTCAACACACCATCTCATGTTTTCTGTGTCTATACAGAAACAGGGTCTGGTTTGCCTTTGAAAATATTTTTTTCATCTCTCAAAAGATTTCCTCTACGCTACAAAAAATGTCTTTGCTCTTTGTTTATGATCACAGTGTTTTATTCCAGCCAGCTGAGGACATTTTTCTCTTGTTTCCACATGCCTGCATTATATCCAGAATTATAAAAAAACACCAGAGGCTTTCTGTTGCTACTAGAGCACTTTGTCAACAAACTGTGAGTAAGCCTTGTTATTCTATGTCAGCACTGATAGGCTTTCGCTCTGAGTAGGGCATGTAAATAAATGAATACAGCGCCAGTTAAAACAGTTGAGCACATTCAGAATCGCACCACAAAATCCATCATGTGCGTAAAGCACTGAATATCTTACTTCATGCAAGTAACCTATTTCAAAGTGGACCATATTCATGGTTTGTTTCTGCAGTTGCCATGCCGATGTACGTCAATGACAATTAAGTGCAGTTGACGATGGAGAATTCTTACACCAGCATTTCTCTCTCTGGACAGACACGCAAGAGTTTCCTTATTTTTACACTAATTCTCTCTCTTTTGTCTCGGTCACTAATTCACACCTGTAACAAAAGCATGTGAGCATATCATACATGTCCACTGTCAAAGCCAGTAATACTGTCCGGTTGTGTTTGCTTTACTTGCCAGATGACCTATGTAACCTTTATGTAACACATATCAACTGAAACACTGGTTAGATCATCAATGCAATTTTTTCAAGAGCTTGGGGGAGTCCTGCAAGGCCTAGTTTGCCATGTCCTACCTGCAACAATTTTAAAAGCATCATTAAAAACAAAATCATTAAAAGTGTTTCTGATTTTAGGCTGTGAAGGTTAAGTCACGTTTGAGAGTTACATGAATCTGTAACTAAACAAACTCTTAGTCACTAATTGCCATCGGTCACCAAACTGCAAGCACTAGGTCTGGGAGCCAGTCTTTGTTGATGGATCAAAGACTTTCTAACTAACAGACCCCAGCATGTCAGGCTTGGCCAACACTGTTCCTCCACCATCACTCTCAGCACTGGGGTCCCGCAAGGCTGTGTTCTTAGCCCATCCCTTTATTCTCTGTTCACACATGACTGCAACTCCTCCCATGTTTCCAAAACGCTCATTAAATTTGCAGATGACACAATCATAGTGGGACTCATAACCAACAATCATAAAACTGCATACGGAGAGGAGGTTCAGGCACCAACAACCTGGTGCAAGGACAACGACCTCATCCTCAACACGAAAAAAACAAAAGAAATCATAATAGATGGTGCACAATGGTTTGTACATCAATGGAGAGGAGGTGGAGAGAGTACCTAGCTTTAAGTTCCATGGAGTACACATCACTGACAATCTAACCAGAGCCTGAACACAACCCACATCATCAAGAGAGCCCAGCAGAGACACAGCAAGCTTCCCCAGAGACTGCTGATCAGCTTCTACCGCTGCACAATAGAAAGTGTCTTGACTTATTGCTGTAGGCTACTGTGTGGTACTCCAGCTGCACTGCTGCGGACAAGAAAGACCTGCAGCGTGTGTTGAAGACAGCTGAGAGGATTATCGGCTCCCCCCTCCCAAAGCTGCTGGACATCCACATGCAATATATTTTACTCTATTTATTGTTATGCAATGACAATAAAGAGCTATCTAACTATCCATCTCTCTATATGAATTCAGAGTATTGCTTAAAACCTTGAAGACTTAACAGCAATTTTTCAGTGCCCTCTCTAGTTGAAAGTGTTGCAACCATAACCACATCCAACAACGATGTCATGGTGTACTGACACACCCTGGAGTACACTTACACATCACTGCAGAAAGTTGAGAGGGCGATAAGATAAAGAAGATAAAGGACAAGTCTGGTAATACTTTATATATTTGTTATTGTCAACAATTCCAATGAATACACCAAAACTAACAATGAAATGATCGCAATAAGACCTATTTTCTGTATTGCAAAAGTCTGATATAGCTTATTCCGCTCTGCCGTGGACATCCGTTATTGTCTACAAACTATTGTTGTTGTCCACAAACTATTACAAACACATCAATGAGCCTCAGTGTTTTACTGGGCAACATGTTCATTAAAATGCAACAGACAGTCGGGAAGCCATACAGTGCTGAGATTAACTATTAGACAGCTGATTTTGGTCTTTTCATGGGTTTTGTGGAAAATAAGAAAAATACATATTACCAGCCTCATCCTTTCGACCACTGGAGGTCAGCAATAACAAGATTTTCAGCTGTTGTGAGTTTGCTTTTTGAGGTTAACCATTTGTCAAATTTCATGAATGTGACGTCTTCATACAAGACACCCTGTGCCTCTATCGAGTTTTCATAGCGATCAAACTATTTTGTTTACATTCAACATTTCTAACCAAAACCATTGTGCAATGAATCTTTAAATGTCATAAATTAGATTTCTTTTTAGTCATCAAAAAAGATAGTTGTCTTTTCTGTTAAGCTGAAAGAAAAAAAGGAAATATTTCATATACCAGCTGGATTTTATTAGCAATACAGCCCCATAAAACCATCCAAGAAATGCTAAGATATTGTAGAAATACTTAGGTCCAAGAGTGTGCATTGAATTTGATTTAACATGAATAACATATAAGATTTATATTTTTATTACATGTATAAACATCTTAGGAGTCAAATTCTTGTCTTCAATCCAAATTTGTTTCAAATGTTGTATCAAAGGTAGACTAGAGGCTTACTGTACGTTTTGACACTCTCGAGTTGGTGATCATGTTCTGTGCACACTTTCACACGCTTTCCTGACGTTTTCTAGACTATATATGCATAAATTAATTTTTTGCATCACAGAAGAGGTTTACATATACATGGCTATTAAATTAGTAAGTTGGATGTAAGGCAGCAATCACCAACTCTACTCACTCTACCTACAGTGACCTCAGTTTAAATATGTCACTGGCTCTTAAAAGGACAAATAACTGGAAAAAAAGGCCTACATGCCTGGCTACAAGAATAACTTTAGAAGTGTGGAAATTAGCACCACTGATGAAAGAAGAGAGGAAACCAAATGTGATGATGGGTGACAAAAAGCTGACTTTATAAAGCAAGTGGATGTTGGCCATTTTACAGCTCTCATACAAAAGGCTTACAAAAACACTACAGACAGACAGACAGACACACACACACACACACACACACACACACACACACACGTGTTCTCAAACTAGCTGAAAAAGTGGACGACAGGGGATGATGTATAATGTGTGAAGGATAAAATAAAATATATCTTAAGGTGCTTTAACAACTGTTTTGTCATCAGTGTCCATCCTATGTGAAACACGTAAAATGAGGAAAAAAAACAAATCAAAAACAACATAAATCATATTCACTGAGCATGACAAGATTAGATGAAAACTGCCAATTATTCCAAATAGTATATAACTACATGAAACAGTGACCCACTCACTGACAACAGAGATGCCACCAAAGTCTAGTGGAAAAACTGCAGTTACATGACTGCAGTGTTTGATAGAATGTCATCTCTTCCTGCATCTGACTTAAATAATCCAACATAAAACATCCTGACACCTGGCATAATTGTAGCCCATGAACTATTATTGTGTTACCTATCTCATACAATACTTTACTTGACAATTATACAACTATCCTTCAAATGTGGGGTTTCTGCTGTTGAAAGATGTTAATAAAGCAACATGTTGTTCTATCCTTTCTAGAATCATCTTACAACACAGTATGACCAGCACTTGTCCTCTAATAAATATAATACCTAAAGGTTGGTAACCTTTTTGCATACACTTTTCAAACATGACCAATACAAGTCCCACAGTTGTATTAACCTGCAGTGTGTAAAATCTGACGTGAAATTTGAGATAAAACAAACACTACATTGTGTTAACGTTTCGTTAAAGTGCATCAATCCTACGGTGAAGAACCAACAAGTTGAAATTATTTTTGTATTTTCCTATCTTATACTTTAAATCTAATGTATAAGGTTTAGACAGCAAGTGCAACAGTGTCAATGATATTTCTCCCACTTCCTCATTTGCAATATTTGAAAAAACAGCTTAATAATGATTAACGATAGTGTTTCAGAACAAATATATCCCCAAATTCTTATCAACCAATCAATACCTTGGGTAGCACATAACATTGATACATGCACAGTCTTTATCAAATGTAACTGTGGGAAGTAACATCCTTTTACCTGAAATATTGGCTGCATGGCTGCAATCCCTTGAACACAGTTCATAACAAACCTGCTGACAGAATACTGTTTTAACAACACTCTGCACTGAATGTCTTTGGGGATATTTGTAATTTAACACTGAAATGAAATGTAACAAGTGTTTTAAATGTGAGATACTGCAGAAAAAAAAAAGGTGATCGTGGTGAGCTCGCTGCCCTTTAACAGAAAGAAAAGCATCAAGTGCCCTGTTTTCTTTCATTGAGTGTTTGCAAAGTTCCTTCGAGATCCTTCCATCACTGTCAAAAGTTAAAGGTCACTGACTGGAGCACAAAGTTTGGGTTCTCCATGATAGAAAAATAAGGATAAAAAGATAAGATTAAAAAAACAACATTATTTTATAGAAGTCTTCCATTAAAGATGGCTAGTTAGAGCTAAATGTTCTGTCTGTGTGAAGCTGACGAGCCACACATACACGCAAACACATAAATGTGCCACAGGTCTTGTGGGGACCAGTGTTGGGAGGTGGTGTCCTGCAGGTGCTGTGCTGAGGGCGATGAACGTGTCACAGAAAGGGGGCAGGGTGGGACTCTGGAGTCTGGAATCATCATTATAGCTGCTTTACGTAGTTTCCTGGGAACGTTCCAAACAACTTGCTCCTCCGAGAGGTCCCTTCAAAATCAAAGAGCAATACAATGAGATTGTCAGTGCTTGAAACTTAGCAGTAGCTCTCACTAATATTATTCTAGCTCACTGCAGTCTGGAAATAAGCCAAACATGGAGATCACTCAAACTGAAACAGATTAAAACATCTTTAGAGGGCAAAGTTTTTCATACAACAATGTAAAGATTAACACGGTAAACAGATTCTCAGGACTTTCAGACTCAGCTGTGCAGGATTATTCTCATCTCTTTAAAAGCCATGTTATCAATATGTGGTGGGATCACGGTGACATCTAGTGGTCTCAGTTTGTTAATATTTAAGTTCTTCTACACCAGTGGTTCTTAACCTGGGAGTCGGGACACCCCTGGTGGGGGAATTTTAAAAAAGGCAACTAGCTAGCTAACGTTGATCCCATGAAGTGAGTAAGATGGAGGTGTATGTGTGTGTGTGGTGGTGGTCCTCAAAAAAGAGTCAGACTGCCAGAAAGGTTAAGTGTGTAGACAGTTTGAGCATCTATTACAGCATCATCTAAGACATGTATCTAGTATTATACCTACTTGCCTGTATAATTGGTATGGTTGCGGAAGTATTCAGATCCTGATTTGTATTGCACAGAGAGGTTTTTCTATACCTTTGTCCAGCCCATGTATATCAATCATGGTAGGTGAATAAAAGAAACACCTGTTTGTATAATGCAATACAGTTCAACAGCTCCTCAAATTGCAGCTTCATAAATGATCAGAAAGTTGAATCAACAGTTTTAATAAAAAGCTCAACATTATAACCTTCATGAAGGGAGGATTTATTGCAGGACTGTATTTGTCTAATAAATCTAATTAACTGGCAACAGTGTGTACATGAAGCACAAAATGATAAAACTTGAGTAAAGTATCTTTCATTTTTGTCTAGTTATCCTCCCCTCACTTGTGTATTTAAGTCTTTGTGCTCCCCTCGTCTGTTGCCAAGTTGGTCTTTGTTAGTTTGTTAAGCATTCCAGTCCTCTGTGCCCTGTGTTTCCTGTTTCCTGGGATTATCTGCCTAACTTCTTTGGACTCCCTGGATTTTGATTCTTGCCTGCTCCCCTTTTGGATTAGTTTTTTTTTTGTAGACTGCTTGCCTTGTTTGACCCTTGCCCGCCTTCACCTTTCTGTATTCCAGTGAACTCAATGTGTGAGGTCCCTATTGAAACTGAAGGGATTATTTTTTCACCAAACGTAGCACATAATTCAGACGCTGCGAAAAATTTCATATTTTATGGGTTTCGCATATGGGCGTGGCAAAATGGCTTGCTAGCGCCCCCTACAGAGCAGTCCCCCGGACAAAGTTTCACCTACGTGTATGAAATTTCCGTGGTACGTGTATCATGGCCAGTCATTCAAAAAAGCCTTTTGAAGCGATGCCCGACAACCTACAGGAAGTTGGCCATTTTGGATTTAATGGTCATTTTTGGCGATTTACACACTTTGTACTTTAACAAACTCCTCCTAGGGATTTAGTCCAATCAAATTCTAATTGCACTCTAAACCCACTGACAATTAAAAGTTATTCAAACGGTTATTACAAGTCAACCAGTTTGCCCGTGGTGTGTCATCGAAAATTGGTCATAAAACAGGAAGTTGTTATAACTTCAGTACACATAATCACATCTGCACCAAATTTGATAAGTGTAACAATAGCCCCGCCAACACATGTACATGCCAATATTCACTCAAAGTCATAGCGCCACCTGCTGGCAACAGGAAATGACACGTTTTACGCTGTAATGTACTACTCCGAGCAGGTTGGACATATGAACTTCAAAACTGTCCCAGGAAACCCTTAACACATTGATGAGGCCATATTGTAAAATTTGTGAATTTTTGGTTAACGGCTTGGTGGTGGCGTGGCGGCAAAGTGCCATGCTTCGCCATGACACAGGAAGTTGTTGTAACTTTACTGTACATGCTCAGATCTGTACCACACTTTACATGTTTCAGAAGAGTCCCGCCTTGAACACATGTACATGAAATTTCTGTGGCAGATGTATCATGTCAAGATGTACAAAAAAGCTTCTTGGAGCGATGCCCTAAATCCAACAGGAAGTCCGCCATTTTGAATTTTACGGTTTTATTTTTGGATTTTTTTTACACACTCCGTACTTTAACGAACTCCTCCTAGAGAATTAGTGCGACCGACTTCAGATTTTCCCTGTCTACTCTAAAGCCATTGACAATTAAAAGTTGTACAAACAGTGAGTTTTCGTGGACTGGCGTGCCGTGGCATGGGTTCCAATATCGATGATTTGCCATGACACAGGAAGTTGTTGTACCTTGACTGTACATGCTCAGATCTGTACCACACTTTACATGTTTCAGAAGAGTCCCGCTCCGAAAACATCTACATGTTCAGTTATACTCGTAGTGCGAAGTGCTATGTAGCGCCACAAAGGGGACACAGGAAGTGATGATTAACACATTTGTGCAGCATCTGAAGCCCGTGGCAAATTTACAGTTACACCGGCAGAGCTCCAGAATCTGCAAGGCAGCCGCATCACACCTTGATGCGCTACACGTGCAAGGGCCTGCCCAACGCTGCTTGCAGCTTTAATTTTATTATTAAAATCATAGAACAGAACCTGCTCGGCCTCTGTGTTTGGTGCATCTGGGTCCCCTCTCTTGGTTTTCTCGCTTGATTAACTGTGACAAAGTGGTTCTGATCCAGTTATACATCATGGATGTACAGTAAAATAATTAATTCTCATACATATTTGTTTATTCTTTTATTGACTACATTTTTAGGAGCTGTGCCAATGTCTATAGAAGAGACACTATACTTGAATTATTCACTTGCCTGCTCTCTGTTGTATTGCTGAACAGTAACACAATGAAAATAATGTTTTTTTTTTAAAAGGCATCAACTAAAATATGTTCCTAATAGACAAGAACAACCCTGTATTCTGTCCTCTCACCAACAAACCAGCCGTCATCGCACTTCTCCATCACATCTACAATGTCGCCCTCCTTCAGCTCCAGCTCGTCCTCGTTGCGAGGCAGGTAGTTGTACACAGCCTGGTACCTGTGTTAGAAAAAACGATGGTGACCTGACACCCATGCTACAGTAATGCTACTGAGCAGTAATGCTATTTTTTGCTGTTATGTCTAATATGATCACCCATTTCTAATATCTGTTAAAGTAAATCTAACACTTGGTATTTGTTGATTATAATTACTGCACACATACTGTATACATTGCTAAGCCTATAGTTTAGCTCAAAGATATTATCTTTTCAGTGGAATAACAAATATCACTTACGGGTCTCCTCCACCATGAAGTGCATCTTGTACTAACCGCTGTGAGAAAGACAGAAACAGACAGGAAGTGAAAATGTGGCATTCCTAAGGCTTTTGTTTAGGGTTTGATGAGGCTGAACGGAATGACATGTGTAGTGTTGTCGCTTTACACGAATAAGGTATAATTTCATACCCACAGCTGTGACCAATTCCTTTGGAAACAAACATGAATAGACAAACCAACCAAACACTTCAATTGATTCGGCACAAATACTACTGTGTAAATGTACACTGTATGTAACCCCCCCCCCCCAAAAAAAACAGCACACTTTAGTATGCATGCTCTAGAACTTCTGATCTGTTATGAATGATATGGTTATTCTGAAGATTTCCTTCCTGCACAGAGACAAGAGTACAGTCAGAGCATGATTAAATGAAGACATGCCCCCCTACCCTTCGACCTCTAATGGACAGATAGGACCTCCGGGACAAGATGGGGCTACGAGGAGGTTTACCACCAACAACTGGATCCTGCTTAACAGGCAGAAAGACCAGAGGCAACACAACAATAATCTTAGAACATTAGGCGAGTAAGCAGCCTTCACTATGAGCCTAACACACCAAGCACAAAGCCTAATCACATGCTATAAAACATCATCCATCAGCATGCAGATGCCAAATTAAATCCTCCTAAACACACACACCATAGTGCAACCGACATCATCAACACACTAATTATAGGATGTTCTCTGCTGTCAATAAATCATTACTTCCATGATAGTGTACAATGTATGTTAGTGTACAAAAGATAAGGTATTCTCAGCTACAGCTGCAACAAACGATTATTTTCCATATCTGTTAATCTGTTGACAATGACATTTTAACCGTTAAGTCTATAAAGAGTACAAAATAATTGTGAAAAAAACAATTTACGAGGGCTCAAAGTGACGTCTTCAAATTGTACTTTTGTCCAACTAACATTCTAAAACCTAAAGATAGTGAGTTTACAATGATATAAAACTGAGAAAAAGAATCATATTGTCTTGGCATTTTTCCCGCTTAAATGACCAATCAGATTATTGTTGTCCAATGATTTTCTGTTATTGATTAGTTGACTTCAACCACAGTCTCAGCTGCACTAATGTCAATGACACAAAAGTTAGCAAAGCATATTATCAAACGAGTTCTTGTCATAATCCCTGGCATTACAAACATGATCTAAATCAATGCCATCATCTCCACATTCCAGCTTTACCTTCACCTTGGGAGACCTACATCCTGCATGGGGTACAGTTGGAGGAGTGGGGGGAGAGCGTGGAGTGGTGAGGGGGGGGGAGGCTGGTTTCAGGGGAGACAAGGCGGGATGGGGAATAGGCGAGTCTGAGTTGTAGGCAGAGCTTGCGGGGTGAGAGACAGAGCGCTGTGAGGAGACGTTTGGAGAGGGGTGAGAGGAGAGGACGGGAGGTGTCAAGACAGGTGGAGAGGGAGAGACTGGAGGTAGCGGTGATGTCATGAGGTGAGGAAGGGATGGGGGTCGAAGGGAGACAAGAGGAGAGGCAGGGATGGTGTTAGAGTCCTGCTGTTGTGACCAGGAGAAAGAAGGTGAAGAAGGAGTGAAAGAACAAGTAGAAGAAGAAGCAGGTGGTAAGGAGGTCAGAGGTGGTGGTACGGAGGGTGAGGGCAGGCTGGGGTGAGGAAGCTGTATCAGGGTGGAAGGAGACACATCAGCCTACGGAGGCAATGACACACAATTCAATTATGAAGCTGAATTCACAACATCACAGAAGCTCAATGCTGAGGAAATCTTTTAATTAAATTCTGTTAAAGTTTCAAAATATGGCTGTATTGTACGGAGCCTCGGAAGGGTCATGGAGGAAATTATTTTACATGGATTTTTTAAGTTGTACTTTTGAGTCTTTGAGTCTAAGAAAAATATAACACTTCCAACATAAATCCTTAAAAACATACAGCATTTTTTTGTCACAACAAAAGTTAAATGATCAGACAACTGTGTAAGAAAAGAACTAAAGGCTGCCAAAAGCACCATGCTGCCAAACAGTGATATTTTCTTACTTGAGCATCCATGCATATTTTTTGATTGTTAACACACAAATAATATGTGGAAAAACTCCTCCTCCTCACATATATAATACTTTATCCTTATACTGGCTATATTCAAGATCATTCAATGTTTACTATGTAGTGTACTACATTTACTGTTCATCATTTATTTGATGATCTACCCACTATATAGCACACTCATAAATTCCAACAACAACAGGCTTTTTCACAGCAGACATTTTGACTTGTCATAGTAGAAAAGGCTCAGGTGTTCCTAACAATTACTTGTAACATGTACTTTTATAAGAGAATCCAAAAGCTGGTATATTTTTCATATATATATATATTTTTTATATCCCTCCATCTCCATTCCAGGGCCCTGTAGTGTTTCCAAACTCAATAGATGCAGCTCACACCATGCTCTACCTGTGGACTGAGTCTCTCATTAAAACCTTTTATGTCCTCCTCTTTGTCTTCTCTACCATCATCCTCTTCCTCAATGAACAATTCAGTACATTCCCTTCCTTTCATCGATGGTAGTCTCTGGGACTCGACTGTTTGCTCATTCAAAGCTTCTGAAAGCCCTCCCCAAGTGATGGAAAGCGGCTCAATCATCACAGGATTGTGAAACTGCACCTCTAACCGAGCACCGCCTGTCGAGTCGCTAGCTAGAGTGACAACTGGGGGTTTCTCTGCTGGCTGATGGGATTCTTCTGCTTTTAGCTCAAACCTGCCCCGGGGTTCATTGACTAGCATAGCTGGTGGGGAATCTACCGCAGACAATCTTGAAAAGTCAGCTGAACTGGTACCACTATCCAGAATCATGGACAACAGCTCATCGTAAGGGTCTTTTACTTGCAGCTTGACATCAGGGATTTTACTGCTTTTGTGTACTTGCACGTTTGACTTGTGCTGCAGAGGAAATTGCGCTAGTGATTTTATTGGTTCCTTCACTGTGCAGGATAAAACCTCTGGCTTAGAAATGTGTAAAGTTTGGACTATTCCTTTGTCACTGTTGTATCGAAATGAAGAATCAGGCAGTGGCGAGGTAAATGAGGAACGAGGAAGGGGAGGTGGAGAAGGAGGTGGAGGTTGGGAGAAAGGCAGAGCAGCTGGGGTGTGACCTAAAGTGAGTCTCCCTTCTTTAAAAGGAGGAGTTCTGGAAAATGTCTGGGTTGGCAGGGCGGAGCCTCTTTGTGATGGCACAGGTGAGAGTGCCTTAGGCTCCTGAGCCTTTAGAAAAGGTGCAAGGTCAGCAGGGAGAGGGGGTGGTGTGGGCGGTACAGGTGTGGTCGTGAGGGAACGAGTGGGAGTGGACATTGATGGGTCCAATGTGAGGGACAGCCACTCGTTGGTGATAGCTTGCAGCTCAGGCCTTCTCAATGAGGGGTGAAGGGAGGGGAGGTCATGAGTAGTGGAGGATGGAGGTAGATGGTTGAAAGGCTCCATGTAGGTAAAGTAAAAAAGAAGGAACAGTGTAATTTATAAAACTGTAACACGGAGGTTTTGTGTGTGTGTTGTATGTCAACACAGAGCTTAAAAGCTATGTTTGCACCCTTATGCAGATGATGTATTTATTTAAATACATTCCCAAATAACTATAACATGTTACTTTTTGAGGATGTAAATTGTTTGTTGACATTTGTGATGCTGGTTAAAAACCAACACTACTGTTCACATGCATTAATAAATACCCCAAACATATAAATCAATCAATTAATTTATAAAGCAGCTTTTTTGTTTTAAATTTAACAAAGTGCCACTTAGAAAATGTGTATGTCTATTCCATTAGTTAACTGTATTCTGTTGTGTCACAATGTTGTAGTGATTCCCTACCTTGATGGGTGTAGAGCTTGGTGTCCGGCTACCAGGGTAACCATGTGGGTCTATTTGGTGGGCGGAGCTCTTGGACGGGGAGCGCTTGATGATGTCAACGTATGACACAGGAAAGATTCCCTGTTTGGTTGTATCTGGGATCTTCCCCTCATACCAGTTCTGGTCCACCTGCCTTATCACAATTACTCTCTCACCCTACACACACGCAACACAAACAAAATATACACACGATTTTTAATGCACTGTTGTAATAAACAGAACTCCAAAGTACTAGTTCTCATACTTCTTATAGCCACTGTGTAGAATTTTTTATGTGATCATAGCATGTTCAAAATCATCAAATTAGTCACATGGCTTACTTTTTCTGTAGACACTGATGATTTTCATGTTTTAACTACATCTGGATGATTACTTGTTTCTCAATAATTTGATAAAATGTGTATCATTTGGTATCCAGTCCAGTAAAACTCAAAACAGTATAGTTCCTCAAGAAATACAAGGTTTCACCTCATAATTATAAACCAATGTAAACCTATTACATTGTTGCAGCTTTTCATTTGCACACACACACACACACACACACACACACACACACACTAAACAGGCTACCTTTCTGAGAGACAGCTCCACATTAGTATCAGCATTGAAGTTGTAGCGAGCTACTGCCTCTCCAACTTCTCTGACATGTGCTGGCGGAGGAGGACGAATCGGCTGCTGCTTCTCTGAGGACGGCACCTTCTGTTCATGTGCATTTATTGTAAATGTGTGTGTTGAAGAGGGACAGAAGTCATTACATATAAGATATAAAATTGTGCACATCAAAAGTACTCACATACAGTTTATTAGTTGCACACTTACTTCTACATATGACATGGGAAAAATCCCAACATGTCCATGGTGTTCTCCTTCATACCAGTTGTTATCTATCTGCCGGATGATGTTCACTGCATCACCCTTCTTAAAGGTCAGCTCCCTGCAACACATTCGTGTCATAAAAGTGCCAGCACACAGGTGTGCACATGACCTGACCAATTCAACCAGCAAAATTAATTTCGTGTAAGCAGCGTCAGCTACAGAACGTCAGCCACTGAAGCAAGATGAAATAAAATCGAGTGCAGCAGAAATCAGCTTTATTCATGCGTATATTCAAAGACTGCATAAAATAAATCAGTTAAAGCCATTCAAGTGTGGTGGTTAGATGGGACAATGAAGTTTCTTAGAAAGCAAACAAAACTTTATGCAAGAAATGCTAAATAATCTGACATCATAACATTGAATGCAATTAGTAGATGTGTTCATATGCAGTTAGATACTCATGCTTTAAAGCTTTTCTTCCTTGTGCTTGCACTGTGCATTTACTGTACTCACTTAGCTGTTTGTGCCTTAAAATCATAAATGGCTCTTGCAGGCTGTTTCTGATGGAGGAGAGAGAACAGAATAAGTTGTGTCATCTGTTTATGGGAGACCTAAGAGATGGAAGTGAGAGAACAAAAAGCCGGCAAGCATTACCAGGCAAAAATAAAATATAGCTCTTTAAAGTTTGTGAGAAAATATGTGGTACTGTGAAGCTAAGGACAAAAAAAGTAGGTGTTATTTCTCAATAAATTTTAAGAACAAAAAAGATTAACTATTTAGTGCTACTATTTAAGTGCACATTGGTGTCACAAATACTAGCTATTATTACACAAACAATAATAATAATATACTATTATTAGTTTCAATGTTGTACCTCTCTGTCAGGAGTAGGCCTTCTACTCTGGGGTGTTTGGCGTCCATCGATTGTGGAATAACACCTGGAGACATCCTGGTCTGTGATTAGCAGAGACATATGAAAAGGTCATGGGGGTTACACCACAGTAACCAAAATGACACATGCACGCTCACAATACAACAATGTGCTTTCGGGAAGTACCGAATGGTACACTGATGACGCCATTCCAACAGGTAAATGAGGGAATGAGAGCTCGGAGTCAAAAATAAGTGCGTTTTATTTCTATTTCATAGGAAAAAACAAGGAGATTGTGATAGAGACACAATATTACACATGCAATCCTACAAAATAGCTGAAACATGAAACAAGGGGAAGACAGCCGAAAAACACCATTTACAAACATAACCATACAAGCAAATGGATTGAGGGAATAAACGATTGTGGGATAATATGATGACTCCATGAATGCATGTGCAAAACAGACAAATAATACAACCAAAAAAACCAAAACACAAACAAACAATAGAAAAAACAACAGAGGAACATTCACACCAACCAGACTAATATAGCCTACTCAAATCTCAAATATTTCTTTACCTCAACTACGGAGAAACCCAGGCCTTTATTTGAGACAATCTCTTGTTTTATAAGCATATATTTATCACTTTTTAGTACTGTAAGAAGCCTCCCTTTTTTCTGAACTGCTCCTGTTTTAATTTGCTATTTCCAGTGAGGGTAGCAAAGTCACGTCTTACTTAACATTCTGTTGCTCTGATTCTGACAGACATGTTGTTCTACCACACTACGTTACTAGCAGACCATTAATGTGAAACATCAGCATTTAGTGTTTAGTTTCACTGACATTAGCTTAACACGGAACAAAAGAATGGCCATTATTTTAATACCAGTTTTTACTTGAGAATTTATTGTAAACAGGTCTTAGGTCTGAATGTTGATGTAGATATATTAAAAAGCACAGTAATGGATGTATCGGCTGAAAAATGACAGAAAAAGGGAAATGAGCCTAGGTGATACTGGAACAGACATTGAGGTAATGTATGTTGATGCATATTTGGAATGTGTATGCATGTATGTGTGTATGTTTATGTAGAAAAAAAATTATATGTAAGTATGACTGGCAACATGACAACATGCACATGTGCATATTTGAGGTATGATGTGTGTATTATCTCCACCTGAATAACAGAGACCATTTCCATTGCCCTGCACCTCTCCATATTCATTATTGTTTGAGGTGTGTGAGGGGTGTCCGTAACAGGCACTGATTGGTGACTGTAGCCGTGGTGACTGTAACCGTGGTGTGGAGGGATCCCCTCTATACGAGGCATACCCAGTTGGGCTCCCATCTGGGTATAAAGATGTAGAGGAGTGACCGCCGAGCCAACACCCCCTCCTCCCCCGCAAAGAGGAGCTTCGTTCAGGCACATTTGGGAGCAGTTCGGCCAGTATTCTCCTTAGGATGCTATCATCAGGTGCCCTAGTTCCTCTGTGGCCTCTCTCTGATTGAATGTGCTCATATATGTCTCTCAAGGCTGCATCTAGTGCTTCATAAATGGCCTGTTTGGACTTGGGTCTGCTACCTCGATCTCCGGCACCACTGCTTCTTCTAGAGGTAGGTGGTGAGCCCTTTTTCCTGCGGAAAGGCACTGGGCTGACCAGGAAGGCCAGTTTGGACATCGCTTGTTGAGATTGCGAGCTCTGGTTTTGGGAATGGCTGCTGCGGCTCTGATGTGAAGGTCTCTGGTGCTCCTGGCGTGCTCGTTCTCGCTCATGGCGAAGCATGGTTGTGAAACGAGTATAAGAGGCCGGGCAGCGGCCTTTACAGGTGCTGATGAGGTGCCGGTGTTGGTAGCCCTGGCTCTGGCCTAGACTTTGGTGACCAGGGTGGTGGTGATGATGGTGGAGGTGATGACGGAGGTGGTGGTGGTGGTGGAGGGTGGAGGAGCCGTACAAGCTCTCAGAGGAGGTTAGCGAGCAATGGTCAAAGTCACTCTCACTGCAAAATGAGGAACCCTCCACCTGGATGAAGTCACTGAGGTCTGACGCAACAGCGTCTTGTTCACTGTCAGAGAAGTCTGGGTTGGTTTGTGGGCCTTGGGGAACAGGAGGAGCGGGAAAGGACCTCCCGCGGCCGGGCTCTGGTCCAGCACGAGGTTGGCCCTCAGGTGGGCTACGAGGTCGATGCAAGTGTTCCATGGAGTGAGGTACTGTTCCACTGTTGCCGTTGTTATCTTCCTCAAGTAAAGATTCTATTGAAAAACGGCGTTTTGGAAAACTGGGTGTGCCACCACCACCACTGCTGGCTCGAGATGAGGACCCACCTGGTGTGGTAGTTCCTGAAGGCATCTCATTGTCACCCAAGTTGGGCATGGATTTAGACTTCTTAATAAGGCGCTCATATTCAGAAATGCGATTTGGCACCATATCGCGTGGCACCTCCATGCCCCAAGAGGGTGTCCAAGGAGAGAGGCGATGGCGATGCAGGTGAGGTTGGCGCTCTAGCTCCAGGATGCGAGCCCGGACCGAGCGTATTACTTCAGATGGGATGATCTGAGCTCGGTCAATCTGGTGCATCTTGCGATAGAGCTGGAGAAAGCCTGGTGAATCATGAGCCCGTCGCCGTTGGAGACGAGGCAATGAGCGAGTGGACGTGGATACAGTCGAACCTGAGGGATTCCCATCACAAACCAGTGACCCAGCACTTTCTGAGCGGGTGGCGTTGCGCCCGCCTGAGCCAGAATGCCCATCATTGAGTAAGTCATCACAGCTGCGTGACTTGAGCTTGCCAGTGGAGGGCGGTACTTCCTCCGCACTGCTCCATGTCTCGGGATCCTGGGATTCGGTCTGCCAACTGTTTTTAAAACAGACAGACTGCTTGGAAGAGGAGCTACCTTCCCGGCTGGCATCCTCATGGCAATGGACAGTGTCAGAGGGGTCAGGGGGCAGATAAGGGTGCTGATAAGGACCTGGGGAGGTCAAACTGTTTGAATACATGTTGCATGCGTCCCCACCTTTCAGTTGTCCAATATAGAGCAGCGTGGTGAAAGAGAAGAAGGAGGAAAGCATGTTAAGCAGAAAAAGCCAGCAAAAAGGTGTAAGCGCAGGGGAGAGGAATAAGAATAAGAAGAGAAAAGAAGGTGAAAAAAAAGTGAAATAAGTGATTTTATGTTTTTTTTTCTTTAGACTTCCACCAATACCAACCAAGGAAACTTATGACCACACCAGAGACATTATATTGTGAAAAACACAACAAATGACAACAAAGTACACACATAAGACAGAGAGAAAAAAATATCAAGTAAAAAGGAGTTGTATGTGTGTACGCGTGTGTACCTTTGGCTCTGGAGGGTGAGGATGGTGAGGAACGAATCATAGGCTTCTTTAGGCTACTACTGGGTCTGTAAGCATCCACTGGTTTAGGGGAAGTTGCAGCTCTACTCTGAGACTGAGCATTCGCTTGGGAACTGGATGGCTCAGACTTCCTTCTCTTCCTGTAGTCGCTGGCAGCACTGCAACACAGTCAGACATCAATGATGACTGCTTTCAGAGCAATACACTGGTTGATGCAGTTTGCAGATGGCAAATTGAATTTGAGGTACTATAAATGTCTTGTGAGTACATTCTATTTACTAAATTTCCTGAATCATCTGTATTGTACAAACACAGTATAGACCAAAGTATAATAAATAACCACCAAGTGAATAGTGCTTCACATCTCTAATCAACCTCTGTGATCTTTGTGAAAACAGTATAAAACATTTTTACTCTTTTCTAAACCTGTAAGTTTAATTCCAGGCAAATGAACTTCATATACACATATTGCTACAGATGGTCAAAAACCTTTTTTCCCCAATTCTGGGAATTTTCTAAGTTTAACTTAGCTGAAGGTTTCCATGGTTATTCATGGACTGAGACAACGTTACCATCCATGGAACTATTAATGCATTTTTAAGTACATCCTACAAAAAATCTGGCTATTATTCTTGTGCTCGAAAAGATGAGACAACGAGTTATGTTAACTTCTCTTATTCAAAATGTCTAAAAAGCCAATGGGCTTTCTATTGAGAACAAACAGACTCACTGTCACTAACATGCATTACACGGCCTATTCATCACATCCTATTTCTGCCCTTTCTGTTCACCGAGGAAAATGCGACTGAATAAGCAGGCCATTTGTGAAAAGGGAGTAGGACAAGGAGAGGGGGGAGGGGGGGGAGGGAAGGATAGGAGGTGAAGGGCAGAATCAATAGGTTGGGTGGGTTAATTTATTCTGGCTCAGCTAGTGAGAGGGAGATGCAAAGTGCCCTGCCTTTAGTGACAAAAGCAAATAAAGACTAACACTTATCCTTGCAAATCATCCTTAATAGCAGACAGAGAGTCTATTTGCACCAGAAGCGAGGCAATTTAGAGCAGTTCTGATTCTGTGCTGAATCACAACAAGGACCACTGCTGTTCAGAGGATGGGGGGAGGGAAGGAGGTGATGCAGGGGAAAATAAAAGAAACGGAGGTTACCTCGCAGGTCTCTCCGGAGGCTTGTCAGCAGGAGCGATGTGCAGGGAAGTCTGAAATAGGGGAGACAACAAAAGAGAAAAGTGAGCTCTGTAACAACAAAGACTCGAGGCAGAGCAGCTCACAATGCACAGCTTGCATGCGGTTGTTGCTGTGCCACACTCAAAGAGCTCCCTCAGCATAAGGTGCGATGAATGCTGGTTCCACATGGCACACCTGCCTGAGAAGACACCTACCAGTGTAAACAGTGAAGAGAAATTTCTGCTCTCTCTTGGGATGTTCTGGAGGACGATGGCAAAGGTGATATAGCAAAGGATGTTGTGAGCTGAGCTCAGGGGGCAAATGTTGCCCTGCAAAATCTGGCATGGATCAACTGGAATGGGTCTTACTGATAAAGAATGTTTGATATGCTTTCACAGCAAATGTCACACAATAATGTTGGGAAAAGATTTCCAGTGAATTCTATTTTGAGCTCTAAATCAAAAAATCTAGATCTTATAATAATAACCAATATTTTTACAAGAAATATTATAACCAGCACATGTTCATACAATGCCAAGGAAGAAGATGAATAGCATTTCAAAGCTATACGTTTTCACAGAGCAACATCATACTTGTGTTGATGAAATCACACTAAATTGGGCTACATTAAATTATACTCATTTTAGGCAATCATATGTTACATTTAACAATATAGATTTAGGTTCCTGTGATTGGTTAGGAATTGTGAGATTAACAACACTACTGGAACACAGAATGTGAGATTACCTCAATGCGCTGGCGAGCGGAGATGTCTGGATTATAATCCAGCCTTTTTTTAGGAGGCTTGAGCCCCAAGCAGCAACAGTGAGCAGGAGGAGGAGGAATAGGAAGAAGGTGAAAATGAGGTGAAGGAGGAGAAGCAGTGGTGACATCATGGGGAGAAACCAAAAAACAAGGAACATGTGGAGAGAGTGACACCCATTAGAGAATATGAGTAACCAGAGATGGACTAAGTCACAAACGTTGCACATGTGCTTTGCATGTACAATGCACACATGTGTACAAACTCAATACACACACACACACACACACTAAACATAACGTTCATTCATATCACATTCTGATATCATCTATTGATGCTTTATTCCTATGCTAATTGCAAAAAGCTTCCTTTAAACTACAGTATGTAACACATTAGGCCTATATCAACCTTTATACCACACACAAATACACGCAGAAATGTGCCCATGTACCACACACACATGCAAAGTATCAGAGCAAGCTGTAAAGCAAAAAGCAGAGTGAAGCACAAGCTGCAGTGTTGTGTTTATTAGAGAGTGCAATGAACTGCACTCTCAAATGCTGTGATTTAGTGCTGGTTTCCAAGTGCAGCTAATCTATTGTTCAGTCAAAACGTCGTGTGACTTGTCACCTCAATAAACACTCAAACACTGAACATATGAGATCCTGTCCCAGCTGGACCAGTCAGTGCATGTTGGGAAACCATCTATACTCTAAGGGCTTATTCGGTGATGTGAAGCATTCAAAATATTGCAGGTAGAAATCTCAGTCCACAGCCCAGCATGACTCTGGGAAGTCATGCCAGCACAAGATGTGACATTTTCACCTGAACATTTCGAATAAGCCCATCAAATCATCACATGATGTCATGCTGGCATGGACAGAGGCATGTTCTAAAGATAATTAGGGCAATTTGATCCCAGATCTGTGGCTAGAGGCAATCCCTGCTCTGAGCCACTAGGACATTATTACAACCTACATCCAGCAGAGGGCACTAAAGCATGTCGCTTAAAGATATGCAGAAAATTCCTCTACCAAAAGTGAAGATAAACAAAATGCTAGAAGAAATGAACAAATGATCAAATGAATAAATAAAAGGCTGATTCATTGATACACATGTTCAAGAGATGGTAAAGAAACTGCACATACTCAGACTGTTATGCAGAGCAAAATTATAATATTCATCATTAGGAAACTAATCTAGTGCATGTCAATGTTTTGATTGACTGTTCTGTGCAGTTCTAACAGCCTTAAAATCAGGTCATCTAGAGCATCTGGAGTACACTTTATTTTAACCTATTGTCCTGCTTAATTTGGGGCAAAATGCAATAATGAACCAACTGAAAATAAAATTTCAATGTAAAAGTCTGTGTGTGAACATATCAGTGCCTGCTAGCCACCAGATCAAAAAACCCAGCAACGCAGAGACATAAAACAGTCTGTCACAAGGGTGGGGAGGGTGGGGGGGGGAGGTCACAGCACCCAACAAGTACCACATGCCCAAACAACTAGCCCCACCCAGTCTATTGGTGGAGACATTTAAAAAATCATGGGTGGGGTGGAGAAAGTGGGTGTATGCCTAGGGCAGGGTTGTGGTTGAGGGAGTAGCTATGGCCCTGACTTACCGGCCGCCCAAACTCCAGCTCGGAAAAGAACTTATACCAAGGCTCGTTCTCTAAATCTATGTCATCATAGGTCTAGGGAAAGCATGACAGGGACAGAGAGAGGAGGTAGAAGAAAGACAGAAGAAAGGGAGTGTGGAAAGAAGTCACACACAAAGAGAGACATGGACCTCATGGTTAGGAATGGGCAAAGTGAGATGGGCACAAGATGAACCAGGATGAAGATTTAGACTGGCTCGTGGGGGCGAAAGCAGTGACGCAAAACACATATTCACTGAGAAATTAAAAACAAAAAAGGGTAACTTTTTTCTTCACTGCTTTAACTGGTTTAACAGTAATTCCAAAACTTTAGGGAATCCAAACTGTTTGCTAAGCAGTGTACAACAGTGCCATATTATCAGACAGTAATTAATCTAATATGCACAGTCCAACTCTTGTCACCACTGGGAACCAAAGAGGCAGACAATTTCCCCATTTAGACCCTTTTGAATTGATATTCATTAATTTCATATGCAGAAAAATGAATAGGGCTGCCTTACTCTAAGCCATAATACAGGTGACCGATAATGAAAATCAGCATGTTACAATGACCACCACACAGTCTTTCACTGAGTAATGTCAGAGTCTCACTAGTGGAATTCATTACATTTAAGAAGATGATGAAGGGGCACATATTGAAGAACTGTTTGGGAAAGACACGAGGGGTGATTTACATGTGTAAGTGTCACTTCTACACTGGTGGGAGGAGTATAGTATCAGTATCACCGTCAGCCAGCCAACTTACCCAAGTGCTACACACTGCCATAGTCTAACTAATGCTCATGTTAAGTGCTTGCTCAGAGAACAGGTAAAACACCAAGGGAGGACAGTGCTATAAAAGGCTAAACTGGCCAAGAGTGTTTGTATTAAGAGATGTGTGATAAACTGCCTAGCAGCTCATTAGAAATAAGAAAATTACCAAATTCTTCCCATTTAATCCTATTTACATCTTTTTAAATTGCTTTGTTTATCTTTTTAAGCCTGTCTTACTGCCTTCTTATGTCCTGTGTAAAGCACTGTGAATTACCTTGATGTCGAAAAGTTCTTCACATTTCTGTTATCTGCCACATTATCCCCTATCAGCACCCGTCATGTCACAACAATATATTACTAAGATGCTTTTAAAGGTGGATTTTTTTTAAATAAAAAATTTATTTAGGTTTCAGAACTGAGATGTATATTTGATGTAAAGGCTTGTCAGCTGCCATCCAATGTTGCATTTTGCTAAATGTTATTAGCGGAAACAAATACTGCCATTTTGCATGTATGCATGTAAATTATAGACAATTTGCCTTTAGGCAGCAGATGTTTATCTCTACTAATTTGATGGATTATAACACCCAGCTCTTCCTTTGATTTACAGAGATACATTTTCATACCCTATCTATCTGCAATAAACTGTGTCAGATGGGATGTAAGTATTTACATGCAACAAAATTAGGCATGTAAAGCAAAAACAATGGTTACCACTGTGTAGCTGTTAATCATCTACTTGTTTCTGTTGTAGGGTATGTTTAAACTCCAACAAGTACAGCTTTCTCCATTTTTATCTCCATTTACAAAGTTCAGTGTGAACTACAGTCAAGAGGCTTATTCATTTTACTGTTATTTTAACTGTAGAGATGATGCAGTGGTTTAATACTCTGCTCCCACATGGAAATGGAGTTTTCACACCAAATGAAACCCTGCAGGAAATGTTTTGTAGGTGTTGCGGTGTCACATCTCTCTAAAAAGAGAATTCTGCTTTGAGATAAATGACTCACATTGTAAAAAAACAGACGCCTGGGGCAGGGACTGACACAGACTGTAGACAGAAAGCAGAAACTAAAGAAATAGAGTACCAGAAAAACATTTTTGTTCGCTGTGACTCATAATTGTCCAAATGGACACCACCGAATAAGATGTGTTTGGGTGCCATTTATTACCTTGAAGAGTGCAGAAAAAAGCTTCTGAACAGACAACATATTTAGGGAGTCTCAGACAGCAGATTAGCCAGCGTGGGTTCACATCTACTCTCTTCAGCTTTCTCCTTTTATTGCCTTCTCAGGAACTGACTCATGCATTATTGCTCAGGGAAAGCTCTCTGCAGCCATCACATTAAACATCTGCAAAACCTTCCCAAAAACCTTTTCTTTTTAATGTTTCCACACATAATAGACTTATCATCTATAACACATTCTCCATTATCTTGTCCTCATCTCAGATACCTCATGTCTACTATTTTTTGCCCACACAGTAATTATCTCTGCTGTCTGCTTTGTCATTCACCCCACACAGAGTAAAGGCACAGTACAGTCACTATAGGATGTACTACTGAAAACCTTCGCTTTTTAACGCCCACACTGTGTCTGACAGTGAAAGAAGTCCAAGCAAAAGCCCATAATATGAAAATGTATTGACAACACAGTAATGTCTGCAAAAACTAGCAAGTAAGGAAGGTAAATGTGCCTGTGACTCTTCTCAATGTAGTTTTTTTTTTTTTTTATACTGTCACTCCATCTCTGCAGTGGGGTTCACTTAATGTTGTTTATTGTTACCTCATCAGACATTAACTTTTTAATTTAGCAGAGCAGCAACAGAATATATATTTCATTGAACAATTACAAGAATAGCTACAACAATAGCTTCACGTTCAGCATCATGTCTTCTAAATGTTATAAAGATCACATTTCATAGCCTGAGCTGATTCCATACTGCCTCCTACAGGCCTCACAGTTTAATCAAGGAAGTCAGTGAGGTGACGATGGCCACTAACTTGTCAGTGTGTTTTAACAGGAACATTTCAGAATTCATTATAATCAAATGAAATAATTTTTTTTACATATACTCACTGGTCTTTCATGCTCCAAAATAGAGGACTTCCCAGGCTCATACTCAAAAATACTCTTGGGCTCTGCGCGGTACTTTCGTGTGTCCACTTTCCTGTTGGGAGGACCCCATTCATTTCTGGTGCAAAAAAACAAAAGTTTCTTAAAAACAGATTCTTCTTAAAAAACATCCTGACTCTAAGTTAGTTAATTATTCAAGCACATAGTACATTTTTAAATTAACATAATTTAAGGTGGCTCAGAATTCATGTGAGCAAAAAAATATTAAAATAAATACTTAACCCATTCCATGTATTAGTTCACGTACATCACAGCGGGATTTCAATTTTGTGCTTGTACAATACTGATTGGCATTATTTCATAACTAATACAGAGTCATAAATGAAAGAGAGAAGACAAACTCTCTTACGCGTCAGGGGAGTCTTTCTCGCGGTCACTGTCTCTGGCCCTCAGTTGGAGGAGAGATGGCATGGGCGGAGGTGGTGGAGGTACAGGGGATGGCGAAGGTTCCCGAGGCCCCAGATGCCCCCCGTTGTCTGAGGGGCTTTTGGAGAGTGGCCTGTATGTATGCGTACGGGGAGCGGGGTGGGCCATGGTGGCGCTGGATGACAGGCTGTAGTCATCTGTTAAGGACAGGACAGAGGAGACATCAGAGGGAGACATAATGAGGCAGAGCAAACCAGAGAGGAGGAGACAACTTTTGTAATATTTAAAACATCTCTCACCATTGTTTATGACAGCATACGTTGCATTGTATGTGTCAGAGTAGTCATCATCTGTAGAAGAAAGGAACACAGACTGATATGCAATACATGCAATTCTCCGGGGTGAACTGCACCCTTAAAGTCAGGTACAAAGTAATTTCCAATAGTGACCATTTTTCACAGAGTCAGGAAGTATCAAAACCACCCAAGCAGCATAAAACACTTCTCCTTTGTTCTGCCACAAGCTCACCGTGTTTCAAACTATTGTTTTTCCAATATTTCTTTTTTTTAATTATAACAAGGGCGATCGCATCCCAGCGCAGCAGCATATCAGCCATATTTTGATTTAACTGTAGTATTTGATTCTGGCAGAATTCAAAGCTGCTGTTTTCTGCAAATGAGGAAACTTCACATGTTCTTGAGTATTTTCAATTCTACAAGGAGGTGACTCAAAAGATGCGATTGGAATATTGCTCGTGGGGACTCTCCAAGATGCATCATAAAATGTTTTCATTAAATAGTGTGTGTGTGTGTGTGTGTGTGTGTGTGTGTGTGTGTGTGTGTGCGTGCGTACGTACGTGTGTGCAGCCTGAGCAGTTATGAACAAACAAGCCTTGTACTGACTGTGTGATTCTGTGAAGCCTACAAAATTATAGAAGATTTCCCAGGACAGCTCAGTCTCTAATAGAGGTTTCTATCAATTCCTCCTGCTCTCAGACTCCATAGCTCTCATCTAATGAGTTATGGCTCATGAGTTTTTGATTTAACAATAATTGACATGCACAGACACAAAGATACACACTTGCATGCATGACCAATTCCGCTCATAATGTCTGATGATCAGATCACATAAAATAATGGGACATTTCTGCTGTTTAGTGTGTTTTGGTCCAGACTTACCTGCTTTGTGAACCTTGTGGATCTGTTTGAACATAGTTTTGTACCAATCCTTAGGCCTATCCACCGTCTGTGTAGAGAGAAATAATCATAAAGATTTATGTGCTGTGAAATGCAATATAAACTGCATAGCTGAAATTAGAATGTGGAAAGGGTTCCCGCTGTTTTATAGGAGTAGAGAAAAACACACAGCCTCTCAGATCCATATTTCCCTAACAGATAATTTAACTTTTGCTGAGACATGAATAAATTATTTATAAGATTCAGTCATATCATATTTAGAGTCATTCTCCATACCATGCTTTTAAGAAATGTTGATTAAGCTTGTTCAGTGAAAAAAATAGGATGACTTAAGAATGACCAAGTCTCCTTTTTTTCTTTTCAACGATAAATGATCATGTCATAAATCATTAGCATCAGGCTTTTTAACTTAATTCAAGGTAACTTCTCTTAATTTGTCTTATTAAGATATACAATCTATTTATCAGCTATATAACATGACTGTAAACTGAAAAGTGGATTGACATTGTCATCACCTGCACATCGAAGACATCTATTAAAGAGGCAGTGCAAAGAAAAATACATTTTCCAAGTAATCATGTGTTACTTATGTTATATGTGAAATATGTGTAAAAAGTAAACATTTTTTAAGTATGTTTATATCAAAATGCCTCTCCTTTCTTTTTCTGTAAAACAATGAAATGTTTTTGATTACTCATCTTAAACATGGGGAAGTATACATTTATCCAATCAAATGTGATTTGGGGCAACAAGCCACACCTATTAATCCATACATGTCTATTAGCTCTTGGGTTGTAGTAGGAAGTAGAGCAATGTCATAGTAGGATATGTGTTTGGATATCAGTTGGGGAAGAGTTTGTTTACTTTTCCAAATAATGTGGCTGAAGTTTTAATTAATTAATTTTTCCCTGCTCCTCCTCCTGATCTAAGAATCAGGTGATGGAGGTGTCCTATGGCAACCCAGTCAAACCTGAAGGATTTGATTTAAATCCCTCTTGTCTTTATACCTTGTGTACATATCCTTTTTCGCTGGGAAATAGGTCACATTACAGAAGATAAAGACGCTCTTCCTTCGGTTTCACTGTGACGTCAAGAGAAAAATATATGTTGCATTCAATCACTGCATATTGTACAGTGTGGTATATTTTTTGTGTTCTTCGGCCAGTCTGACGTTTTCCCTGCTTACTAACAAAGAAGTGAAAAAAAAAACACGATGCTTATTCATCATTCAAAAGATCTAATTGTGTGTAAAGTTGATATTTCAGCTTTCAGACATCCTCCATGTTGCCACAAAAGCCAAACATATAGCCAAAACAGCAAAACAAATGCATAACAGTGTTATCAGTAACTTGATAAAGTACTATGGCGTTTAGAGAAATTGATTTCAGCAGGTTTTGTTTCGCAGCACAGAGGATAAAGAAGCCATGTTGCTACAAAACTAAAGTGGGAGCTTTTGATGCTTTGCGTGCAAAATCCAGGAGAAACCCTGGTATGTGTGTCTTTGTGTATGTAGTATGGACAACAGCCACTTCAAAAAAGAGCTATCAAATGGCAGAGAGACTTAATCCTCTCTTTATTCAGTAGCACTAAACACTGTGTCTGGACTCTGGTCAGAGAAGAGGTAGTTTGGCTCCACAGTGAAGGAGTGTGTGTGACCGAGCATGTAGCAGTGGCACGGCCAATTACCACTTCACTCTCCACGGTTACTAAAAGAAGTGCCCACAAAAATGTTTTTCTGCTCACAACAAAAAGCATCTGTTTTTTCAGTAACTTTCTATTGCTCACTCATCAACATGTCTGCCTTTAAACACTGCTGTTGAAGAAATGTATAGCTGAGTGAAGTGTTAATATATGAAATGCCTTAGAGAAAACACACAGTCACAGGCTTTAGCACTGCAAGGTCCTCGCTGCTTACTTGACAAAGACCTCGTCTGAGCTCATCTTTTTAACTAGCACACAGAGGGAGAGTAAAAGAAACACTGAGAGATGGGGGAGTGAGACAGGAAGGGCTTTTAATATGGGTGAAAAGCTGCTGACAGCTGAAAGTAATTCCCTCTCATGAGCCTGATCACATATCAAGACAACAGAAATGGGCCAAGAGATACTCCAGTGCAACACTACAGTACCTAACTGAGCCAGTCTGAAGCTAACCAAAGTGTTTAGCTCTGTGTATGTTTGACCTCACCGTGCGGATGGCAATAGGGATGCCAGACTCGTCCACGGGGCCGATGCCTTCATAATGAGGGGCTTTAATTACGGACACCCTTTTCTCTTCTTCTGAGAAGCGGGCAATGGGCACCGTGCTGCTGACGCTGGTGTGGCCCGACACCACAGACTCTCTGGTAACTGACTCGCTACCCTCTAGATATAAGGAGGAAGAGGAGAGAAAAGAGAGACACACTGTCAGTTGAACTTACTAATAATGATCAGAAATAGAACAGAAATCCATGTTCAGGCACCAACACCAGCTGAACAAGCAAACACTAAATCATCCTAAGACTAACTGCTTTTTTGTATGCTTCAAGATCATGGTAGTAGTACAAGAACAACCATTCTATTTCTCACCATTTTGTAGTGATGATTTTCTTACTGTGCTCCACAACTGAATGGTTCTGTCTTCTACTAATGGGTGTACACATATCATATCCTGGCATTCATCAGTTCTTAAAAGTACTTAGCAGGTTTTATAAATATGATATGCAACCAAGACCGGTTTAATGCTTTTTCTTTGTTGTAGGTTCTTAGGGAGAGCAGGATGTTCTGAAGCAAATATGTAATGTACTTGTCAAAGCATCATGACTTCCCTAATCATGCATGTGGATGATTTTCTTATAGTGAGCAGAGATATTTTCAAAAGATTGTTATAAAAAATGTGGTGTCCTTGGCTCAAATAAAAAGAAAAAAAGATCAGGGACTCACCTGAACTCCTGCTCTGTCTCTGGAGCCCAGTGTGGAGTGAGGCGGGGGGAGGAGGATAGGACGGGGGAGAGAGGGGCCTCTGCGGATGGCTAGTGCTTCCGTTCATAGTTTGAGAGAGGACCTGGCCCTAGGAGTGACCCACAAGCCAGAAACGGAGATAATTAGCCGACACTAATCTCAAATGTCAGCAAAATGTACAAATTCGAATTTACCATTTACTATAGTGGAGAATGTTCTTGTTCTGCCCTACATGACCAGATAACTAAAGAGTGTAATGGTAAAAAACAAGAGAATTATTCATTTATTAAAATCCATTATTAGTCATCATATTGCTATCAGCGATTTAAAGGGGTAGAGGAACCTAGTATGGAAAGTAATGTACATGTAGACAGATACTGGGGCTGTTGTGATTCATAGGATTAGCTGAATCTGAAGGGACTGTACAACGTAATAACAGTTAGTGAGGGAAAGGAAGGGGCACTTAACGAATCACTTCACTTCAAAACAGACAGAAGAGATTAAAACAGTGACGGTAAACAAATATAACTTTTCCAGATTCACAAACATTTCATTATGGATTAGTTTTGACATAAACAAGACAATGGACATGATAAAGTTACAATGGGAGGCTCTTCTGAAGAATGCTCTCCCATTCAATATGACACGGGAACATGTGATTTCATCTGACAAAGGATAAAAACAGTATTTTAATTTAAAGGCCTGTGTGTTCAGATCAAAGACTCTAAAACCATGATGATAGCTCTAAAACCAATGACTACTGTACCTAGCAAAAGGAAATTCCACATTATTTACATGAAAGCAACCCACAAACACTGTGTTGACAACACGTTTCAGCCGTGTTTATTCAGTCGTCCCTCTCATGTATCTGATGGAACAGATACGCTTCTATTTTAAACAATCCAGCTGTCTAAAGGCCACGTAACAGCTTGCATATTGCACCATCGACGTGTAACTGTATATTTTATGCTTCGAGTCTACTTCTTTCCGTTTTATGCTCATTGGGCTATGAGTGCTGCTAAAACATGGGTGACCTAGACTCAGTACCATGCCTGAACGCATCCAGCAGAGACAAAGACAAAGCAGTGAAGCTGGTGCTCTGCTAACCTTCTGCTCTTGCTACGCCTCCTGTGTAGACACAATGTTAGTCCTACATCTTCCTTGTGTAGTTCTAAAAGTAAAGTGGATAATTCAATGACCGTGACTGCTGTTACTGTGATTATAATGCCAGAGCTAATAATCCCAGACCAAGTGTTTGAAGCTGGCCATTAGAACATGGCTCCAGTCTGGACCAGTGAATAACTGGCCACTGTCTCAAATTTTCAAAAGTTTCAAAAGTCTGGTTGCTCTTGTGAACGGCTCTTCCCTGGGTTGGAGAAGCAACCATGAAAATCAGAACCTTTGTAGGTGGGACAGAATGTATGGTTGGAGTTAAAAGTGACAACTGCACCTTTAATTGACGGGAAACTAGGAAAATATTTTTACAACTGGAAAAACAAGGTCAACATGGAAATTTATGCCATAATCCAGAGATGTACTATTCTTTCTCAGCGTCCCTTACATTGATTCCCCGGACAATATAATGAACTGACAGGAAACATAGCTACAATCCTCATGCATATTACATTATTACACCCTCCTATTACCCCTGGACACGTTTAGTCTTTAAAGATACCAGTAACCTGCAGCCAACTGTTTCCAACTTCACCCTGCAACAACTTCTCTGAAAAACGGTTTTATCTGATCATACATGTTTGATAAGAACTGGCCTTTAAGAGACAGTATGATTGCATTGGATTGCAAAAGAAAAGGCATAACAAAAAGAAACAAAGACAAACACACTTAGAGTTCTAATGAGTACAGACACATTAACATAATAAGGGAACATAGTGGGCTGAATTAAATGCTCGATCTGAGAGGTGGGTTGTAGTTGATGGTTAGTAAAAGGTAAAAAATCGGTAGTAATAACACATTTTGTGAAGGTTTGGTTCAGCCATCCAAATGAGTTGGGAGAGGGAGGGGACCATTTGTTTTTGGTAATGATGGTGTTACAGCAGTGACTTGTTGGGATAATTACGTTAGTGACAGTGGCTGCTGCCGCAGTGGAGGCCACAGAGGTTGTTAGCACATCATCAGGGCCAGCAGTGGAAGTGTAGGTAGAGACATGGCTGAGGGTGGGCGACGGCGTGGGTGAGGCGCCAGGTGAGTCCAGGCTACAGATCTGCAGCTCGTCCAGCAGACCCGCTGTGGATGACGAGTAGTGGCTGAGAGCTGACACCGTCACGGGGGAAGCCGAGGGTGATACGCAGCCAAAGATGCTCGCACTGGTGACTGTGGTAAAGCTCGGCCCACTGACTGCGCCAGCTGTGCTGCCAGCTCCACTAGGAACATACGGGGTGGGCGATAGAGTCTTGGGCATTAAGCCTGACAGGTAGTCGAGTGATTCTGAGCTGTGGTAGCGATAAGGGGAGTGCTGTGCTGTGTGGTCGGGGGAGGGAGGTCCCTGGTGTTGGAGGGAGAAGGAGTTGATTGGGGAAGGAGGAAAGGAGGAGAGTGCTTAGTGATATCACTCATTAGCCACACTGTCACAAAGGATGTGTGGAAGTAACATATGAGCCTAACAGAAGGTGAAAAGCTGTTGTGAAACCACACTGAAGTGTAATGAGGCTGCAGCATCATCTTCTGAAACATGACTAATGCTGTGAATCGACGAGGCTCTGTTAGTTCAAACTCTGTGGAAGGCAGCAAATAAAGTACACAGACAGTTACAGTGTTAAAAAAAATAAATGAAACAGTTGTGTGTTGCACATATAGTATGAGCTCACACATTTGAAGAACCAATTAGTTTGGTTGGTTGGATGGCAGCACCAAGACTAACAAACTAAAGGGCAACACACATAAGCAGCATATGACGTGCATTATGTTTTCTATGTAAAGCCAAACACGAGTGGCTTCAAGGAACACCACTGTCAGAATTCCCAGTGTTCGTGTGCATCACAACACCAGAAAAACAAAGCAATTTAATCACTTTTGTGCCACAGAATTTGGCACATCCCGGCTACAGTACCTTGACTACTTCTTCTATTTGTATGGTGTGTTCATGGTGTGCCACGGTGTGCCAGTGTGTTACCCTTTATTCACTCTTGATGTCACCAAGATAAAAACGCAGGGATGTTGTATTATAGTGACCTTAAAATGAACACAATCATTGCTTTTTTTTTGGTATATTGTTAGAATATGTAGTCAGTTATGTACCAACAGTTCTGCAGCAGAGGGTCTTGGTGGAACTGCAGGAGGAGCCTTCGGTATCTCCACCTGGGATGGAGCTGGACTTGGGCTTTCATTTGGGGCTTGATCTGGGACCTTGAGTTCCACTGTGTTGTTTGTAGGCTCTCGATGTTTTATATTCTCAGGACCCAAGTATACAGAAAGTGTGGCTGCATGTGTTAGGGGCTGAGACATGGTGGGATACCTTTGTGGAGGTGGGGAAGTGCATGGAGGGGGTTGGGGGTCAAGGCAAGAGTTGAGGTGAGCTGGGGGGTCAGCGATGGTAACAGGGGTTAATTTGAGGGAAGATACCTTACGCTCCTGGGCCTGTGTATTAGTGGTGGAAGATCCACTAGAGTTGCTAACATAACTTGGGACAGTGGACTGATGTGCCTGTTGGACTGGGTTTGTACTTGTCTCTGAGTAGGAGTAAGAAGATGCACTACTAATAGTGTAGGACTCTTTTAAAACAGTTTTCTCATTCTGAGTGAACGTTAGCATTCCAGGGCTAAAATCATTAGCCAGGGCAATGAGGGAGCTGTAGTCTGGTGGATTAGTGCCAGTGGGCGATAAGTGGAAACTCTCTCTCCTGGGGGGTGGCAATGGCACGTGATTGATATCCTGATTGGCCAATTAGAATGCAACAGCCAAAAGAAGTTCAAGCAACAACAACAAAAATCATCAGTGGAAAGCTTTTATACAATCATCAAGTTGTTCCAAAGACATAATATAGCATAGTTCTGTGTTAATTATCCATAATTATGGTGGTTTGTGGTATGATTAAGAATACCAATTTTCTTATACCTTTACAAGCCAAACACAATTTTTTAAATTAAAATCTAAATATAACTAAAAAAGAAAAAATGGAAAATGTCAACATCTGTGAGTGTGGTGTGCGAGACATTTTACCGGTGTTGGGGATTTTTTGTCCTGTAGGTTGGGCCTGACGCTGCGGAAGCCTTTGGCAGCAAGAGATGAGCTGCTGGCGTCTCCATTCTTGAGGCCATCTGTTGCACTGCGTGACCGCCAAGAATCTGAAGAAAAATAATAATATTAACATCACACACTGCTTTGGGTTTTGAATAAGTTTCCTTTCTCTTATTGGGTGTTTCAAAGCTTCTATTGTCACGTGCAATGTCAAGATTCTCCACCTCAAGTCACCAAAAGAAACAGAGACTTACCCAAGTCTGATGAGTGAGAATCACTCCCTGGGGAAGAGAGAAGACACAACAATAATCAGTGATATGACTCAATGTGTGATCACATTCATCCCTGCTACAAATCTCAATACTAATGCATAAGATTACATCTAAGTAGACATCATCTCACAAAATGCTTGTTGGAATGATTTGTATGACAGAGACTTGGTGATGGGGTTAAAGGAGTTAACACAGGGCTGAAAAGACACAGACCGAAGAGGAAAAAGCACAGAACAGAACAATTCTTAAGGACTGCATGACTTATCCTGACGTGTTACACAATATCGCCAGCTTTTAGCATTCACAAGAACTCTCTGAATTAGCAACCACTTTCTTATAAGTCTGCAACCACATGATCCACGTGATCACGATGAACAACTGCTACTGCTTCTAATACTAATGCTAGTGATGCTTATGGTTATTAGTACCAGATAGTACCATTACCAGATAATGTAGTTTTACTGTGAACCTTTGAAGATGGAAACAAGAAAGCCACACTAATTCATTGGGCAAACTAACAATTGGTTAGCATTCAAGGTTCAAGATGCTGTTGCCAAAGACATATACACATTTCTAAAGACAAAACTCTCACAGCATTACCAGCATAAATGAATGATATAGCAATAGATTATTTGTATGAAAGTGGGCTTACTTCAGAAGGTTGCTCTTTATATACAGTGGGTACACCTCTATAGATTATTAACAGATTCTGACTCTGATACAGAAATAAGCACAGAGTGTGTGGTCTTAATGGCCATTTCAGGTGGCTTCATGCCGTTTCTTTTCAGTTAGACTCAGAGTTTAAAATGATTAATATAAAAAAGCCTAGATATTTAGAAAGCTTTTGGGGGCTTGTGCAGCTTGCCCACAAGCCCCCAAATATATGTTGGCAAGTGCAAGTTAGCACAAGCCACAATAGCCACATTTATGGGAAATACACCCATTGAAACTGAATCGAAGGTTTAAACCAGAAGTATCGGACAGCTGCGGATGTGGACTACTTCTGTTAACTACTATCTGGAGTCAGCTTTGCGGACTCGTTGCACACATGCACAGGAGATTGGTTGGTGCCCTGGTAGCGTAGTGGGTCACAAAAAACGGGAGGCACACGGATGTCCGCACAGAGCCTACGCGTACACCCCGTGATGACGATTTTTTCGTACTCGTGGAAGCGGAAAGTATAATACTTGCTTTATGCTCTAGTTGCTGAAGGGTGGTTTGATCAGAACTACTCCTTCTATATCTGAACAGCATCTCAGTTTCACACAGTGTCCTACTATTGTTTAATTAAGCTGACAGTGCTAGAATGTCTACATGGGTGCAGCTGTTAACCTGGATGCTGAAAATGTTCAGGCACAAACACTGCTCTTTCAGCAGAGGAAAGGGACAGGCAGCTTGTAGCCTCTGGAAGCTGAGAAAATACTTTACCTTTAGGTCTTCCCTAATCTCTCTAAGGTTTAATTAAGTGTGACAAAAATAAGTAGCAATTTTAGAACAAGGGAGCTTATACATACAGCAGATCTGTTGTATGTTTGCTTACATGAAACTGAAACACTGATCAGGAAGAATAAAGCAGAGTGGTGCCATTTAGTCAACATAAGTCAACACAGCAAGCCCATTCAAGGGCATTTCCACATTCTCCAAGAGCTCAGGGTCAAGGGAGCTGTGCCATGTCTAAACAATCAATGTTGACTGAGGAGAAAGAGTAAGGAAAAACAGTGATTCAAAAACTGTAAGACAACAGGAAGAGTAGAATAAACTACCCATAAAGAGGGGGAAATGGTATGAAGCAGTGTGAGAGCATGATATATGAGAGCTGCCAAAAGGAAGGAAAGATATCAACAACAGGGGAGGTGCAGTATGACATATGACTGATTTAGTAGGCAAAAACAAGACCAAGACGGAAGAGACTAAACAAAAGGAAACAAAAGAATTGTACAATGAACTGATTAGAAAAAAATGTAATCCCGCATTCCAAAAATTTCTTAAGCATACTGAGTCAGCCGCAGCCTATTTAAAAGTATTTCAAATATGCTAAAGCCACATCAGGTTGATAAAGCCTAAACATGGCTCTGAAGAACAACAAGGCACATTTTAGACTTACCTCACGCTTTGACCGTTTAGTCCAGTCAGTACCTGAAGTTGCCTGCTGGAATTTTGCTACTTATTTAGCTCTTCTTGTTGAAACATGTTGATTTATAGTGTGTTTGTGAGTGTTAGTACCTGTGCCTAGATTTGGTGAGCTCTGGACCCTCTTCATGGGAGAGAGTATGAGTGACAAGCCCACACTTTTGCGAGCGAATCCTCCGCTATCTGAGAAATCATAGCCAGGCAGGTGGTCATACAAGCAGAAGCAGCAGCGCACATGCACATGCATATATATACACACAAAGACACGAATACACACACACGAATACACACACACGAATACACACACACACACACACACACACACACACACACACACAGGTGTATGGAGTCAGATCAATCAATATTAATGGATGCACAGAGAAGGATTCACACATTTATTTTGGGATTTATATACATAAAAAAAAACCACTCTTCCCAGAAGAATATTTTTCACTGCAGGCAAAAATATTTGTAAACCTTATTTTTTAATTGACTTTGTTGAATTCGTCTGTGTACATTCATTTATACTGAGACTGATCTAGCTCCGTACAAATGAGCTCAGGCAGAAACATAACGCAAACAAATGGAGGCAAAGCACGTGCATTTAAACAGCCTGATCTTTACTGCATGAGCTCAGGATATGCAGTGAAAGTGGTGTACAGAACAATTACAAAGTGTAATTGTAAAGTAGAGGTTTGAAGACGCTGCATGGCATTAGCTTACATTAGCCTAACTTTTCAGTCAGACACAGTTTGCTTATGACAACAGGAAGTGTCATGACTTTGATAAGAATAATGTGATGCATTTACATAACATGGGGGACATTTGTTAATAGTGGAGAAATAAAGTGTCAATATCGTATAAAATTTCTAATAACAAATATCCTAAAAACTCTGTTTACCGGTCTGCTGAAATACTTATGAAACACCTCTAACTTAATGTAGTAAAATGCCTACACTCATTTTTAGTAAAACAACAAGCTGTAGTTCTTCTGTAAGGCAATCTTGTTTTGTTTCTCCGTCAAATAATTTTGTATTATTCTTTCTTATTTCTTGTCTTTCAACACATGACAAAGAAAATCTGTATTGTAAACGCAGGCGAACAACTAAGAGTCAGGCTACCACTGGCAGCCACACAGAGTGGTGGTGTGTGGTGTGTAGAGAAGGCACAAAGATGGATTACTCATCATTGATTGTGCGGCTGAAATACTCACTTCAGCTTTGGATGACTTCCAAGTTTAGGACAGAGTCTTGCAAATGTATTGAAGGAGGAATACGTCACTGTGGTTAAAAGCAACAAAGCTACTATACTTGATGCCTTCAGTCACAATAACCCAGGCCCAAAATGGACCAACACCAATGTGGTGAAACAGAGTCAGGGATAAAACCATAGTCTCATGACTGCGGTAGCGGAAAACTAGCACACATACCGGCTTTTAAATAGGTAGGCGGTTTGAAATGTAGAAATATAAGTTTCCACATTTACACAAGTATAAAATGTAAACAATAGATTCATGCTTATTTAATCTGTACTGTGAAATACAAGATACACTGCAAAAATGAAAACATAATAATGGACATGGACGATGATGATGGATGATTCCCCACCAGACATGAACATGTCATACAGTGTGTGTGTGTGTGTGTGTGTGTGTGTGTGTGTGTGTGTGTGTGTGTGTGTGTGTGTGTGTGTGCGCAAGCGAGAGAGAGTATTTGTGTGTGTACACACACGCGTATACTTTTATACCTGTATTCATATTGAAGAGCACTTCTTACTGATCTACTGCAGGGGGACACACCTTCCTGGAAAAAAAACAAAGTTTTCAGACAAACAAATAATATAAATAATCCCAAATAACAATGAATATTTTCTAGAACAGCTGATTCACCCTCTAAAACAGAGCAAAAGTTACTGTCCTTTCAAGTGATTTACATCTACAAAATTATCTTAATGAGACTGCTACAAAAAAACACATTATATTATGACAGTTATTGCAATTACAGACGCAACACTGTTTTGTGTAAAACTCTTTCATATTGAATCTCAAACATAAGCAATTATTTTAGAAATCCATTTATTTTGGAAAGTTGCCCGTTTCCTGCAGCCCACTAGTTCATTAGATTTTCTTTGATTCAAATAACGCCACCTAAAGAGCTAAAACCTCTGTGCAGGGAAACTCTGGACAGATTAATGATGTTTAGGAGTAGGTCTGCTGTGAGCTGACATATTGCAACTGACTGCAAGTCAGCTCAATTTTAAACTCTTTTCACACATTGAATTTTCCAATATTCAGAAAACCTATGGGCTGAAATATCGACCCCCTGGACATGAAATATGACAAACCTAGTAATGAACTCAATCATTAACTGCACTTGTGATTTTCCAGGAAATATAAGGTTTAATTAGCCTGATTTCAGACCTTGGAACTACCAACCACATCTCGGATTTGTTCACTGATTCATGTGAAGTTATCTGAAATGTCTATTCAGTCTGCTTATCAGGCTAAGGTGGCACAAATCTCTGGTTGACTATCAACATAAGGTGTGCCTGCCCTCCTGCCCAAAATGTGCCAGGATAGGCTTTAGCAACACTGAATGGGACAGAAGGATTAGAATATGGATACATGGATAATGTGGCATTGATATGAATGACCAACGGATACTGATCAAAATGATTAGGAATGCTTAAAATCTTATAGGTATAACTTTTAAACTGCTGAATGGACATCTAACAGGTAAAATGGGTGTCTTGTTTTTAAATAAGTGTTTTTTATGTGAACAGAAATGTACTGTGCTGAAACTGTCTGTGATTTGGTGTAGCTAAAAAAGGAAATAAGCTACAAAAGGGCTCCTATTATCTTCTCATAAGAGCTGTGGAAGTGCTAAATACCAGGGCTGAGCTTGGTCACTTATACACTTTCACTTCTCTTTCACTTGAGTTACTATGCATCACTGTACAAAAAAGTAAGAGGTTAAATTAAATCAACACATAGTGCCTGTCATGTTCAAAAAGATGTTTAAGCCAAAGCCTAAACCCATGGAATCCAAATGTGGGAACATAACTTCTTCCTGCTGAGTGAGACTTGAATGACCTTAGCAGATGCTTACAGCACATAGATGAAACATAAATAACTTAAATGGTAAATGATAAATAATACAAAACGCCATGTTTATTTAACTATACCAATATGTGATGCCTGCCTCTTGTTATGCGGAGACCTCTTCTTGGAACTGTTGCAGTAGCATGCATGATTGATATGAATGGGGCACACATCAAAAGCCAAAAGGCACAACACAGACTGTTGCATCGCTGTGTGAATGCAGGCACATGTGTGTCATCACAGGACTTAGTGCGTATGACAGATACTACAAGTGAGAGCATCCAGTGGCTGCAAAAGGGATCATACATGTCTGGTATGTAAATAACTATGACTTACACATGGCTAACTTTGCCTTACCACACACATAGATATTGCTGTGAAGTTGTGGGAATGTGATATAAAGTAGCGGTTGTTCAAATGTTAGAATAGGTGACTCCAGAACTCTTATTCTTATATACTGATATTATGACTGAGGATGATTTCAGTAACTTAACCGTAGATGTAACAGAAAGAAAGAAATAAAAAAGAAAGAGGACAAAGTCACAAATATAATTGGCAAATATATAACTACCAAATCAATCAGAATGCTCTTTTTAATTATATTCTTTCGATTTCTATGTTAAGCACAGGGGAGTAAAATGCACAGATGTTTCAGCTACGCCTTCAGTGTGTCAAGTAAGTAAATCTGTACAAATTATATCACACAACAGTACATTAAAAAGTCACACACATTGTGTTTGCATAAATGAGTGGAGATCTCCCCTAGACATAAAGTCTATGTAAGGATAAAAACACATACCCAGGTTAGCAGTTTGTGCTTAAACTCATGTTTAATCATTCTTAGCATTTGTTACAGGGTAAGACTGCAGATGGGAATTAGCTTTTAGCTATATCTGGTACAGTACATATTGTGCATGGTCCCTGTTTAATAAATAAATGAACAAACTGACAATACAAATGGTAAATCATTGCTGGACAATTGCTTCAACACTTAACACTCTGATTGAAAGTCCTGATAATTTACAGGGGCTTATTTTGGAGAAGGCACGCAACCATATTCTGACAAGAATGTGTAAACTGCCTTAGCAGCTGGCTCTAGTGATGAGTGGCACTAGATGGAAAGCTAACATTAACATACATGTGAACATGCTGAAACTGTAACAGCTTTTCTCATATAGGGGTTGTGCGTATTGTGCTTGGACTTGTGTGGCATAAGCAACACAGGTGGTGCCATTTATGTCAAAACACATAAACAGTCTTTCAATAATCGTTATAAGAGCTCTCCAGCAACAAGCATAAGTTCTATATTTCACCCTCTAATATTAATAAGCATCAGTATACTATAATTTGACCACCATGTGAGTGTATCCAAACACAATTAACACTGGTGAGAAGGAAGTGCTTTTACTTGTGGGAATACATCAAGCTATGTGTCGTGCGATACTTTCAGTCCCTCAAGACCTAATCTTCACCCTCATACAGTATGCCCTCGTAAATCTATCTCTGAGAAACACACAGCGCACACACGCGCTGGGGTAAATCACGGGTCTGGCGTCGCTGGCAGTCGGCATCCAAATGATGGTCAGATTATAAACAGGATCATGTTTCTTGGGGACAGATCAGCGGCGACACAGCAGCTGTGGCCATGGTGTAATGTTATGGCTGGACACTGGAAGAAAACCTGCCAGGCTCTACCCTTCTGACCAACTCTGACTATCTGTCCAGATAAACCTTTTTAAGCTTTGAAATGTGAAATGTACAGCACTCTCTAAAGCCAGTGATAGATCATTAGCAGCATTTCAGCATGCATATCACAGTTTGATCAAAATCTTGCCATTAACATTCAGTGAGTTCTTCTCCAAAATATAATGCTTAATGTAATACTTAGATGGGAAGTAGTGGGAATCAAACATTTGTTATCCTATAATCTCTAATAATGAATAAAGTTAAATTACTCAGTCAGTTACTAGAAGTTATCTCTGCACTGAATTCTACTATTTCTTTACTAAAGGAAAACTAAATGTGCTTAAAAAACAAAACAAAAACAAAAACAAAAAAAAGGATATTAAACAAGGGGACCTTTATTTCCAAAGAGATGTTTTCAATTCTAGTCCTAGTTTTGCTGGCCAAAGCATTTGGTAAGTTCCTTTCGAGTGATTTTATTTTCTTACTTTGCCGTGGTTTATCCACTGACTGTAATTTAGGCATTGGTGGGCCACTCTGGAGACTAGTGTGTATATAATTGCTGAGTGTAATAGCTGTGGGACTGCAAATACACAAGTCAGAGCTATAAGCCACAGAAAGCAGTAATGTCCAACACCACAAGCCCATCAAGTCTCATTAGTCTGTTGAGTGACCCACTGGGACCCGTTTGGTTCATTTCAGTGGACTAATAGGGTTTGAGCTTTGAATCCTTTTGAAACATAAGACTGCAATAACTATAGCAGGAAGCTCATTCTCTTTCTTTATTGAAAGACCATTACCACTGACTTGTGCTCGTCACCAGAAACTGTTTCTGTCATGGCATGGCCATTTTCCTCCCCTTGATGACATAGTCATTTTCCACACTGAAAGAGTTTTAATATTGTTTACCTTGACAAAACTCTTGTAGGCACAAATTCAGTTCCAAAGACAAAACATAATTTGCAGTCATAATGTGGGAATTACCATGAGTAAAAGGACTCTTTGTGCACTATTTAAATTATATCATAGAATTAGTGTGGAGACAGCAATTAGATAAAAAAACTGATGCTATTAGAGAATGAAGTTTAAGCTTATCATAAAATGTCATGAACCACTATCTTTGACCTTAGTAACCAAACAAGAGAAATTTAGCTTATACTATATGATGTTATTTTCTTTTATATATTGTTTACAATGTTTATATATTGTCATTGCCATTATTGTTATTCACCAAGTCACAGCAAATTCCTTGTGTGTATAAACCTACTTGGCTATAAAGCTGATTATGATGTCCTGAAAAAAACAATAACATGAAGAAAAATGTAACCCAGACAGTATGATGGAAACACACAAGGAAGGAAAGAAAAACACAAACATGTCCTCAAAGAGCACTGGCCGGGATGCCATTAGTCACTGGCAGTCTGCCTTGGAATAGACAAAACAAGTGCCTAAAAACAAATTTCTCACCATCCCCCCATGAGAAATATTTGAACCATGAAAACATGAAATTAATAACAAGGATTTAACTGTCTGAAGAAATATTTAAGAAATTTACACAACTTTTGTTTGTGCCTACTTCACGGTTAATGTTGTTTGTTATTCAAGCTCATTAAACCACCTGCTCTTACAGAATGTCACTAGTAGAGACTGCAGTAGTGGATGGCAGTAAACACTGGAAATACTTTATGCTACTTTGTATTTCTACCCAATCCTCAATGTTATTTCCCTTTTTAACTTAAGTGTTTCCCTTGTTTTATACACATACAGAGAGGTAAAACTTTGGCTTTGGACAAGGGAGCGATATAGCGACTGTTTCAGGTTAATCAAAATGGGTCTTACTTTACTTAAAAAGCAACTACATGCAAGAATTACATTGAAGCCCTGTTTCACTGCTGCCGACTGTAGCGTACTCGTTCAATACAGTACCAATTTCAAAAAACGTTGCCCCAATTAGTCACAGAGATAAAAACATTGGAAAACAGGGTCCAGGTAGCAAAATACCGAACTTACCCTTTTACTAGCTCACTAGCAAATCTTCCTACATTCATAACTTGTTCTCTGTATTTACCATTTCAGGTACTTATGAGAGTGAGTGAGTGAGTGAGTGATTTGAAAATGGCACATACTAAATAAATAAATACACCATAATGAAAAAAAAAATCTTATGAATGAATCCTGCAATATATATCAGTGTTTATATGAAGACTCATTATAAACTATAACTTGGGGTGAATTATAACTTTTAATATACATGTCTCATTGTACCCATTGAATTCATTATTTATATTTATTTAATCGTAGTTCAAATGCCATGCAATTTCAGAATGGCATTTTAACAAAGCTTTTAAAAGATCCTTTTTTTGTGTGTGCGCGCATGTTTGCAGACAGCAGCAGAGAGTGAACAATCTTTGGAGATAAGCCGACTATAGCCTCAAGGGTCTTGACCCTGGAATGGTCACTCAGACTGAGACATACTCACAGGATGTCAAAAGATTAAGCTCCTTAGCAAATCTATTTAGAGACCTAACCCAAAAAGTCATCAGATAGACATTTTCTGTTCAGCTGTTCTATATGCAAAAGCTTGTCGGCTGATTAAAGAGTAATACATTCTGTGTAAATTAATAATAAACAATATGTATTATCTGTAGTGAACATTAGTTATAAGCCTAGACTCAGGAGCTTGATTCTGATAAAACTGAAGGGCGATTCTTACTGTAGGAATCCAAAGAGAACAAATCCCTTTTCAAAATGGAAAAAGAATTTCCCTGGTGTTCAAACAATAAATCCCAGTCGAGACATGGCTAGCCTGAAACCCAACTGACAGCGAGAGTCACTCCTCCAAAAAAGGCAGAATTTAGAATTACTTCATTCCTTAATTACTGAATTGGAGCCAAGTTATTTTAGTGGTGCATTTTTGTGGTAAAATGTGGGGAGTTTAGGGTTGTGGCAAGAAAAACAGGCTCGGAATCAAAGTAAGCGTCTAGCTATAAGGAATGACCCATTGTGCTTTAAGTGGAGACATCATTTTACAGCTTCGAGTATTTGTAGTATTTCAAGTATTCACGTTGGACATCAAGGAAACATTTCAACCGTATATAATTTCAGTACTATAATAAAACAGTAAAGGAGAAGGATAACTGTAATATCTTGGGTTTAACAGTTAAAATTTCAAACAGTGAACTTTAAAGTTTGAATCACAGGAAATCATCAGACGCAGACAGTCTTGATCCAATTAATGTTTTACTCGAAGCCACTGCAAGATGAAGAGACAATCAGCTAATCATCCTAACAATGCATGACTTCAGATAGAGGTTCGGCACGTCATACTAAATAGGCAATGTTGGACCATAAGCATGTAAATTTGTTGAAAGTTTATTTACATACAAGCAAGACAATAAATGAAACCAAGTTCTTCTCTATGTTTTGTTTAAAACTCTATCTTGGCAGAATGGTCCAACGAAAAATTACACTGGAAAAGTCAGAAAAATAAATATATAAATAAATAAATTCCACCACAATAGTCTCATTGTTCAGTAAAATCAAATTCATTTGAGAGTGTGACATTAAGTTCGAAATCCACATCAAGGTGTGTTTAATGACTTAAGGACATTTAAATCCTTGCTGAGGGTACTTCTTAGCTGCAGTGTTAAAATCCTTTAATGCACACATCAGAATGATTATCCTGCTTATACCCTGGACACTTGCCAAAAAATGTTGAACAGGAATATTCACTCATATTTGGATGTTTTGGTGTTCACGTCTTTGTAAAGAGCTTAAGCCATGCTCTTCCACAAGTCACACATAAGGTCATCATTCAGCCAAAGCAATGTTTTAAACTTCTTTCACACAAATTTAACACTACTTGTTGTTTGATGAAGGAATATTTTATCAGCACCATGAAACTGTCCCATCACGCCATTACTGCCACTAGTTGAACAACAACCACTTCCAGCGAAGTCTCTGTTTGTTCAACCTTGCCACTCATTAGTAGACCTCCCTCTGGCTGTCTAAATGGATAGGCAAGGTCAATACAATGACCCTGCATGCCCACTCACTGCCCATACTGCAAACAACAGAGGCCCGTGTGTTCTGCAGATTGCATCACAAACCCACTAACGAGCAGAGCCACTGGCCTGAGAGCACTAATGCAATTATGCAACACAAGCCCCGGCACTGTGAGTCGGGCTATGGGGGGGGAAGAAGATTGAATTGGATGTGACAATTTGTGGGTTTGTTATCTTACCATTACTATACAGAACTAAAGATGCAGATTCACTGTATATCCTGATACACGGAGAGGAAGAAACAGATTAAAAAAAGATACAATAAAAAAAGAGTATGGACAAGCACTGAAGAAAAAGGCAAATAAAAAAATAATAAACAGGAAAATATTTAGATTGCAAAGAGGATGAGAGATTATGAAAAGGAATAAGGAAGTTTGAAGGCGCAAACACGGACTAAATGACATTCCAATGAAAACAGGAAGAAGCCGATATTAGCAGGATTATGTAAGCTGTCTGGCTAAAGCCGTCTGGGGACACATCATCACCAGTAAACAACACCTCTAGAGCTGCCACTGTTTCATCTCCTCATCTCCAAAATGCCTACACTTCATGTAAGAGCTCTGTAATAAAGGCCAGTGATTACAAGACTACCAAACCCCAGGCTACAAACAGAGACCAACACAACAAGCTAATATAAGCAGAGCTGCAATAAAATGATAGGATGCACAAATGGGGGCACAATGTTACATGGCGCTGAATGCCAAAGCAATTTCAAAGATGAAACTTGAGCTTTTCCTGACTAGACGGTTTGACTTAATGTTATAACTGGGTCCCAGTTATGGCTTCCACTTTTTCAAATGGTTGAGTGAAGGGAGAACAACTGCTGGTCACCTCGACATCTCAAACACTTTCAGTTTAAAATGTGATATTTGAAGTGTAATGCTGTCAGCTGAAGACAAACTAAACCACACTGCATGTTACATGGTATGCTCACAATATAGTGAGCACAGGCTCTAGCAAAGCAAAAAATAGAGTCCTTTCTCAAAATGCTTCAGGGATGATTATCTTTATGAGCTTTTAACAGCAAGAATCCATGGCAGGTAAATGCAACCTAATGCAAGTGAACAGAGACAAACTAAGATGAGTACCAAAGCATAACAGGCCATAGTCATAAAAGACCGTAAAGAGGTTGTAAATTACACTTAATCCGTTGTGTGCTTTTAAATATGAGTTTTCCAAATCATGTTCATAACTTTCAGAAATAATTTCCATGGCTGACAAATGCCGATTTAATTGCCCAACACTATCTAGTAATTAAGATGCCTGCCTAAGATGTGTTATAAGAGGCCTAATAGAGAAAAGACTTTCAGAAGAATGCAGAAATTAGCTTATTCAAACATTGGGATAATACATCTATCTAGAGAATGAGGAAGGGATGGTGAAGCAGCAGTGAAGAAATTAATCCTGAAAAATAGTCTCTTTCTGTACTTACAGCTAAATTCATTGTAAACACTGCTTATTATTAATCACTCTTGTGGAAAAGTTAGTTCCATACAAAATGCAGCTTGGCACTGAAGAAGCCTTGTAGATCACTGCTGCTTAACAGGAAAAAAGTGAGCAGCTAAAAAACAATATAAGTATCTTCCATCTAGAAATATTTGATATCACAGAGAGAAACGTTGCTGCAAATTACATCCCAATGTACAGTTTGTTTAGTAAAGACTTTGTTTGCGTCATTAGATTTTGAAAATGTTATAAAAGAAGCACAAAAGCTAAATATTGCAGATACATACTTTGATGACAAAAAAGTCTGTCATTTGACGTAAGGGGTACACTACAGCAGAATGGCTATCAACTGTGGCTAACATTACATTCCCAGTGCACAGTCTGGATTCCCCAGGTACCGGTGTTAAGTGTCGAGCATGAAGATAAGAGGAACTTGATTAGCAGGGGTGCTATATTTACTACCATTAGACAGGACCCTTTACCCTCTAAGGTTCACCGGGAAAATCCTGTACTTTGTGTGTAAAACATGGAGGAAATATTATCGTTTTTCATTTTTAAATTTCTAAAATTCAGCAGTTAACAAGAAATGGCAGATCTTACCATCACAACAGGAAGTATCGCAGAGAGGTGACCGTATCCGTTTACCTCAGTCACTATGCATCAGACTCCAACTTTTGAGACTTTTGTTTATGTGTGGGCACAATAACAGATCTAACCGTTGCAATTAACCACAAAAACCTCCTTCCTCTTACAGAACTTTGTTTATGTTAGTGGTAATGAAAATAATAAGAAGAATGAATCAACATATTCACAAGGTATTTTTAAATGTTTGTTTCATGTCAGACAGATAAAGAAAGCTGCCTGTTTACTGAGAGTATCACACATTCAGATGAGACTAAAATTCAAGAGCAACGTGTTATTCTGACACATTTGTGTGCTTCTAAACAAATACCCAGAACCATGAAGAAATGACAAAGAGGAGGGCAAAACAGAGCTGCAGTAACAAGGGATTTCAGGTTTTCAATGTGCTGAAAGTGAGTAGTATTCATAGTACACAGCTCTGATAAACTCCCTGATTTGCAGGACACACATACCTCAAAACATTTGGTACTGTGTTCTAGACATAAATAAATAAATCTGCGTTTGAGAGGGATTTATTTTGGTCTCTGACACTGTAGAGATCTGCAAACAAATAAAGTTTTAGTGGGACTGGAATGAATCCTTTATATGTATTTATAATCACACCGTGGAAAAATGGGGTGCGTTGTGACGTTTACAGGGAACAGACAAAATGCCTCACTGTATGTCAGGACCAGGAGGAAGGTAACCAAGCAAACCCATGCTACAAGCCCAGGCTGGGAACCACCCCTTACTGTGTACCCAAGGGGTCAAGGTGACATTCCACAACACCTCTGAGACTGGCCTAATGGAGGGATTGGTGCATGGCTTTTGTTGAGTGGGAAAGAAGATACCACGAAAAAGTGTGTAACAAGAGATGGAAGTATGTAAAAAAGGACAGAAGGAGGAAAATGAGTTTCTGAAGCAAAATTATTGGAGGGTAAGAGGGGAATTGAAAGAGGAAGGGGAATAAAATAAAACCTTTCTCCACATTTAGTCAAAAATTCAACAGATTATTTTTTGCTGTATACATTAAATGTTCCCTTTTCAGTTAAAAAATTACAAACATCAAACCTTAATTAACCTTTTAGGTTGATGTAAACTTTTCAGTCCACAAAACTGTAATCTAAGTTATTGGCTGATGCTATTTCGGAGGTGACCACGGTAGCAGCCACTGTTTTATTTGACACAATTTCCCCTGTCCACTGTCACAAAAAACAAAAATTCCACTCTTGGTCTATAATTTTGCGTTCTGGCAGAGCAGATAAATACAATTCCCTTTTGGAGTTTGGGTTGTAAAATCTATTCAGATCCGTTTTAATTTGCATTCCCTTTAAAGCATCAATGTGTCCATAGCAAGTAAATATGGACACATCACTAATAGTAGACAGCACTAAGTGATTGGTTGTGTGTGTTTTGAAATGTGACATTAAAGACGGTTTTTAACTGAAATTTAAATAAAACAGTTCTCCTGAAAAAGCACATGAGCGCATTATTTCGTAATGAAATTCAACTCTGCGGTATCATTTGTGACATTTAATCCTAAAACCTTGACCTCTCAACCAGCCGAGTGCAGGTGCAACAGTCCATCAAGCAGAGAACTCTTACCGTCATAAAACCAAAAGACTGGAGACTTGCTAAGAAGAGTAAGGTATAGGTGAGCTGTGAGTCCAAGTGCCTTTTCCTTCCTCTTCTATCCTGACTTGTGTTTCCTTCCTCTTCCCTCTGCTCAGGAGAAGTCTCTCCTCCCGGTCAAGCTTTATTCCGAGATCTTACCCAGTTTAATGCCTGGGAAGCACAGAGACAACAGAACAAGGAGAAAGTTAGAGAGGCAAAGAGAGGGAGTGACAGAGAAAGAGAGTTCCCCGTTTGGGTGAAGCAGTGATCAGATACGGCTATTTTCAGACTCAGGCATGCTCGTCTATGAGACTGGAAAGTTACCCCCCAGTGTATGGGTGGGGGCTAAGTGACAGGGCTGACTATCTCTATTTTACCACACGCACACATGTTTGCATGCATGCATACCACACAATATGCACACGCACACACACACACACGCGCATGCAAAGACAGACCATAATTATATACACAATTACATACTGTACTCACAACAACACAGTCACATACACATTGTGTACAGGTACTATAGGTACACCTCTGATGATTTAGGCCTGGTTAAATGAACTAGGTTTAGGAGAGCTGTGGGAGCAAACAGAGAGGGGTGTTACAGAGCCTCCACACGCCCATCACTCCTCCCGGGCTTTAATGTCACACAGCAGCCAGTGTCGTCAGTGTGGGGCTATGTAAAGTGGACTACACCGTGCAGAAACTGACAGGAGTGTCAGATTTTTCTCACATGAGATTTTCTTTCACTTTCTGTTGCTGACACTTTGATTGCCTGTGAAGAAGGGTCGCTCAGAGATGTGCAATTGAACACGCACAAGCATGGAGAGAGAAGCACACGCACCAACTGCTACCTTTTTTGTCACAAATAAACTAAGTGCAGTCAGTGTCATATTAGACAGTAATTATATACAGACTAATTATGTGTCCACTCATTTGTATCATTAATAATCTTACTGCTGTCTAATCCATATGGGAATGTATATTTGGAAATGACCACACACACACACACACACACACACACACACACACACACACACACACACACACACACACACACACACGAGGGGGTCAGCCAGAAGCACCTCTAGACCCCAGACTCCCTGCTATTCCCAGAATGATGATGTAACTACTGCTATTAGCATCTGATATTTAGAGCCTGGACACCTAAAACCAACCAGGAAGCTACTGTGCAAGATGCTTTTTCAGACGATTTCCACCTCCTCCCTTCACACACATACTTGACAATAAACAAAACAGGCACAAAAATCTGCAACTAACAAATGACTGTGTAGTAAGGTTCAGGAAGGGTTCAGCAGTCACTACAATGGAAATCTGTTAACTTACGGTGATGAGGCTCCATTAGCAGCAAGATTGCTGAGTGGTGACTTATTTTTCCCTTACAAAAAGCAGATAGCCAAAATAACTGTGATTCTAACTATGACATCACCTCGGTCCACAACCTGTCTTAAGATGTCATGCTAATAACTAAAAACAAACCCTTGTGTAGTTCTACAACTTAAAAGGACCCATTATTGCTAGTGTATCAAAAACAATAAGTCCAGGTATAACCCACAAAAGGTAAAAAATTTAACTCATGAACAAGCTCAGTCAAGTGTCAACATGTTGCCAACCTTTAAATCAAGCACAGATGGACTTAGTTGAGTTGTCCTGGATCAACACTATGTGTCCACTGTCATCATGCCTTTTGATGAAGTGGTAATGTAAAAATCCCATTTACACGGGTACAGATGGCTCCAATGATAAGTAGCACTGCTGTAACTATGTCCACCCCCAAACACCCGAGCTTCAGGCCTTGGGGTTCCCACAGCCAATTACAGTGATTGGTGTGTCAGTAGACATGGTTTGCCAGTAGGCATGATCAAACAGCAGTTGGCTCCCAGAAATTTGTGGTCACGTGCCAAGGATCACGAAGGTATGGTGAAAAGCTCACAACTGACAGGTGCTAATGATGTAACCTTGGGGCCAGAATCAGGGGAGTATCAGGAGACCAATAAAACACTGAAAGGCCAAAGCAACTGAGTTTAGTTCTCTATTATAATCATCACCTTTTTACTTTAGACATGACCCTTTAACCTGCATGAGGCTTTACAAAAGATGTCCATCAACCCCTCATGCATTCAAACTAAAATGTGACTTTGATAAGCATCTCCTATCACGTTTTGCATGTGAAGGAATGATTTATACAAACAATTAAAACTAACATGGCACAGCAGTAGCTTGGGAATGATCTCATTAAAGTACCAGAGCAAAGTATTTTTATAGCGACTGACACACACTCATACTCAAACACATAGACACTTTGACCTATGCGCCACTCCGGACTACAGTGGCCGCGTCGACATGATCTCACCCGTACAGTTTCAACACCTAATTCATTATCAGCTTCTGCAAGGCCCTGCCATTCCCAGTTAAGTAAGTGGCAGGTTATAAAAAGCAGAAGCGCCATGCATACACATTAGTAAGTGTCACTTACTGGAAAACACTTAAACCTGGGAGCAGATCAAAAAAGAAAAAATATATATCCACAAATATGTTGTTCAACAGAGACAGTGCCAACTTCTTGTTGCTTTGCAACACACAATGCAGAGGAATATGAGCTAGTAGGAGCTCATAGTGTTGTTACAGATAATACAAGTTTTTAGATGGAATTAAGCTTATAGAAGTAATTCATAATACATTTCAAATCAGCTGACCATAAATTTCATAATAATTTACACAGCCATTGATTAGAAGAATCCCACAAAAACTCTCTTACAACACAACAGATGGACACATTTTACTCCACATCATTACATATTTTAAACAGTAAAGTATTAGCTTTTTGATTGTTGTAGTGAACGCAGGCAGAATGTAACAAAGCATATAGCTTTCCTTAAGACCTTTCAGAATTGCCTAGGTTGATCTCTGATGGGTATGGAAATACTACAGCAGCGTGTAGAAGTGTGGTGCTGCATGTGTTTCTGTTTAAAATGAACACAAATGATAAAAACTATGTTGCATGTGCTTATCCATTCACCACAATCTGCAAGCACCAGGAAGCAAACACTTGTCTAACACCATCTCAAGCTCAGCAGACAAAATTTGTGAATTCTCACCTAACTTGTGCGCTCAAGGTAGTCTTCCAACACTTTATCCGAGTTTAGCAGAACAGACTATTTTCTCTCTCTTGTGTCGCTAATAAGTTTAAAGTATGTCTTGATCCTTGACTACTTATGACCTGTTTTATACTCATGCAATACATTTATGACCACTGAAATGAATACATTTCATTCACTGAACTGAAATAGTATTTAGATGCCAGGATAATTAAAAACAAATGCAGGATCCTGGCTGGGAAGGACAGTTCTAAGTAAAGATAGGTAGGTAGGAAAGTACATTTATTTCTCACAAAATAGTGAAAGTGAGTTTGTAACTCCCTTCTGCTACATAGCATACAATATACATTAAAATAGAAGTAATTATAAAAATGGTAAACAGAAATAAACTATGATCAGTGGAGCAGTGCTGAGAAAGAATTTGAGCTTTGGATAGCTTGGGGGAAAAAGCTGCTCTGCAGTCTGGTGGTGCGGCAGCTGAAACTTCTACATCTCTTCCCAGAAGGCAGAAGGGTGAACAAGCTGTGGCTGGGGTGGGTACTGTCCTTTAGTATCCTTTCTGCTCGGCGCACCTCACCTCACTGATTAAAAAAAGATGTACCCGATGTACCAGTAAACTAATTTATTTTTTCATATTTTATTAATTATGCACTTGTGAGTTGCACTGCAGGGCATATTAGCCAATAATTTCAGGTTGTCTAAAACTTATTTTAAAACACATTTTAAATGAAACACACACACACACACACACACACACACACACACACTGCACTTTCCTTGGTATCCTCATTTTCTGTCTCTGCCACTTCTGTGCACCAGAATGCCACTATTTCCAATCAGTGTCCAAACAGTGTGTGTGACGCAAGATGATTCTCCTAGTGTCCATTGTTAGTTATTGCAAATGTGGAACTTAATAAGACTGAGCTTTGTTTTCCCACAAGGTGACATAAGTACCTATTTTTATAGTTGGACTGTCTAATCTTTCAAAATAATCACTTTTTTAATGAATCCATACATTCAACATTATTATGACATCCTGGGCTTAAACTGACACAGAAACACTGATCATTCCCATCAATCTCCACTGTCGATATCAAATGTTTATAAAAGGAAATTGAATAAAAGGAATAGGGTAAAAAGTGATTATCAAACAGCCCGGTCTTTGAGAAAGCTCAGGCAGCAAGCATGCCATGCAAGCGGCCTCTATTATCAGTGAGACCAGTGAAGAATTAGGCAAGCTTTTCACACACCACTTGATCCATGACATCAGCCTCTGAAGAAGGGCAGTGAGGGGGGGAAGATGAAGGAGGGAAACACACCACAGGGACAATGAGGAAAATAGAGGGCAGCAAAACAACAGACAAAGGGAAATTAAAAGGCGTGTGCGTGAGATAGAGAGAGCTTAAGAGAGTGACAGAGAGAGAAAAAGAAAGTGAACTATGAAAGTAAACCTCTGCTACATTCTGTACTTTCAAGAGAAAATGCATCACATTCTGCTATACCCTGATGGCCATGATCCCCTTTCCTTCTCTCACACAAACATGCATGTGCATGCACACACAAACACACACACAAACACACACACACACACACAATCTTTCTCAGTAACTCAAAACTGGCAGGTGCAACTGAGTTAACGCTCACAGAGACATACTTTCTAGCTCATTGGTCATCAATCAAGTCAAAATGCTATGATCCCCATTAAGTGTACATTTAAGCCTCTGTGAGAAGGAGCTGTTTATTGGTGCAGCAGCCCCTCGAGAGCAGCCAACTGTTGCTCGTCAGATTGCACCCCGCTGTGTCGCTTCCTCTCCCCCAGACACAAGCATGCAGTCATAGAAATACATGAAATACTGCATGAAAGATACCATCTAGTAAAGCTTACACACACACACACACACACACACACACACACACAGGCCAGGTAGGCCACAGTGGGAGAGGTATGAGGTTGATCGAGTTACACTTTATGAATCCTGGGCTCCTCCCCCACTCTCCCTGTTCATCCAGCATTCAAATGGGTCTTACAGATACCATCCATTGCTGCTGGTCTTTTATTTTCTTTCCTCATTACATCATCCCATATGCCAGATACCAGGTACTACCAAAGAAACACAAGGGTTCACTATTCCTTAGTGTTTCTGTCAGATCTAGAATATGATATCTGCAACAGATTAGCCTTAAAACATGACATAATATGCACTACTACAGTAGCACTCCAGAGTCCCTCTGGTTTTAATCCAAGCCCATATAATGAGATACTGACTGATTTAAACCTTTAGTGGCAGGTGAATGCAAAAAACACTGGTAGCAGGAGTGAGGAAATACTGTACCACAATACTGACTTCACAGTGCTCATGTGAAGCAAGGGACTTCACAATACACAACTCTCAGATGTATTTTGGTGGGTTAGTGTTGGCATGTAAAATAAGAGACTGAGACTCCATATATGGAGTTTAAAACGCACAGTCCGGTTTTCTCTAGTCTTAACTGGTAAAGCATTTGGGAAGATAAACCTACACAATAGACCAAACTAAGCTTCCTGCATATATGTTTTCATGATTACACATAAATTACTGTACTGCGCTGCAGAAGTGCAAGCTAACAATAGAGATTATCCTAAGCATTTGGGATGTAGGTTAAACATGGTTATCTCAAATTCATACTTATTCCTACCAAGCATCCTGTTTGTTATTGTACGCCTCTCATGCTGACGGTCTTTACACTCCTACAAATGTTAAGCAATTTCTTTTTCCCTCCAACTGCTTGGAAGCTTGTGGTTTGAGTATGTAACATCATCCCAGCCCTGACCGCATCTTCCTTTAATGCACTGGAAACAGCAGTCCACTGGAATACACTTTAGTGGCGACTTCAACGCATCCCGGATGAGCTGATTCATTTGCCCTGGTCAGTCCGATTACGACTATAGGGTCATTGTTGTCTGTAAGGCACTTTAAAAAAAACCCAAACACTCAAAATAACCTGTTTACCTCCTATAACAGCTCGAAATTCAGCTCTGGGTCATACCCGCTGCAGCTGCTAAAAGCAACGCGGAGGGAAATTTATTATTAACCTCACAACAACAACACTGCTGACACAGTGTGTGACTTACCTTAAAACAACTGCCGTCTCGCTCGACACACCCGCACCCTATCGTCAGGTATTGAGCTGTCTTCCACGTTAAATGACTTAAGTCATCACACGGACAAGCGCAGAAGTAGCACACAAACACAGCAACACAGCGAGCTTCCGCCGGTCGGAAGCTAGTGCGGTGTCCGTGTGATGAAACCGTACACCTGTTTTTCGACGCGCATGGATGTTGCCGGTGTCGGTCAGCTTACTGAAGGCAACTCCCTCTCTCAGGGGTCACAGGGGCTTGGATAGCAATGCGGTGAAGCTGTCCTCTCCCCTTTCCTGACGACACAAACCTCCAAGGAAGAGGCGACGCGGCGGCACGTTAGTTACCGCATGCCTTCTTTTTTTTTTTGACTACATGCGCCAGTCGCACCGTCTCACACCACTCTCCCCGCTCTAAAAAACACTCGTGTCTGTCCAGAAATGGACTGAACCTGCCTCCCGTTTCCGTTTTTATTATTATTGAATGATGCCGTGGCTCCGTGCGCAAAATGGCCTCTGTTATTTTCATTCAGCAACAGTCTACCGCGAGCTTCTCATTGGGTCTTTGTGTAGCCATGGTAACGACCGCGGTTCAATCAGTGCTTGCAGAGGACACAGTGGGCCTGTGTGCAGCTCACTGCTGACAGCAAAGTGCCACTTTACCTTCCTTGCTGCAGCAGAAACGCACAAACTACTGACCTCAGCTGTGATCTGCTGAAAGGTAATGGGGGTTACAGGCTATGTGTTAATGTTTAGGCCATGATACATCCAGGCTTATAGTGAGTGATCCTCAGCCCCATGCTAGGAATAAGTTAGAGCTGTGCCAAAATGTGTGTCTCAGTGTTTCCCAGGCAGCATATCATGTTGTCATCAAACTCAAAGGGAATCTTTGAGCTATATATAAGTGACTTACTTCCTTGTAGATATAGTGGACGGTTTGAGACTGGCCTAACTTGTGTTTTGAAGATAGGTTTTCAAATTCTAGTGCATAATTGGAAAAGAGAAATCTCAAGTAAGCCAGCTACACACGGTTTCATTATAATCACAATACACTGTTAAAAATGCAAGCTAATAATGAATAGAGATCTGGAGCATATGTAGGATGTATCGGTTAAACAATTAGATATATGATAAGTAGCATATACATCATTTTTTATATATATCTATAAAGAAGTATAGCAAAAACCGAGAAAGTGTCTTCAAACTAAATGTATACAATATGCTACTGTAGCTGAGAGTACAGTAGCATATTGTATATATTTAGTTTGAAGACACTTTCTCGGTTTTTGCTATACTTCCTTGTAGATTTTAAGACAAAATAAGTGAATTATTTTTTATTTGTTACCTGGTGTGTACATTTGTAGAGGATATGATTACAAATTCTAATAGCCAGGAGCTACAGTGCTATGTGGTGTTTTAGATAAATGAGTTTCTGTAATTAGTTACCAATCATTAATCCTTGTGGTGCATCTACACAGCAAATGTTTCTGGGTTAACACTGCAAGTGCTGATTTTTCAGTTGTCAGTTGTTGAGCTGACATGATTTTGTGGCAGCAAAGCACTGTAACGATCTGAAAGTGTTTAACTATGATGTGTGCGGATTTATATCCGCTCTGGCATGGTGTTTGTTTTAATACACAGCATTTTAAATTAAAACTGACATTTTTTGCTGTGAGGTCTTCTGCCTTGCTGGGTAAACATCATAAACTGAATAATGGTTTTGTGTGTTGAAGTGTTACCCTGTAACAAAGCTGTATTTGTTGTACCTCTGTCTTCATTAAGCAAAGCCACTGAACCGTGTCTTGATTTTTGATAGCTTAACTGGAGAATTTGCCCCCTCTGTGTTTGTTGGTGTCCCTCTTTCACTCACACACCAAGCTGTTGAATTATTTACAGACAGGAATGGTAGCGAATGCTAGGTATCCTGTGACCATGGCAGGAAAAATGCCCTTTACACATTTATCACATTGTTTTGCTTTTGTTTCAAAGGAAATAGCATGAGTAGCCTGTCCTCCGTGTATAGTCTGGTGTTGTGAAGAAGCTGATAAACCAACAGGTTCAGACCAAAATCTATCTATCTGTATATCCTTTGAACTATTTACAAATGTGAAGTCTCAGTTCAACATCAGAGACATATCTAAAGACATGGAGTGAGAAAGCGAAGGCAAAAGCCCTATTGCTTATGAATTCTTAAAACCTTTAGAGGGCTGTTAGAGATTCCCTAGTGACTTGATATAGAATCATCATATACAAGGCAAAGATGTGGCTGACCTTATGAAAATAACACTTTAGCAGTGCATGTATTCTTCTGAAAATGTGACAAATACAATCCTTATTTGAGCTTATGTAAATATCAACTCTGTGTTTGTAATAGTGTCAATTCTGTATTCACCTGTTTAGCTCTATAGTATCATTAATAGCTTTGTGATAATGCAAAGCTAGCTCATAACATCAACTAAACAGCAGCATAACTTGCACTGCTTAATGTAAATCTAAATAATTAACCCTTTTTTCAACAGTAAAAAATCTTCTTATGTCAATATTTTCCACATACTGCCTGACAATGTGAGCTTCCCCATCAGTTAAACCTCTTGCACATAATTAAATTGATAAATGACATTCTTTACCTAATAAAATGTAAATGATGCAGTGCTTTTAATCTGTATGTTACCCAATTTTATTTATAAAATTCAAAAAGTCTTCACTCTAATTATATTTTTAATTGATTTTCCTGACAGTTGATATGGTGAATATTACTGACCATGTTTCACTGTTTAATGCTGCAAAATGAAGGGACTTCTTAATATGGTTAATTAACATGCCATTTTAGTCATAATTAATTAAGTTACCTTTACCACAAATAACTAATCAACAGTTTTAAAGCTGCAATGTTATTTTGGTCTTGATACACATAACAGGTCCTTTCTTCTGTCTACATTAAAGGTGTACAGATTTAGACTGTTATTGATAGCTGACCTTTCTGAAGTGTCAACAAGACCACATCTGTGAGTGTGTGTGCATGCATGTGTTTGGTCTTTTATCACCAGCTCTTATGTGTAGTATAGGCAGCCCTTACTGAATCTTAGTGTCAAGTAGGTGCCTTTTTATAGGTGGTATGTTATCCACAGACATAGTCTCAGCAATCCATTCTGACAGGGCCAGCAGGGATCATGACGATACATTATGTCTGGTATGCAGTGGTCCATTGGTGATACAGGTGTAGACATATTAAGGGTGGAGTTTAGGGCAATATAGAATAGACTAACGGCGTGTCTATGCAGGAGGTGTTTCAGCCACAATTTTCTGTCATCTGTCTCATGCACATCTGACAATAGACAGATAAGCTTTATTTCAATCAGTACAGCTGTTTACATAGGCAGCAATATCCCACATTTCACTGGCACTATATGCATGTAACCACACCAAGCATAATCTCTACAATTAAAGTGTATTTTGTTCCCTTTTACGTGCAGTGATTGGGCTGTGTTGAAGCATACAGTCATTATAGCGGGTTTGTGAGTCATGACAATGCTAACATGCTGATGATTAGCATACAAAATGCTTACTACCATATGTTCATTCCTGTTATCATTCTAAAATTTGCTAATTATCGCTAAACACAAAGTACAGCGGAGACTGATAAGAATGTTGTTACTTTTGTAGGTATAAATTCCTTAAATAAAATATTGAATAAAATATTAAATTGATTGGATGATGGCGCTAAATGAAAAGTTAAGGAACATAAAAATTATTAGAGTTCATCTTTAAAGGGAAAATTAATGTTTACACCAACTGGCAATCATTCCAATAGTTGTCAAGACATTTCACTAAAAAACTAAAAACAGTAATCATGGTGTTGCTAGAGTATAACTCAAGAGATAACCAAATTCAGTAGGCTTGATACTGTGGGGACAAAATTTAATGGTAAACCATCCAATACTGTAGTTTGATATTTCAGTCTGGACCAAAGTGGTGAACCAACCAACAGAACAACTGACAGATCTACATTGCTAGACAAACAAGATAGCTAAACCTCCTGGACTGTGTCCCTACATATAGTCACAGGAATCCTCACCAACCCCCTCTGAGAGCCAAGAATGGGCTTTAGGCATAGGTAGTAGAGGTGCCACCGCTGTGCACCATTCATTTATTTGAGTCTTGACGTGTGTGCAGTCCAAAAGCAGGCCTTGGATACAAGATATACGGAAGCTGACCCCGGTCAAAAGACCGCTACATCACAACCCACACGAAGTATCTGGATCTCTGCCAGACCTTCATCCAAATGCAAATGTGTAATAATGCTTCCCGTAATAGTATTTCTCTTTTAGGATGGCAACATGAACCTTATCTTAGAGGGCATGACATCATTAACCGCATGTCATGCTTTTATGGCCACAGCTACCTATCCTCATCCACAGCATGTCTGCAATTATCTAATGCCCAAGCCCCAACACATACTACCAGCACACCCTCATGGCCTCTCTTAGAATAGCCCACAATAAAGGAGAGCAGGCTGGCACACGGATCTTATGTGAAAATAACTCTTTTATCTGAGCAGTGGCACTGTCTCACATCTTTCCACTGTTGCTTTCCAAAGAGATCCACATTTGGAACTGCTGATACTGAGGTTCACTCGTCTGGCCAATGTTAAAGTAGCACAGTGGTGCTGAATGAGTGAATGGCATATGAGTGCATGAGGACATTGTCTGGCAATGACATCATGCCACTTCCACTTATGTTCCAGACTTGCTTTGATGTCTAAGAGCTGACCAGGTGAAATGCCCAAGCAAATCTGTGAGAGAACAGGGCTGCTGATGTAGAGTCCTGCATCATCTCTCTGTTTAGCACGGTCAGAAAGTGCAAGTCGAGCCTTTACCCTCTCTTAATTGTTGTGGGCTTGTATTTTCATGTTAACAATGTTGTTACATTTTCTTATTATACTCGTTTTCACTTAATTACTTGCAGTTAGTCAGACATCTACCATAATTACACATCATTGGCGGCTGCAGTTTTAACATAGTCAATCCCGAACACAACTAAATGACAAGTATAGAGAGATGAAATGCTGGGGATGAATCCAACTTGCGTGCTTATTTCCATATACTATTTTTTATTACTTGAATTAACTGAAATGTAAAATCTTAAAGTCTGGTAAGTATCGTAACGACTTACTCAATTACTGATAATACAGTAGTGCCAAGGATGTTTGACAATGGAGTCTGTCGGCAGAGCAAAGTGAGACAGGAACAAATGAGTCTTCGGTAAAATTTGTCATACACATACTTGCAATAGTTGGTTTAAAATATACAAAGTGGGTGTTAATGTTCATTTAAAGCTCTACAAATCAATATGGGCTATAATAATCACAATGCATCAGATGACTGTGTAATATAAGGGTTGCTCATAGTGACAAAGTCACAGAGAATTATAACCAAACTCTGCAGCACTACAGTGCTTTTTAGCCTCTTTTAGATTATTGTTTTGGTTGTAATACTTGTAAATTCCATTCTCATAAACTCCTGTTTCCAGTCACAACAGGCAGCAGTTGCAGGGCACAAAGCTCTAATATACCCATCTGTCTAGCACAAAGTGCAGACAGACAAATATAGCACCCAGCTGGTGAAGAAAATGAAACTGCTAGCAAGCCAAAGACACAGAAATTTCTCTCAGGAGTCGGTAGAGACCAAAACAGAGCTACAGCAAGATGAACATTAGACTTTCATTCAGCATATGGACAAAAACACTACTCCACTTGAATGAAAATGCTGCTCCATGACTTCTTGGTGTGTAAATAGGCTACACTATTTGTTATCCATTACAGGTTTTGTAAGGCGATATGTCATAATTGTGTTTTTCAGGTTGTTGTGCTTTCTGCCCTCAAGTGGCCAAAAAGCATTGTTAGTGCATCTACAACAAATAAAAACAACATGATCTTCCCAAGTCATGTACAATAAGACAGTGATTTCTGTTGCCTATGTGAATGAAGTTTTCAGTTTCCTCTATATTGAGTGGAGTCCTTTTCAGGTTGACAAGCTGACAATGTCAGTTATAATTAGTGACAATATTTTATGTTCAGCACATCTGCGTGACGCAATAAAGGCAGGCCTTGCTGTTTTCCTACCGCCCGATGAGGAGTCAGCAGCTGTCAAACATTCAGAGGCAGCACACACCAACAGAGGCTGTAGTTGTATAATGTACAGAGGCAAACACGAGGATGCTTTTAGCCTACGAGAGTGGTAATTCATCTGCCTGTCTCACAATTTCCTTATGTGTGAAGCTACTAGCTAATAGCTAATATTTCATTTCTAAAACACAATTGTGTTTAGACCTGAGGGCTCTTGTGTGCCAATAAAATTCCCATTTAAAATGGAATCTGTGTTGCAATAACAATAAGTAAAAATAATTGTAACCAAACATTTTACTGTCAGCCGGATTCCGCACAGACCTGCATTAGTGGTCTGCATTAGCGAGACACACCACCAAGTTTCCCCACAATAAAGTGACACAAAGGTTTTGTGGTAAATGTCTTAAAAATTATTGAATGGGTTGCCATGACATTTGGTTGAGACATTGGCGTTCCCCTCGGCATGAATGAACTGTAATAACTAACAATCATCTTGGCCAAACTTTCAATTTGTGCAGTCCTTTAGTTTATAACCAAATACTTTCAAAACTAATGACATTCCCATCATCCTCAACTCTACTTTGTGTTTAGTGCTAATTAGCAAATGTTACCATGCTAACACACAAAAAACTAAAATGGTGACCAAAGTACCTGCTCAACATTGTGCACATGTTAGCATATTGACATTAGCATTTCTCTTATAGCACCTCTGGTAGACTCATGAGCTGCTAGCATGGCTGTAGACTATTTGTCTTATTTTTATACTTAGTCATATGCATTTCTAATCTCTTTAATCATTTAAGTTCTGGGATCATTGGGATACCTCTACATACGGTATGATCCGTTACCCCATCCTGATTTTGAAACATCTCATCTGACTCTTGGAGCTCACACCCTCCTACACCTCTCTGCTTTTCCTTATCAGGGCATGGAGCAAATGCCGAGTAGCTTACTCTGGTTATGCAACATACCTCTTCATGTTTCCCACGTGTGTCTTCCAAACACAATTACTGATAGACTGTCTCTCTGGAACACATTTCTAATATTACTCTGCACTTTATCTACCTCAGTACCCTTCACTGATGTTGGTAAGCCAGGTCTCCTGTGTGACTGCTAAGTGAATTGATAAGTGGTGTTGTGGCTGATGAAATGTTGCATAGCTGGATGCTGATGCGGTGTCTGCCAGAATGCTCACTAGCAGTGAGGGAAGATGAGACATGCCAACCAACACAGAAAAGACAAAATCAACATAAAAGATGAGGAGTAAGAGCTGGTGGGAGACGATACTTTCACAAAAGAAACAATGTACTACAAGGAAGTGAAATGAGAGTGTGTACAGAGGCAAACAGTATGCAGGGAACAATGAAAAGTGGCATGACTGAGATTGTAAGAGCATCTCCAAGAGAATGTGATGCCAGTTAACTAGTGGATATGCCTGCTGGCTCAGACTGTGTATCCACGTAGTCTTTGAACCTTTCAGGTTCACAATATCAGATGTTTTATAAGGACATGCGCACATTCTCAGCTCAGGAGAGAAGTCTTGACAGTGCTATCACATTGTCTTATTATAACTATCATTCTTTGTTGCTTTGTCATTTATTTATTTCTCTTTAAAACTACCACATAGCTTCCTTTTTTCAGAGAAAAGCAAAGAGTGTTCAACTTATGTGATTGCATACCAAGACAAGCAGATATGGGCACTTCAAGAGCAACACATCTACCATATAAAGCAACCAACTACAGTACAACAATACTAATAGTATGAGCCTCATGTATAACTTTTTACAGATAACTTTTTGAAATAATTCTGACTTTTTCCTTATGTAAAATTCATGCAAAACGCCTATTCAAGGCATATTCAAAGTAAATTGAATGTAGTTCTTGAACCATTTGGAGTATATGCCTGGTTTAAGATAACACTCTGGGAGTGTCTAACCCAAAAGTCAGAATGACTGTAAGTGCTACTGGAACTGATTAATATAAGTTTAAACACACTAATCATTTTCGCTTGAAAATGCTTGCTAACAAATGCATGGAGACAACTATAGCTGGGACTTATTAGCTGGAAAACACTGTAGGACCACAGGATAAAGCATTACCTACTCCTAGTTTAAATTTAATACCAATACCATGAAAAATGACTATTTTACACAGGTTTTTCTGAGTGTATGTCTTAGCGTATTTTTTCTAAAACAGCAACGCCCCTTGGCGGCAGGTGGCTGCTGCTCCATCACTCCGTATTAGCCGGTAGCTCGACGCAGGTGTGTTTTTTTGCTGGTAGATCATGAACTTTCTACTTAAAGCTGGATATCATTATTTTCAGAATATTATTGGCTACACAAAGTGCCAGTCATCGGCACAATTGCTTGCAATTAGCTCGGCCTACCCACGAAATAATAGGAGCTGGCCCTTCCTTACGGCGCGGGCGCTCATTGGCTATTGTAGGCTGTGAAAGAGACATGTGAGCTCTTATTGGGTCGGATTTGGTGTCACTCTAAAGGTTAGAGTTCAGTGGCTAATTTGAATACAAGCTATAGTAGTTGTTTACATTCAAATCGGTGTTATTACGGTTAAAATTACAAACAAGCCACGTCTGTCAGCAAATATGAAACAATGTGGCAGCAGTCCCTGGGAATAATGTGTTTTGGACTAAATGTTTTTACTGGATTGGATCGTTTGGAACCTTGACAACGTAACAAGACCATTTTTGTTATATATATATATATATAAATATAATCGATCGGTGGATTACTATGAGGCTTCATAGATGAGTCGCGTCAATTTTGCTTATACAGGTTGGTCTGACAGAAGCGTCCAGCATCCATACACCACCAAGCAAACCAAAACACAAGCGAATATGCAAGAATAACATTGTGATCATTGTATTCTGGTGGATAACATGCTTGTTTATCATGGCGCTACCACAGAGAATACAGAGAATCAGGACAGTTTTAGATGGGTTGTGATGCAAGCCAAAGTGGTCATAAACACGTGGTCGGGTGTTAGATTTCACATAGACACATCAAAAGCATGTGATTTGACATCAAACTGTACATTTCTGACGTGCGCTTTGGATTTGTATAACAAAAACATGCTTCGAAAATGTGCGTTTTGAGTCAGACAAAACACACATTATGAACGTGTAACCAAACAAGCAATGCAAGCGTGTGTTTGAAGTGTCTAAAGAATGTGCTCTTCTTGCCTGTTAGCCTTCTTGCACATTTTCAACGTGTGCTTAGGATTCGCGAAACATGCCTTTTTTTATGAATCCAAAGTGCACGTCGAAAATGTACATTTTGCTGTCAGGCATTTTTGACGTGTCAGTGTGCAATCAGAAGCACGACTGGGCATTTATGACCACTTTGGCTTGCCAAAGGGCTGTGTGCTTAAAGTTACACTTGAGATGTTCAGGTGGTAGCACTCCCTGCTGTTATAGCTGCATGTGTCCATTCTCCATTGCCTTCTTTTGAAACATATTCCATCCTTACAGTAGATGGAGTTTCAAGATATTCTGTAGCCAGCCAATAGAGGGTATCATAGGGACCATCTCAAATAAACTATCCATCAATTTCTTACACTTTTCATATTGTATTACGACTCATATCCTGAGACACCCAGGACATGTCGATATTAAATTACAGCAGGACAGTTACACTAAAAGCCAAAGCATTCTTTGACCCTAGGTTTATATCTTAAAGGTACTCACTTGTATATTTATTTATACCATATATGCCTATTTGTGGGTGTGCTGCAGTCTTATCAGTGATTTACACACACACAATCACACACACATATATGAAATTTACACTACTGTGCATAAAAATAACTAATCATTTTATATTAATTTAGTTAACAAAAGGTTTGTAATTCACAATAGCACATATGTGATGTATTTTTGCCTGTCTCTGCACCTTCCCATGTTCACATACTAACACTGAGTAATTATTGTGATATGCCATATCTGCAGTAGAGAAACCAGCTGGGGTTGCTTATACAGAGCTGGTGGAATCTTTCACATTACCAGCTCTTTCCATCGTCTACTTACTAATGAGCCTGTTTGTGGAAAGTATTTATGAAAAAAAGATCTGCTTTAGAATTCTGTCCTTAATTTATTGTTAAAGCTGTAAATCCTCTTCAGCTTCTTCTCAGGCTTGTAATTAAGTAATGGCTCAATTAATCCTATCAAACCTGCATTGCCAAAGGGGAGAGAAGGGACATTAATTAGGAGCCAACTGGAGGAGATTAATAAAGACCAAACATACACTAGTGGTACACAATTGTGCAAATAATGGCACCAGTTTAGAAATTAAATAAATTGACAAGCGGCCTGTTCAACTCTCTGAGTCTCTATAAGCGGATCTGTGGGCTTCAGTAAAAGAATAACACTGTACTGTTTACCTTTTTCTTCCTCTTTAATGTATGAGCATCAGAGAAAATTGGCTGCTAATACATTTTGGCAATCACTGTCACAAATCTCACACAGTCTCACTTTCCATTCTTCAGTTCTTGCACAGCTAGTACATTTTTAGCATATAAATGTTTCACAGGAAATGGGAATAATGATTATGTACAGTAGCAAATTGTTCTGCTGTCTTTGGGGCAAAACAATCTGTCCAGGCAGAGAGTTTTTAGGATGAGGAATGTGACCCCTAAATCTCCCTCTTCCTTCTTTGGTAAGAGTGCTGCTTCGCTACATCAAAAGAGGCCTAAATCACTAAATCAGTTTTGACCACATGACCCAGAGAAATATTTGTGTATTTAGCCAAAGGGGGATGAACTTGAACTTGAACTTGAAGTGAACGAAAAGAAAATGTCATGAGTGTTTATTTTTTTGTTTATCAGCTGTAACCTACTTATAATCTACTAAATCCTATCACAATGGTAGATCTCATTGCTTTATTTGCTTTGGTCTTTTAGTCTTTTTGGTTTCTCTTTGACCGAAGATAATGTCCTCCGGTGGACACTTGAACAGATATTCTATCACCACATACAATGTGAGAAAATGGTAAAAGTCTGTTGCCAGTTGCAATTAAAGTAATATATATATATATATATATATATATATATATATATATATATATATATATATATATATATATATATATATATATATCTGAGCTGTCTGCAACATCAAGACACTCCTGAATTAGGGTGATGAAAGACAGCTAATGTACCATTGTTGACTTTGAAAAGATTCTCCTGATAGATGAAATTCTTCTAATTGTGATATCCTATTTGTATGTTGGAAGGGACTATTATACATCAAACCATATGGCTTTTTAAATCAAGAAGGCATTAAGTCCCATCTGCTAACTATCACTGACAGGCTAGGTTGTTTGCACTGCCAGACTGTTGTAGCCAAAGCTTAAGGTGCTGGCACAAAGCTCTGCCTGCCTTCCATGCACTCAGTCTGGTGTTAGAAAGGTGTAATCTCCCTCTGAAAAGGACACTTGTGTCACAGCTTTTAGCACATGGTCAAAGCCTCGCAGTGTCAACTCTTCACACAAAACATTCTTGCTTAACCGGGGGACAAAGCTCTAGGCTCTGTCTGTAAACTGCAGGCACAAATTTCATCATACAGCCATTTGATTGGGATGTGAGAAGCTAAAATGTAGTTAAAATGATAATGAAAATCTGCAGGTTATTCATGATTTAGACTGAAACCAATATAAATACAAAGACCAAAGTAACTTTTATATTTATTAGCACTATGTAAGCAAATAAGCATTACAGCCATGCTTGAATAATCTCTAAAAGCTCTAATCAATATTTTTATATTATCGATGAGGTATGTGCAATGTGAAATGTGTTAACTTGCTGTGATGAACCCACAAAGAATTATAACCTACTTTTGAAATCTATTGCTGGACAGAGAAGGGAATTTGAAGGCTTCTCTTTGGGCTACACGGATGTCTTCAATTGATTAAGTGCAATTGTATTCATTAAGTTGTAGCCCTAACAAGGTTTTCATTGTATCTGCCATATTTCCAGCCATGCTCTCTACACACTGAAATGTCTCGTTTTACTGAGCTGCACTGCAGAGAGTTAACAGCACAGTAGTAGATCCATGCTGCTGATTCCAGTTCAGTATTGATGTCCTGTCACCCCTGGGGACCACTTTTAGTGAGAAGAAACCTGAGTCAGCACTTACTGAGCACTAGCCAGTGATGAGAAACACATACCATCAGCTAATGCTCAGATAAAAAAATAAAATTCAATGAATATGTCGATAATAATAATAACAGTTGCAGCTGACAGTGTATCTATTCATTGATGACAAGCAAAGAAATTCTGTAATTTTCAGTAACATAGCAAGTCTGTTTTATCTGTCATATGGGTTTCATTAATCACAGTAAGGAATAAAGGCTTCCACAATCCAGTAGGATGCTACATCTGTCCACAGCAGAGTGACATTGACTGCTTATTCTCCCGTGTCTTACACAACTGTCATATTCACATTAGTGGCGTCATCCACGTAAATGTGTGTGTCCATGTCCTTAAGAAAATCTGATAAGGAACACGCAGCTTATATATCCATGTTCTGCTTCGTTCTGTATTCTCTCCAGCATGTAATTGAAATCAAAATGCACATACATTACTAACCATTTGCCCCCCTTCCTCTAAGGTGTAATAACCACCATGTTCTTGAACAAGGTGTGTCAGTGGCTGACACCAGTAGCAGAGCTGGGCGTCTGACCTACAAACATCATTGGTCAGCAAACTGGGGAGGGGGAGATATACTGCAGTGTCTTTTTTTTTCTGCAGAGGGCAGGGAGAACATGCTACAACATTGCTGCTACAGCCTGCACCACTCCTTGAATGAACATTTACTCTCACCCACATATCTCACATCTAAAAAATCTCTTCATCTCTCTCCCCCCCCCCTGTCTTCTCTCGTCTTTACCAGCCTCATGTGAAGATGAAAATGGAATTTATCCCCCCTCTTCTGGAAATGTCATTGCAAAGTCAAGCAAACAAAGACTTCAATTGGCACAGCTTCTCTGCTGTTTAGGAACACTTCCTCTAGTTTTTGTTTCTCTCCCTTGAGCTGCACATAGAGTAGATGCCCCTTACATCAGATAATGACAATGCATTGCTGTAAGACTACAACTAACTCCATCAGCCACTTCATGATGTTTAAATACACAAATAAGTACAGATTACATTTCACAGCTTTATGGTGAATATCAGTGTGTAGTGAAGATTTGATAATGGAGTCACTGCATGAGTTAATGTACAGGATTACATAACATAGGTTAACATCCACCATGTATAGCAGGGAAGAGCCAAGTGGGCAAACTCACCTTTTGTTTCAAGGCTTTTCCGACACTCCAGAGATTCAATCTGCAAATGAGGGAGAGGAGATTTAACCAAGCTGGTTAAGATGAAGAATGTGGCACACACACACTCTCATTGATGGAGCCGCTGCCCCCCTATTTATCCCTTTTGCATGAGTGAATTCAATCACACACGCATGACACACACTAGCCACTCTCAGGCTAAGTAAAAACATGCACAGCAATGCCTGTCACTCAGTCCACAGTACAGTAGGGGTGTTTCTCCTTACTTGTAATCCTTCATTTCAGTGCCAAGTTGTTTCTCCTGAGTCTGATGTGCACCTAATTCCTGTCAGCTTTCATGTCTCTGTTTGCCTCCTTCCCCTCCTGAGCTGTTGACAGTGCACTTCATAATTTAGCCGATATTAAAGCAGAATGGAGCTGCATCAGTTCCCTGCTGCATCATTTGCTCTGGTTCTCATCACGGACCTTTCTATCTGTGTATTTTATAGGGGAAACCCCTGAATCTTATCTCTCTTTTTTATTTATCACATTACTAACTTGACCACCACCACAGTGCTGGACATAGCTCTCTCCACTTTTTACAGGTCTTCAGCAATCCAGCCATTGGCACAAAGCCCTGTAAGCTGCCTCAGCTTAGCACCGGTATAAACCAATCAGGTGGCCTGAGGTCTATCCCAGGAAGGACCTGCTCTATTAATCTGATGGAAGGATAAAGAGGAAAAGAGAGGGGATGGAAGGGTGTGCGTCTGCCTCTGTATGACTGAGGAGGATGAGGGGGGAGTTAATTGCAGTCTTGGGAGAATCTAATGTTTCCTGCTTTGCATATTGTAGAATCACCAACATGAAAGGTCACATGGTCTGTGTCCTCCCTCCATAAATCTCCACACAGTCAATCTATTAGCCAAGAGAGTGTGCAAGGGAGATGGAAGACGAGGAAAATCTGTTGTTGATTGTTACCACTTGGTGCAGGAAAATTCTATGGCACCAAAGCATAATTACATTTAAAAAAAAAACAATCACAAATATTTGTTTACAGCCCATTGTAATGTGTGTGTATGACTGTGGCCATGTGTAAAACAAGACTAAGAGTCTACAGCCATGCTAGCGGCGCTGTGTGGCTGCACATACGTTAAGTGGTGCTTTGAGCTTAATGCTTGCATCAGCATGCTAACATACTCACAATGACAATGCTGCATGCTGATGTTTTGCATGTATAATGTTTTCATGTATGTCATCTCAGTTTTAACTGTTAGCAAGCTAAAATTAGCTAATTAGCACTAAACACAAAGTACAGAAGGACATAAGTGTCATTAGTTTTGCAGGTATTTAGTCATTAACCAAGGTATTGGTCACATCAAAAGTTTGACCTGATGATGGCGCTACATAAGAACGTTAGGGGTTCAAAGTGATTCAAATGTATCCTTTGGGCACCAAGAATGTTTGTAACATATTTCTCAGAAATACATCCAACAGATGTCAAGATATTTTCATAAAAACAAAAAAAGTCAATCTCATGGCTGTGCCAGAGGATAGTCAGGTGACCACCACCTGCGCCAACTCTTGGAACCTTGCAGATCTGTAGCAAATTTCATCCAAAGATCTTTTAAATAGTTAGATTTGAACCTCAAATGGCAACCTCATGTTGGCCCCAGAGGAAATCTCAAGGATTCATCAAGTCTTGGGGATTCTTCCTCTGGGGATCATGAATGTCTGTACCAACTTTCATGGCAATGAAAAAGAGGTTTTCACAAATGCAAAGATAGAATTGTCCTGTGTACGGTAGCTGATACCGCCTGAACAAACAATCACAAATATTTGTTTACAGCCCAATTTAATGTGTGTAATAAACAAGGTGAACACAGACAGACTTCTAATCAAAATGTATGATGGATTTCAGTGGGAGAAATTACTTTCCAGTGGCACTTTGACCAGCGTTGGTTTGGATTTGGCACACTTGGGAGTGATAGGACATGTGCTCTGCTGTGTGACAGCTGATGTCAAGCCAATTAACATACTGTGGTTCAAAGTGTTTGTTGGTATGATACAATTAAAGATTTGAAATGACACTGAGGGTATTCCAGTGAGAGATATCCTTAGTCAGGAAAATGTCAACAGGATATTAAAGTAATAATGGAAAAAAATGTGTCTGTTAGAAATGAAATTTATTTAAACTGAAGCTTACTTTAAATCATCAATCCATGATAAAATTTATGAAATGACTTCAATATCTCTTATGCATAATCAATAACAAGACATTGATTGTTTCTGCAGGGTTTGTTGGTTCAAATTTATGACTCATTTAGCACCATCAGCAGGTCATTTCTGCTTTTTCATTACTGCTGACTTTCCAAAATGGGTTTGGACATGTGGTTATATTTAGATTTATTGCTGTTTGGACAGTCTCTGCAATGCACTTACTTGCAGCCTAGAACTGTAATGATAAATACTGTTAAATTAGCTTCACTCTATTTACCTGTAAAGGTAAATGCTCCGTACTTGTATAGTGCCTTTCTAGTCTTTTCGACCACTCAAAGCGCTTTTACACTACATCTGCATTCACCATTCAACCACATTCATACACTGAATGAAACAGAAACTAGCATTCACACACATTCATACACTGGCGGAACAGCCGCCAGGGGCAATTCGGGGTTCAGTATCTTGCACTTCGACGTGCAGCCTGGGGGAGCCGGGATTGAACCGGCGACCTTCCGATTAACGGCCAACCCGCTCTACCTCCTGAGCCTGCAATGTATATCTTACTGGAAGTGCATTTCATTTAAGATTCATACTTTTTAATTAACTAATCATTTTTAGTGGAAAATGTAATGTAATGTGTTATAAATAAAGGATTAACAGTTCAAGAGGGCCCAGATGAATTTAGGCAAAGCTCAAAATAAATGACTACACACTTTGTGGTACAATTGTTGACACTGGGTAATGTTTTTCATAGTTTTTCAGGTACAAAAACTTGTAGCTACCTGGTTTTAGTCACCTTTGTTGCATGTATCCACTCTTGAGTCACCTATAGAGTAGACACATGCAACATAGGCCCTCAACTGGACCCAAACCAGGGACATTGTGACAACATGGTCAGACCCCTAGGACATATTGTACAGTTACAATGAAATCTGAATTCTTGCAGTGTGGATAACATTTTTGACATTTCTGTCTTTTTCTTCAAGCTCTTTTAAGCCACTGCTTTCAAAATGTGATACAAACTAGTTACATGTGTCTGATATTTAATGGTGTAACTGTTATCTCTGCAACACAGACAGAAAATGCTTGGTTTAGTCTCAAACACAAGGACAACAATGTTACAATTCACTATTGCAAATGTGCACCAACTGAACTGTGTGTGTGTGTTTGTGTTTGTTTGTATTGCATCATCACAGTGGTGATAGACATATGGCACTCCAGGGGCGCAGGCCTCATAGGCCTCCAGAGAAGCCTACAGCTTTTACACTAAAATTTGAACATAGTAATAAAACATCCCATAAAACGATACATATAATGCCAAATCCCATACTAAATACTTAAAGGAGAAACAAAGGCATAGCAACATGATGCAGGAAGGCAACAACTTAGCAGATCATATGCTGCAGTATGAGAGTATGTGCACAGTATGTATACAAGAAAGAATATCTGTTGTATCTGTTCATAAATGAATAAGCTATATATGAAACATGCTTTAACTACAAGGAAGATGAGTACCAATCATTACACTGTAGCATAAATTGACTATTGCTGGGATGTTGCATGGGTCAATAACAATATTTTACTGCCCTCTGGTGGTTATTACCCGCATTGTTTTTGTTCCAGCTTAGGTCACTTAAGTTTTATTTCACAATTTAGAGGTTGGCCCAGAGGAGTGACTGAACGGCAAGTGCCCTTAAGCAAAGGCACATGAGGCCAATAAAAGAACATGTTGGTAATGGGCAGCTCCCAGCTTTGTGTTTGTGTGTGTGCATGACTATGAAAGAGAGTATTCATGCTCAGAAAACCTACCCTTGGTGTATAAATAATATAAATGTGACTGTTAACATCACAAGCATAACAGGAAAAACAACTGCTTGTGCTTCACAGTGTATATGTAAACAGATCTTCAATGAGTGGGTGGTTTCTGTGTCTACACCCTTGTGTGCATTCTCAGACCTGAGCACTAAAACCTTCTTCTCTTAAGATTCTTCTACTTCTGTATATTTGAGGGAACTAGATGACACAGTTGAGTGAATCTCTCACTTCTAAAACCGAGACATGTATTTTATTGGTCACACACATGGTTGAATTCTCATACTTAGTTTCCCGAGTCATATCATAGTCAGCTTCAGTGACAATAATAGGTGGGAGCATTATATGCCACAGTCACCTAATATTTGACCTTTGGACTGCACAAGTGATACCATAATTGTGTTTGCCTGTCCCATCCTGAACAAGCTGCGTTGGATTCTAACAACCTTGTACAAATAATATGTGTCGTTGCAGATTCAAATATTTTTTTTTTTTTACAACATTTGAGTGAGTGGATTGGCGCACCTGGCATTTTTAAGTCATTCCAGAGCAAGACTGGACCTACCTGTCTTCCAGAAAGTGACACATCATGGATGGAGAACAAGTTCATTCTTGTCAACTACAGCAGATAGCCAGAAGTCAGACACATAAGATCATGCTGTGTTTCCAGAAGATATATCACAAGAAAAGAAATAACTAAATAAGTAAGTAAAATATTTTAAAGAGGTGGTATTATGCTTTTTGGCTTTTCCCCTCTCCTTTATTGAGTTATGTAACAGGTTTGCAGAGTGAAAAAGCCCAAAGTCCAGCCCAAAGGGAGTTCCCATCTCACCACAGAAAACTCTGCTCTGAACTGCCTGAAAACAGCTCGTTTGTAGTCCAGCCGCTTCCCTTTCATCCATCGAGGTTCCAAGCGAGCTGAGGGATACTAAAATTTAACGTGAAAACATGACAGACTGCTGATTGGTCAGAGACAATATACACTATTCACTGCATCATCTTTGCCTGCGCCAGACAGAGGCCAGCAACAGAAAGTTTTATATTTTACAGTTTTCGTATGTAATTTCATCATTAAATCCACTTCTGAGAAGTTTTGAGGTGAGAAATCAGTTATGTAGATTTCGAATATTGACAGTTTTACGAGAAGTGATGGCGGAACAAAAATGTGCTTGAATATTTTCGGAGTTGAGGAGCTCCGCAAGCGGCTGCGGGGGAAGCTTGCGCCAACCCGCAGGAGGAGCTCGCGAGGCCGGCCAGCCGCCCGCTCACAGAGCCCTCTGCTCCCGCCGTCACACAGACCGCTGCAGCTACAACGGCAGAGGAAAACACAGCTGGAAGGTTTTCATACCGCTTATCTGTCTTTACATTCTGAGTAAGGTTGAAACATTTTAACTTAAATGTGTGTCGCATTGAACATTACATCGCGGCAGTTGTGTGTGGCGTCGCTATGACGACAAGCTACGTACTATCTCTGGGTACTCAATGGAAAACGGAGCAGGGCCGAGTAGAGTCGAGTCTGTCGATTTGCGCTATGGTAGCATTTTTCGGCAAGGCAGCATAGATCGTCAGAACACCGGCAACAGTTCAACGTTTAGTCCTAAAAGACGATGCAACTCTGACTCTGTTTGGGCCTGGAAACTCACAGTCACAACCTGTAAGTTTGCTTTATTGGTTGTGAATTATATTTAAAATAAACACGGCAATGTAACTTAACAGTGTTCAAGTGTGGAGTTGTTGTAAACGTTGGCTAACACAGCTAAAGTTATAACTATAATGCTAAAGTTACATCTGATGTGAAAGCTACTGTGCAAACATTCAAATTGTTTGGCCAGTTTTTATGTAAAACTGAGTTGAAATATGGTGATTTTTGTAGTGGTTTATGGTAAGATGTGGAACAATGATGTTGTGGACTTGTGAGTAACTTATACCATCTGCTAGGTTGCGGTCGCAGTCTGAAGCGGCTTTGATTTGGATCACACTACCTTGTCTATGAAGATTCTCAGTCATCCAGGTCATAGTTTCATATGGTTGAAGGTATCTTCAACCAAGTCCAGTTGCCCTTGACTTTAACCTTCGTTGGATCACACTACCTTGTTTCTTACGACCCGCCCTTCTCTGCTTCTGATTGGCTAGTAGTCCTTACCTGGGAACTGCGCATGTGCAACTCCCAACAAAGATTTTGTACAAGTAAGATGCATCACTCTGTAGCTCAAGAGCGGAGTGTACAACACACAGGGTGAAAAGAGGAGCTGCAGCAATGTGCAGAATGAGAAAAAATATGGTGTTTTTTGAAAATTAAACCCTGTAAACCTGTTCTGGTACAACACCTAATTAAGATTTTGAACCTGCAGCAAGCTTTGGTCCTCCACATTAAATCTTTTGTGGAGGACCAAAGCTTGTAAATGTAATGCTGGACGGATTTGTGTTGAGTTTTGTGTAAACACAAATCCGTCCAGCATTACATTTACTTTTATTTATTTAGCTGACGCTTTTATCCAAAGCGACTTACAATAGCTATATTCAGGGACACAATAGGGGACTGAACCCCGGTCTCTCTCACCAAAGGCATAGTCTTTTGCCTTTTTTTTTTTTAGTCCATTGTGCCATCGACACCCCCAGCAGTTAGTTTTATTGACAATACCACACATATGACCTCATAAATAGGATGTTTAAAACAGATTTACAAGATTTTCCGATTTGGCAATTGAAAAAAACAGAGCCAATTGGCATCAACTTGCCCTTACTTAGCACACTACAGCCTTATAAGATATTGGAGACCGGATATGGTTGTAACACTTTTTGCTTCAGTAACCATAACCATAACATTTTTATACAAAGTACCCACATTTGTTCACTACAAATGGCACCAATTCAATCTTCTACAAGAATATCACAGACCTTGTGAGTTGATGTCAAATGCATTGTGTTCCCTTGTTACAACCTACCCCAATAGCGGGGTAGGTTGTAACACATGCTGGGGTAGGTTGTAACAATCACACAAAAGAATCAAAAATAGATGCCACACTATATGATATGCTTCCAAAACTGGTAGTTATATAAAAGAGCAATGTTTCTCTCTTGCTGTAACAGACTTTGTCTGATGACTCACGCGCATGGACAGTTTGTGTATGTAAATTTATCTATAGAATAAACTTACTTAAAAGTATACTTAATAAATACTAATAAAATGTAATTAATTAAAGAACATCTCTGTACAGCCTTAGGTCTTACTAAAAAGAGGTGTTTGTCAATGTGTGTATATTCTTATTCAGTCACAGTCAGTGCTTTAAGTGGGCTGGTATTCACCGGTACGTATACCAGCACTTCTATATTTTACTCTTTGGCGTACCGGGACTTTTTCTTGCGCACAGGCACTTCTCACAAGCTGCCCATACACTTTTCTACCCTCTCCACCAGTGGAGAGCGAGTATGGCAAAGGTCGAGTGACAATACATACGCCAACATGTGTACAACATGTGTATGGGGAGTAGGTTACTGGTCACAGTGCTGACAAATTAATTCTGGTAACCCTGGAGTGCGGGTTTGTACGTGGGAACATATTCAAATTAAGAAAGTACCTAGTTTTACGTACCCGCCCCCCCCCCCGTCAGCCAATGTTTAGCTAGCTGTATTACCATAGTGGTTTGAAATTAGAAAGGAAAAAATGCATCACATGTTGCCTGAGAAACTATATTTCAATCTAATATAGGTCAAGCAATTCTATCTGCAATAGTATAGACACTAGATAAAAAAATAGTCTTGGTCAAAAACTTTACTTTCTTACCTCAAAATCATTTTTTTCTCTATATATTCTGAATGCACCTCTTTCCAGACTTGATAACCACCACGCCTGATCGAGGAGGAAGTAGGTAAATACTGAAATGATGGCCTAACTCCTATCTTATCTCTAATTGGTGGAATTGGTGTTGTTACAACTCTCCCCATGTTACAACCATACCCGGTCTTCCCTAGATCCAGAGCCCAAGTCAGAGCCCCACAAAGTGCCAGTGAGTTAGAAAGTTGTATTCGGTGTTGTCCATTAATTCATCATTCATTTACCAGACCTACATTTTCTTAATGGATACATTTGTGGAAATGTGCTATTTATGAGGATGTAGGCTACATTACATCAATAGCCAAGATATTTGTACAGTGTTATTCTGAGGGGAGTCAACACAAGGGTCAGCAACTGAAGAATAGGCCTGTAGAACAAAGACACAGAGATAATGTGTTTGAGATTTTAATTTGTAAAGGCTCAAGGGCTACAGATTTGACATAACACATACAGGCTCAACAGCATTCAGTGGTGTTACTTCAGCTAGTTCAACGCGTGTAGTAGGCCTACATTTAAACACCTGAAGTCACTAAATCGCTGTCAAAAGTCGGTCTGACTCAGCCAATAAACATTTTAGTGGAACTGTTCTATAAAGAGTGTTATTGAAAAAAGGACTGATATTTATTCTGATGCTGCAGTATTTATTTCTATGTGAGGGCAAACACCGCTGTTCAAAGAAATAACTGGCAGCACATAAAAGCGGTAACTTTAACTAGTCCTGACTAACAATCTAATATCCAGTAAGGGTTTTGATTCTGACCGACAGTAAATCCCCGCCCTAATGCGCTTTGATACGGACTGGGAAATGAAACAGGTTTGTTGAAGAAAACCTGGCCACGAAGCGCGCAGGCTGTTAACATCTCCCTCTGGAACTGAAAACCCAGAGTTTCCCTCATCTCCGCGTAACTTCATTAAAACCGCTTTCTCTGCACATTTACCGATACGGCCATGGAAAGAGCAACAGGCTCTGGGAGGTAGGCTGCTACACACGCTGGCTTCAGTCCGGTTTGTCGGAAGTGAGTAGGACTTTCATTCAAACTTCCCAAATACGTGTTATGTTTGCATATGTTTATGCTCCTGCACGAAACGGTTAAATCATTCAGTTGATTTGGCCAATGTGGAAGTGAAACCGGAGCTGCCAGTTTCTCATTTCCGCATTTCTTTGACTTATGCAGAGTCTGCTTCATGAGATCCAATTGAGACTGCTGTCTGCCCTTCTGAAAAAGAAACTGTGCTGCTGGAAATGAATGCTTTCTGTTTGAATTCTGGGTGCAACAGATAATAGGCAAAGGCAACATCTGGTAAGAACTCTGCAGTTAATATATTCAAAATATTGGTCTTAAGAGTGTGTGGAATGTCAAGATGACATGTGCTATTATTATCATCCTAGCAATACTCAGGTTAGCATTCTGTGATACTAATATCACATTGATTTGATACCTGGACAATCCTGTAGAGTAAAGCTGCGCTAATCAATATTTTTTAACAGTGGATCAAATGACTATGTGTAAACTGAAAGCTCAGAGTGATGAATCCACAGAGACTTATTTCCCGACCCAACTTGGTCCCCCTCAGCTCAAGGATCTTTTAGTTCATTGTTTTGGTTTTATGGCCTGCAACTTTGTTTTTATTGAGACTCACTGCTCTAATCAGCATACTTTTTAGCTGTAGCAGATAGCTCTTTATTGAAAAAGCTAAGAAAACTCACTGGTCACTCTCCAGCAGACAGACGAAGCTAGCTGCTAACTGATAAACACACACACACACACACACACACACACACACATACATACATACATACATACATACATACATATATAATAAATATAACAATAACTGACATTTTGCCAGAAACACAACTTCAAATCTCCTAATGTTGCTCTGTGTCTTCCCAATATGTAAATAAGTAAAGTCAAATTTTATTATCTCATCAGGGGAAATTTGGTTGCAGTCAGCTATTAAAACACATTCAATCCATCATAAATACAACATGAAGACAACATACCAGACAGGACACAAGAGACAGCAGTACCATACAGTACAGTGCAAGATCACTTTATGTGAAGACAAGTTCAGCAAATTGCTCAGTGCAAAAGTGCTTAGTGACAAATATAGCCTGCTAGTTGCAGTGCAAACAAAATAGTCTTTGAAACTTTTAGTTCTATGAGAAGGAAGTACCTGAGGGCAGAATCTCAAACTTCCCCTTCAGAGGGTGGTCAGTATGGGCCAATATGGCATGTGTCTTCCTTACGAACTGCTAATCGTGAAAGGTTAGATTCATCATTTTGGTGCATTAAAAGAGTAGATTTTTCTCAAGAAGTAAAGATGTCTGGCTTCTTAGAAATGGCATCTGCATCAGCCTGACCTCCCTATTATCAAACACAGTACTCAAATATTTGTAGTTCTCCATCCTTTAGCAGGATAACTATGACCGAGTCATTTGCAAATTTTATAATGTGTCTGTTCTCAAACTTGCTCTGACAGCTTTTGTGTAAAGAATATAACCAAGGGGAGATAGATACACATCCTTGGGATGAACAAGTGGAAGAGTGGACTGTTGATTGTTTGCTAACATGTTTTCCATATCAACTTTATAAGCTAATAAAATGTCAGTGCTATTGTTTTTGTGTTGCTGAAAAGAGCAATAAATGTAGTTTTATGGCTTATGGAGATTTTATTCTATTTCTTTTTTTAAACACTTCTGAAGTGATGCGTGCTCCTTGGTCCCTTCTTCTCCCGGCGGCGGTCATCATGTGTTATTTTATGACGGGGCCGCACAATTGCGTGGCCTCCCAGAAGAAGACCTCCTGCTATGTGAAGGATGGTCGAGCTGACTGCAGCCATCTCAGCCTCAGCGCAGTCCCTCCAAACCTTCCCGGGAACATCACCACTCTGGATATGTCTCACAACAGATTGAAGGAAATTCCTCCTGTTTCTCTAATCCCGTACCCAGGCCTCCTCCATCTTGATGTCAGTTACAACAGCATCACCAAGCTGGACAAGGGTTTGTGCCAGACACTGTCTCTGCTGCAGACACTGAACATAGAACACAATGAAGTACATTTGCTGAAGAAGGAGGATGTGAGCCATTGCACCAATCTAACACAGCTGATTATGGCTAGTAATAGGCTAAAGCTACAAGGAGAGCCCTTCTCTGCACTACAGGTACAGAAACCAATTGCAAGCATTCTAAGTGTATTGTCAAATGTCAAACTATTCCATTAAGTGAAGAATCATTCTCATGCCACAGTTTCCGTAACAGGCTAAGAAAACATTTTTAGAAAGCTTGCAGCAAAAGAAAAAAACAGAATACAAGCATGTACATGCATTATAATCAGCAGAGAGGCAAACAAATCAATACATAAAGGCAGTATTTATTATGATACAGATGAATTACTTTATCAGAAAGATGAACTATAATTAAATAAAAATAAAGAGGCCTTGACTTCAATATGTGTAGGTAAGGCTCAACATATAGGCTGCTTATGCTATGGGTAAATGAATGCTGAGTGCTATCTCACCAGATGTGGAGTAAGCTGTAGGGACAGGGAGGGAGGAGTCTTGTGACCTGAGAGCGGCATTTTTTAAATTCAGATCATGTTTGCTGTGTATGCTGTGGCGCATGGCATTAAGAGATTTAAACACCAAAAGTAGGAACCATGTTACTTTTGGGGGTTGAATTGTTTTATATGCCTCTGGTGCATTGCATTAAATAACTTTTTTTTCCTGTTTTTATTCTCCTTTCATAATTCAAAGAGCCTGAAATTTCTTGATGTTTCCATGAACAAACTGCAGTCAGCCAAGCTCAGCTCTCAGCCTCAACTGCCCAGCCTGGTGAACCTCAATCTGGCATTCAATGAGTTCACCACTCTGAAGAATGATGACTTTTCCTTCCTTAACCACTCATCCTTACGTGTCCTCAACCTGTCATCTGTGTCTCTAAAAACAGTAAGGAACTTACCTTGAAAGGGGAAATGAAATGGGGTTGTCATAATTAGAACCAGTTGTAGAAAGTCAAGTTATTGTGGTACCATACCTTCAGTTGTCTGTTTCGTTTCCCTTTTTTTTTCTCACAGCAAGATCTCTTTGTTATGTTTTGTTGCAGTTGGAGCCTGGTTGTTTTACACCCATTTCAAGCCTACAAACTTTAATCATGGATGGGAGCAATATGGCCACACTGGTTATTTCTAGACTCTGCTCAGAGCTGTCAGGGACAGCCATTGATGCCCTGTCTCTTCAGAATGTAAAGCTGGTCACACTCACAAAAGCAACCTTTGCAGGTCTAGAGAAAACAAATGTAACCTTTCTAGATCTTTCCCGCAATGGTATTGACAAAATTGAAGAAGGCTCATTTCAGTGGCTGTCCAGACTTGAAACTCTAATTATGGCAGACAACAACATCAAGCACCTGACCAAGGACACATTTCAGGGACTCAAAAGCCTGAAAAAACTTGACTTGAAAAAAGCTCTGGTGAAAAGTCATACCTCTGCCACCCCGATTATTGATGATTTCTCTTTCCAACCTTTAAGTGCCCTGGAGAGTTTGATATTACAGAGAACTGCAGTCCGGGAAATCACGGAGCACACATTTACCGGCCTGACGAGTCTTAAAGAACTTGATATGAGCTGGAGTAGCTATACTTCACTCAGAAACATCACCAACAAGACCTTAGTTTCACTTGCGGGATCACCTCTCTCAAAGCTCAATCTGACAGGGGCAGACATAACACAGATTAATCCTGGAAGCTTCTCCGTTTTGAGAAACCTCACCACTCTTCTTCTGGATTTCAACTTTATCAAGCAAACGCTCACTGGCAAAGAGTTTGAAGGCCTGGGTCAAGTTCAAGAGATTCGCATGTCCAATAACCACCAGACGGTCGATCTAAGCTCCACGTCATTTGCCAATGTGCCAAATCTTAGGATCCTGACTTTGGGAAAAAGTCTTAAAGCCACAGCCTTGAACTTGGACCGCTCTCCATTCAGTCTCCTGTCCAACCTCACCTTCCTGGATCTCAGCAACAACAACATTGCGAATATCAAAGAGAATATGTTGGAGGGGCTTGTGAACTTGAAGGTGCTGAAGCTCCAACACAATAACTTAGCCCGTTTATGGAAGACTGCCAACCTAGGTGGGCCAGTGTTGTTTCTCAAAGGGGCACAGAACCTGATAAGCTTGTACATGGATTTTAACGGGCTGGATGAGATCCCAGTTGAGGCTCTGAGAGGGTTGAGTAACCTCCATGAACTAAGCCTGGCCAACAATCTTCTTAATAGTCTTAAGGACTCAATTTTTGATGATCTGAACTCAATGCGGGCTTTATATTTACAGAAGAATCTGATCACAACTGTGAGGCCTGAAGTGTTCAAAACACCTATGAGCAACCTCAGCCTGCTCGTCATGGACAAAAATCCATTTGACTGCACATGTGAAAGCATCCTGTGGTTTGTGACGTGGTTGAATAACACAAATATGAGCCGTGTGCCAGGTCTCCGGGAGCATTATATGTGCAATACTCCACTAGCTTACTTTAATCACTCTATAATGGATTTTGACGCCCTTTCTTGCAAAGATATGACCCCATTTCAGGCTCTTTACATACTGAGCAGCACAATTGTTATCATGCTAACTGTAACTGCACTTTTGGTACGGTTCCATGGCTGGAGGATTCAGTTTTATTGGAACATTTTGATCAACCGCACATTAGGATTTAGTGATGCCAAAGTTGAAGAAGGCAGGGAGTTTGAGTATGATGCTTATGTCATACATGCAAAGGAAGACAGCAACTGGGTGAAGAGAAGATTGGTCCCATTAGAGAAGAGAAACTGTCAGTTTTGTTTGGAGGATCGTGATTCAATCCCTGGCATGTCACAGCTTGAAACCATTGTGGATAATATGAGAAGGTCCAGAAAGATCTTGTTTGTCGTCACTGAAACTCTTCTCAATGATCCCTGGTGTAGAAGGTAAATAAAACATACAGTACATTGCTTGCTTTAAACATTATTATAGATAGAGATATATAAAAATCTGTCATTTACTGTGTGATGTGTAGTATTTTCCTCATTGCTATTTTTGTTATATATTTGTGATAAAATGAGTTCTTAAAGATGTCTCTCTGCCCTCCTACCCTGTGTCCTTCCTTATCCAGATTCAAGGCCCATCATGCTCTTCATCAGGTCATTGAAGACAGCAGGGACTCTGTGGTTCTGGTCTTCCTGCAGGATGTTCATGACTACAAGTTATCTCAGTCACTCTTTCTTCGCAGGGGCATGTTGCGTTCATGCTGCATCCTGGACTGGCCTGTCCATAAGGAGAGAGTGCCGGCCTTTCACCAGAAGCTCCTCATAGCACTTGGCATGACTAATCGATTGCAGGAGTGACTGTATTCCATTGGTAGCAACTGGAAATACCCTTTGTAATTATAATGACCAATGTATTTTCATGTATTACTAATTGCTACCAATTGCTGATTGTTTTGCCCTCTGTGTGAATATTGTGCTTATTTATGTACTGCATACTGTATCACCTGTCATATTGTGTATATATATTTAATTTCAGTTTTACATCAACAAAAAATCCAATAAGAGCATCACTCCCATGGTAATTAATGAAAAGTGTTGTTTGTGCATGTGTCTGCACAAAACACCACTGCACATTTGGTCACACAGCAGTAACAATAACTATTCATTTTTTTGTGTGTTTGTGCATTAATTATTTGCCTGTTCAAGTAACGTAACATCTGAGGTGTTTATTTTAAACAAACTCCAGATGAACAGTTACATTTTGATAAGTGTTATTTAGCAATTTACTGTATATGTAATATACAGTAAAAACTATCTGGAATAATAAAAGAAAATGGGTTCAGAAACAGATCCTCTCCATATTAATTTTTCTAAATCATGTTATTTTACTGTACACACCAGGGAATATCAATCAAACTAGTGTTGGTTTATTCATTTCAAGAATAGTTTGTAATTTAATCTCTTAATAAAGTGTTTGCAAAAAGGTTGGCCCATCGAAAAGTGTCAAAGTATAATAAACTTTAAATGAACTCAAATACATTATTTGAAGTAAAGTATCTCAGTCTTGTTTTGTGATGGCAGAACATGGTTTTTTTTAATGTGTAATTTAGATTAAAAGGTATTTTTACATGGTAATCTTAGTATTGCAGTGATAAATTTAGAAAAAAGCTTTATTTTTTCACAGCGAAAAGCTCCGCTTCAGTTTGATTAAATATTGTGTTATCATGACATCTATAGGTTAACATAAGAAACTACACCATTTTATATGCCTCATACTCAACAAATCTTCCAGTACTGATATGACTACCTGTACATATTGTTCTTATTTAATTTGATAATTGTCCAGATAGTCTATGTATTCTTAATACAAATGGGAAGATTATAGACAATTTGTTTAATACAAGCTGCACAATCTACAGAAAGTTGGAATTAGGCCATATTTAAGAAACTTAGCAAGATTTAATTTTAGCAGTCTTTTTCTCTTTACTGCATGTTTTTAAGTTACCTTTTTATAGTAGTGACATTTCAGTAAGCTTCTAAATAATAAAAGCTTCAAAATATGTGTGTGCAAGATAAATGTTAGATCAAAGTGAGTACCATTAAGTAAGCTTACAATATAATGTTAAACAAAATTTTACAAATGCTGATGTCATGAGTGCCACCAAAATCTCTACATTTGTTGAGCTAGCTACATTAGGTGTTCAGTAGCAAGTCAACAGGAAAAGGTCTCAGAAAAACTCAGGATGTCTTACAAGCATTGTTTATTGAAACCTGACCATAGAGACTGGCCACAACATACGTAGTGTGGACACAATGTAGTACCAAGCCAAATATGAAGATTTCCTCCTAGTCCACAATATTTATCCCTTTGACATCCCATACTGTCTATGGCGTGCTGCATACAAGGTTATTCTTAACTGACCTAATTACCTATAGTAGTTCTACTGGTTCCTACATTGGAATATCTTACGTAAGCTGCACTGGAAGTTGAGGGCACATGCATTACATTCTGAAGAGAGCCAGTCAGTATGTACGTGATAAAAAAAAAGATAATCTTGACCTGCGTCAATCAGTCAACCAACCAGGTAGAGAGAGAGCGACAGAATCTGACCTTTTGTTTCGGAGAGTCACAAACTGTCACCTTTGGCTTACTGTACTTTAGTTCAGCAATTGACAACCTGAGGAAACCTGTGTCTTAGTACTCATGAAATTCCTTCACAGTAACTATGACCTGGATGACTGAGAATCTTTACCAACATCTGAATAAATAAATAAATAATACACTTTATTTGTTTAGCACCTTTCATACAGGAAAATCAATTTGAAGTGCTTTACAACAGAGAAATTACATACACCAATTTCTTCACATAAAAACACAGAATGAACATAAAAACACAAAAAAGATGGAATGCCATATTAAAATATGATAGAGAGTAAAACCCACTTCATTATAATAGTAAATATAAGATAAAAATGAGGAATGCATGACATGTAAACCCACAGAACCAGTACCACCATTACTACTGTTATACATCTCTATGTGGATATTGCATTGGGCTACTGTGTTCTCGTTCACTCTCTCTCTCTTTCTCTATGCTGAGTTTAGGGTCTTCTCAAGGTTTCTGCCTGAGTTTTTCCTTGCCACTGTCTTCAAGTGCTTGATCAGGGTGTAAATTGTTGGGTCTCTAAATAATGTTACAAAGAGTACAGTCTAGACTTGCTTCTGAAAACTGCAACAAGATAACTTCTTGGCGATAGATAAATATAACTGAATTGTGAACCAAATAGTAAAATAATGAATAGAGTACATACAATATGTAAAATTTAGTAAAATACAATATTTTTTAAAGAAGCATATGCAGCATTGCATAAGTGCGAGGCAAAACACACTGACTATCAGTAAAGTCATAAAAGGATAAAGTGAAAAGGTTTTTATAAATATATTTAGCGAACTGGTTTCCCTGTTATGTATTTTTTTTTGGGGGGGGTAAGTAAAGTGGGGGAGACCGGTGATGGTTGTCACATCTTTCATTTCTTTACATTTCTCTGTATTTCGGAGCTCATTTAACCCAATGTGTTCAAAATGTGCTGCAAACTAGATACATGTGTCTGTTATTAAATGGTGTAACTCTTATTTCTGCACATAGACAGAAAATGCTTGGTTTAGTCTCAAACACAAGGAGTACAATGTTATAATTCACCCCGTAGTCTGGGTTAGTTGTGACATACCCTGGGGTGAAATTTAACATCATATAATAAGGAATATGAGAAAAACATAATATTGAAAGCTTGTTATTCAACACATGTTTTTTACACATTTGGTGTATCTGTGTGTTTGTGTGTGTTTAGGGCTCAATCAAGTATCTTAGTTATTGTCAGTAATAGTACTAAACAATAAATTAATAAAATGTGCACCAATTGAATATCTGTGTGTTTGTGTTGCAGTGGTGACAGACATATGACACTGCTGGAGTGCCACAGAAAATCCTACAGGTCTTACACTAACATTTGGACATAATAACAAAACAATTATAAATATAATAAAAATGCACTTTCTCCCGATGTCAGCTGGGATTGGCTCTAGCCCCCCGCGACCCTGTACGCAGGATAACCGGTTGATGATGGATGGATGGATAAATAAGTATGTTCAGCATTTTGACTAGGACAGAGACATCCTCTGAACACCTTTGGTGATGTGGAGCGGAGTATCTGCGTGTGTGTGTGTCTCCTGTATCAGGCAAAGTCATTTTCAGGATCTCCAAGCCAGTTGTCCATCGCAGAATGTCAAAAGACCCAGCATTATTAGTAATCCTCATGTTACTTGGATGTGAGAGGATAACTGGCAACAGCCCTGATAGCTCCCTGACAGATATATCATTTATAGTTAGCTGCCTTTGCCATATTTACATGATCAGAATAGTGTCTGGTTTATAAGGAGTTAATCACGGAGTGACCATTATTTTGTCTGATCCTCGGCTTATCAGGTGTGGCGTTAGCAATGTTTCTTCTGGCCATCAGCCTACCAGTGGTTCTTGGGACTACATGGTTAGTAGTGTGATATTGCTTCCCTGGAGTCAGTTAGTATAATTACACATTTTGTTCAGTCAGTCGATCATACCTGCTTTGCCTCGGTTGGGAGTTCTGGTTGGGAAGTGAGAGTTGATGCTCTCTTATTTTATTTCTGGCTGGCTATGCCTCTGGATTGACGACGTCAGACCAAGTCCTCAGTGTTTTCGGTCTAGTGCTGGTGATGTGCCAGTAAGGTGTGTTATCAGGGAAGGCTGGTTCGGCAAACTATGCAGCTAATCCAGTAAGTGGTGTTAAGACACATCCGAAGGAGTGTGTCAGCCAGTGATGGGATGCTTCCTCATTTGATGTAATCTTGTGTATAAAAGTCTGTCGCTTAGCATCTGGTAGCTGCGCACCTTGTTGAGTAGCTGCAGATTGCTCACCCTATTAAATACAGCTTTTCATTCTTCTTATCCTCTTAGTCATTGGTACATTCCCTTTATACCCCCAGGCTGATGTTCAGTCTTGAGAATGTGTCAGAGAGATATTGATTAAACAAGTCCATTTTGAGGCACCACAAACTACACGTGGCCTTGAAAAACAAAAATGATCAGGGTTATAATGAAGTAATCGTGCTTCCTAAACACTTGTCTTAGCTACTTTTAAAATGTCGTTTAGACTTTCAAACAGCTATTTACAGTATTTTATGAAAAATACCTACATATTGAATGTATAAATCATCAGTGATATTTGTGAGGTGCCTGCGCAGAGCCGAAAGGATACTAAAAGACAATACCCACTCCAGCTACAGCCTGTTTACTCTGCTGCTGTACCACCAGACGTCTTCCCTAAGGCTTTGAGACTACTTAATTCATCTTCAGCACTGTAAAATAGTTTTATTACTTATTATTTATTCACCCATCTACTGCATATAATTTTTGTATACTATGTTTGTTTTTATGAGTAGCATTAAGTGGAACTTCAACTTAATCTTGTTATACAACCCTGTGTTGTAAAATGTTAAATAAATCTACCTTGTACCTTAAATCATTTTGTATTTATAAAGATAAAATAATGTAAATGTTTTCATTTAAATCAAGACTGAGATGCCTCTGCAAAGAGAGATTTTGGGGTAAACTGTAAGTAATACTACTTTTAATATTATTTACATTCATTTAACAACAGTGAAACATTTTCATAAAAGATATATGGCACTAAGATAAGGCTATTTTATTTGCCAATCAGGTTGGATGTGATATGAGAGGACGTTGACAAATACCAGACAAGGAGAGAATAAATAGGACAAAGGCCAGGGCTACCATAAAGTGAATTATTAACATTTATTATATAATTTGTGCCAACATTTACAGTTTGTGCACATTTTATTACTGTTTATATATCTCCTATATCTCCCGTGTCGTGTATGTCCTATTTCTATCTAAAGCATTATATAACAAGTCCAAGAGCCAATAATGACATTAAATACAGTGGTCCCCCTTGACCCAATAAGCTGTCAGTGGATTGACTGTAGAGAAAGGGAGGGGCAAAAACTGAGATGACACGCCACACTTTAATTATAAAAGCAAAGGAGGACAGCTTGGTACAGCTAGCTTTACGCATTACTCTACATACACGCAGCAACAAAGATGGCAGTTTTACCTGGCAATTACGCAATTCCTTTACTTGGAGTCAGCATCTTCATTGCTACTCTAACCTACATCACCTACAAGCTGCTCAGTGATTACCTGCACAAATGGTTTGAGATGAAGCCTATTCCGCAGGTGGAAGGGACGTATCCCTTCATTGGAAATGCACTGCAGTTTAAAACCAATGCAGGAGGTAAGAAAGCAATTTATGTGCAGATTGCCAAGTCACAGACCATAAGGTACAGAGGAACACATATTATACAACATTTTAAATCAACTGGCATAAGTGATGTCCTTATTACTTCATTTCAGAGTTCTTTCGTCAAATTCAGGATTATACCCGTGAGTTCAGGGATGCACCGCTGCTTAAACTCTGGATTGGACCAATTCCATTTGTGGTTCTGTTTCATGCTGAAACTGTTGAGGTATAGTGGCGGACAACTCCACATTTATAACAGCAAGTACACAGTACGGGTGCAATGGGGGAGGGGGGGGAGTAGCGGAGTGTGTCGGAGGGACGGTAGCCGATATTATTGAAGACGCATAAACGTAACAATCTGATGATCTGTTTCTATGATCACTGAGCAGCCCAGTGTCCCAGTTTCACCAATGATAATACCCGAACACACTACGGGGTTTCACTCAATGACGCTCTTGAAAGTGACGTTTTTTTTTTTTTTTTAAATCAGTCGCTCTGCTCTTACACGCTCACTGCTCATCAGAGTTAAACATGTATCCGTGTTTTCTATCTGTTCACTGCAGCTCTTCATCGCGATGTAACCACGCCCGGCGCCAGGATGAAGTGACTGAGGGGGCAGTTAAAAATGGGAGGGGACAAATCTTTATATATGTATATATATATATCAATACACAGGGCCCTTTAAGGCGTGAAGCGCAAGGCGCAGTTGCGTTTGGGGCGTCTCCAACTCCAATTGTGCTCGTTTGACGGCATAAAAAATGGTCTGTGCGCCGGGCGCATTGTTCAAAAGGGTCGTACTTTGTCTGTAAATTAGTCATGGGTGTGTAGGGCATAACATGCAATACACCAATCAGTGTCATCTCCCATTTAGAGCCAGGTGCGCTTGTACTGTGGCGCATTGCCATTAAAGCTATGAACAGCAGAGAGGGGATATGGACATAAGTGTGGACGTGAAGTAAAAACCATCTCTGATCATGAATCCTGTGTTTCTCTACTGCTCTGCAGTTTATGAGTGATGTGTCGGAACTCTGTTGTCTGTTAACAGACAGACGCTGTCTACTCTTTGAAACGTCTAGATCCCCACTGCACTGCGTTAATATAAACTATGATGAACGGGTCGTGGGTCACATCTCTCCCCTACACTGGTTTCTTTATTTTGTGTTTAATTGACGTATGAGTGTTTTCTTTAAGGATTTACTTTCATGATTAGAGAGGCTGCTGTCAGTCATTTTAAACGTCATGAGCGCAATAAAGTCGCAACAAACATCGTGGGGTTTTTGAGCAGCAAAACAGAAAAAGCCTGAAGTTCTAAACTTGACATGACAGGACAGAGGAAACTCTCCAAAGGAAACAGAATTCAAATGTTACTTTCTGAAATGATTTAGACGCTCTGATGGAGGACTGATCAGGAGGATGGCTGTTTTACTCCAAACAGTTTCACTGGATGAACCTGGACTGTGTGAGAGCTTTTTGATTTGTAAAAGAACACAGGACATTATTAACTTTAGATCCTGACCGATCCTGTCGGCGTGTAAGATTTTAATAATCAATAAAGTTACGCTGCTGTGCCTCGTGCGTAAATACGCAGTGTCACAGTAATGCGTCCCTAAAGTAACAAAAACTATCGCTTTCTGCTGCCTCAATAGCAACGCGCCAACAATGTGCCTGACCTCACCTCATTTTAAGACCAACACTCCCATGAGTTCACAGATGGGTGCAAGTGCATTTCCTATTTAAACAACTTGGTCACTGGGCGTGCAAATTTCAACTGCAGCGGTTGGAAACCAGACACTTTCGCCGCGCTTTGTGCTGGGTGCAAGATAGGGCCAATAATCGTTTTGGTCTTTTTGATAACCGTAGGTTTTCAGCCTGCTATGCCAATTTCTGTATTTATTTTCATCCTGTGGGTGGGAAAATGTCGGTGCTGCATCATTCGTGATGATCATCCCTCCCTAAAGGTTTTCACTCTATTCAGCCCATCCTTGCTGTTGGCAGAGGAAAATTAATACAGCGTTTGTGCATGTTTACTCTGTGCAAGTGGATCGCTGTCAGATGCAGAATGAATCCAAGAGACATCACTGTCCTAATCCCCCCACCATCAGCCTCTCCTTACTGAGCAAGTCTGCATGCCTGTTTAGTAGTAGACTAAAGGTGTTGCCAGTAGCAACGCAAAATGTTTATCTAAAGTGGGAAATTAATAGTTTTAATTAGCGCGAAAATGACTGCGTTCTCTATAGATAAACTTTTACCCGCTGGCGCTTATGCAAAAATCGCGTTTTTTTTCAATCAGTCTTTATCTTCACAGTGACACCTCCACAAATCTCACCCTTCATTCAGTACATGTAACTGTAAATGTCCTCATGCCTCATCTTTTAATGTGTCTTTGATGCAACAAGTAATCTCATTTACTGTCTAAATAGGAGTTAGTTCATATTCAGTAAAATGTTAAGCAATTACAGTCAGTGTTTGACTAGTCACCCTAACATCAAATAGTGAAGGATATCATGCACTGCTGTAACTGCTACTGCTTGCCATTCTAGCAATCTATTGAATAACAACTTTGCTGTTTAACTGATTACTCTTTTTATGTAGACAGTTCTGACCAACCCTGTTCATATGGAAAAAGCCTATGCATACAAGTTCCTCCACCCTTGGCTTGGAACTGGCCTTCTTACTAGGTATGTACCACTGCATGATATTAAAAGGCTGTATGTGATGATCAAATAAATAAAATATCATGAAGCTAGCATTAATAAAGAGAAAGACATGAATACAAATAATAAGGCCATAGCTATGTCCCAGAAGCATATTGGAGACTAAGTCTAAGCAGGTTCTGAGTATATGTGTCCACAAAATTATGTACAGTATATACTGGGAGGCAGAGGCAGAGGGTGGTGCTAGAGAAACTGTTTGTAATGTCAAATATAGATTCTGTGGGAGTATATAAGTGTATAAAAAGAACTTGGTAACCTGTCACTTGATTTCTAAATATTTTATATAAGTGGACATTTTGGTCTGAGGGTGGGAAAAGGTCAAGGGGTCACCACAATCAATAAGGTTCATTAACAGGGAATCTAGTTAAATCAGTTTTTAATTTAACCTGAAGGTGGCACGATAAAAAAGTGTTCGGTAAACATCACAACAATCTTTTTATCCGATTTTATTATTCCGATGGAAATGCTAGACTGATTGTGGAGCTATGGTAAAGGTCAGGGGGTCATGAAAAACATTATTACATTCATTCTCTTGTGACCATGAATGTCCACAGCAAATGTCATGTTTTCCACTTTATTATGACCCAAAGTGTTGCAGAAACATTGAAGGGATAATCTTGACCTTAATTTAAGATTTATACAAGAGTATAAACATGGGTCTTGTCTTTCTTTGATGTCTTCTTCTTTTGATCAGCACCGGGCCTAAGTGGCGTCAGCGGAGAAAGATGCTGACTCCCACCTTCCACTTCTCCATCCTGACGGACTTCTTGGAAGTGATGAACGAACAGGCTGAGATTCTGGTGGAGAAACTGGAGAAACAGGCAGGGGAAGGTCAATTCAACTGCTTCAATCACATTACCCTGTGTGCCCTGGACATTATCTGTGGTGAGCATATGTACATTGAACGTGCATGTATGGATGAACCTTTTACCTCCAAATGCACATAACATATGTTAAGTAATCTATTTCTAATAAGACAGATTCCCAGAGCCTTTAATTCGAATGTGAATGTATATTTGAAACAATGTCTTTTCAGAAACTGCAATGGGAAAGAAAATTTATGCCCAGAGTAATTCTGATTCAATATATGTTAAGAGCGTATACAAGTGAGTTATACTTTGAGTCTCACAAATACAGACATAATAAGGGAATATTTATCTGATCATTAATTTCATGTTTTTTTGTCTTTCTCCTGATGTTTTGTCCTTAGAATGAGTGACATTCTAAGCCGCAGGCAGAGGACACCTTGGTTTTGGTCTGACTTTGTGTACAACTACTTTGGTGATGGCCGGGAGCACGACAAGATACTCGAGATCCTACACTCCTTTACGTACAACGTGAGTAAAGGAGCCAGTGGTTTGAAAATCAGTGAATGTTCAGCGTTTATGACATCCGAATTATGGCAACTTTCAACCCTTCACCTTTGTTTTGTCTCAGGTGATACGCGAAAGAGCAGAGAAGATTTCCTATACTGAATCAGAGAGAGACTCTGACCACGGCGCAAAGAAAAGACGTGCATTTCTGGACATGCTCCTGAAGACCACAGATGAGGATGGCAACAGGATGAGCCACCAGGACATTCAGGAGGAAGTGGACACCTTTATGTTTAGGGTGGGTGGTTAGAAATGCAACTCACAACATGAGTAAAAATACTTAAACCTGATCTATTTCTTCTATTTGAAAAATCAATTCATGCTGCTCTAAAGTTGTACATACACGTACAGTTGTACATGTTGTTTTTCTGTATTTAACTGTCCTTGTTGTGCAGGGACATGATACTACAGCAGCCTCCATGAACTGGGCCCTACATCTGCTGGGCTCCCACCCTGAGGTGCACAGCAAAGTTCAACAAGAGCTCCAGGAGGTGTTCGGTAACAGTAACATTCCCCCCCCCCCCCCATCACCGCACACCTTCTCACTTTCATGACATTATGACATCACTTATTTTCCCGCTGAAGGCGTTTTGACTCATCTTTGCTCAGATTCATTTGTTCTTTACAAGTCAAGGGGAGCTTAAACAGGCATAATAGCTGTGAAAATCCTTGCCAAAATACATAGAGAGTAATTGAATTATTTTCACTGCTGTGCTGGATTTACCATGGCCTCCATGCATTTTTCCATGATGTAAGCTAGATGGCCTTGTAATAATAACAGATGCTAAGTTTGCACCAGTTAGAGGATCTAAACTTGTCCTCAAGCATAGACTCAATTTGCACAACCTTACCGCACCTACTTATATAATCAATTTGTTCTAGGAATTTATTTTTCTACATACACATGCACCGTAAAATTAACTGCAGTGTAGACTGCCGACTCTTGAACTTATGTCTTATCAAATAATCACAAAATATCCATGGGGTGTGTCACTTAAACAATACAGTACTATTATATGTATCTCTTATCAATTGTAGAAGGTGGGAAAAGTAGAGAATGTGTCAAGGATACAGAAGTAGGCAAAAGTGCAACTGCAGGACTGTCTCACCTAAGAACTAGTTTATACTCTTATCTATTATCAGAGTTTAACAGTGTTCTTATTAATGTGCAAAGGTACATCTGACCGGCACGTTACTACAGAGGACCTGAAGAAGCTCAAATACCTGGAGTGTACTATCAAGGAGGCCCTGCGACTGTTTCCCTCTGTGCCTTTCTTTGCCCGCAGCATTGGTGAAGACTGCCATATCAGTGAGTTACAGATGAGTGATGACACTTGAACGAAAGATTCATTTGTTGAATGCAAATCCCCCAAGGCAGTGGTATTTTTATACGAGGCCAGCAGAAGACAGGCTTCCTCTGTTATAGTCATTTGTCACATAGCACTTTTTTTGTGTGGTGCTGTTGCAGCCATATCTTTCTCTCTCCCAGTTTCCACATGCAAAATTCAATTTGTGTGGTAAAAGAGTGAATGAAGCTGTACATTAGATGCTTATGTTAATAGTAGTAAATAATAGAAATTAGGTTTCTGGAAATGGAGATTGTGAAGCAAAGACACCTGAAATATCACTCAAACCATAGCAAGTTAGCAACTTTGTCTCTGTTTTATCAGCAAATGGGGAGTCCCTTTTTTTTACCCTTACTGTTTTGAGTCTCACTTTCTTTCTCACGTCATGCAACTACAGCATTAACTTGTGTGGTCAAAAATCCTTCATATTAAAGTAAAATTCCATTTTATTACAACTTCTTTTCATAGTTCTGACTATAATTCCTATCTGTAATAATAACAGCATACTCACTAAGTCAACAGCTGAGTTCCAGGAATATGGTGACATGACTCAGTTCAACAGTCAGATACTCAGACAGGTTGTTTGATCTCATGGCTCTGATTTCCTGCCCACTGGACTTTGTTGTAGAGATGTCACATTTTTTCCAGACCTCATTTAGTGGTTACAATGTTATCTCAATCCTTAGAAATGCTGGCCAAACTACAAAAATAAGACTCTTTTAATCTAGCCTTCCTTTCTTTTGTACCTGAACAGCTCTCATCTGTCTGTCATGATTCATATTGTCTTAAGCTGAGGCAGTGAAATTTGTAATGATTTTGTGTGAAATAAAATATGTTCCGAGATTAGTAAGGACGTGTTTTTTTCCCCTTACAGTACTATGTTTCTTTTGTACCTATAGATGGTTTCAAGGTCCCCAAAGGTGCCAATGCCATTGTCATTACCTACGCTCTCCACCGTGACCCGCGATACTACCCTGAGCCTGAGGAGTTCAGGCCTGAACGCTTTCTGCCTGAGAATTCAGTTGGAAGGCCTCCATACGCATACATCCCCTTCTCCGCTGGACTCCGCAACTGTATCGGTAAGAACAGGACAGTTTCCTTTGTAGTATACTGGATCTGTCTCCATGCATACTTTCCTGAGTTTCCTCAATAATGCTCCTGAATCTGTGCATCACATCCTGAATCACTGCTGTGTGTGTGTGTGTGTTCCACTATAATGCTCTTCAGGTCAGCGTTTTGCACTAATGGAAGAAAAGGTGATCTTGGCGTCCATTTTGCGTAAGTTTAACGTTGAAGCTTGTCAGAAACGTGAAGACCTGCAGCCGTTAGGAGAGCTCATCCTGCGACCAGAGAAGGGCATCTGGATCAAACTGGAAAAGAGGAAACCCCAGACTTCATCAAACTAGCACTGCTGGTCTTTATTTACAGTACATCCTTCCCAATTATAAAGATGGTGGAAGTCGTAATGCTTTCCAAATACTCTTTGAGAGGTCAGGGAGAGTAGTGACCTCGGTGTTTGGATTTTAGAATGTTCTCATCATCATAGACATCATAATTACAAAAAGTAATCCTTATGAAAATAAATTGAGATTGTTTTTTGACATTGTTAGTTTTTAGGGAAATGGCTACACAATGCACTATTTTGGCTCTGTATATCAACAACTCTGCACTATTTTTGTGCCCCAAGAATGTTTTAACACAAAAAAGCACTGTACAAATAAGTGATTTAATTAATTAAAAAAATGTAAAAGTATTAAAATGCTATAAACAGCTAAGCGATGATAGCATTTGGGAATTCAATTAAATTATGAAAATACTGAAAATACTTTTTAAGAAAAAGAACATAATACTGTACATGGAATCATTCATACATCTAAAACGAATTTACTATTAAAACTATTTTATATCCTTAACCACAATTCTAGAGGAAACAAATAATATGGGGGGTGGGGGGGGTTTCAAACCCCTAGCTGCAGTTTGTACGTAGATCATCCGTTTACTGTGTTTCTGTCTTTCTCTTGTCTTGTGTAAGTCAGACTGTTTGTGTAACTGTGGGAGTATGGTGCTGAATAAACAAACATATTCCACAGTATCATATGATCCTCATGCTTTACCTTTTAAATTTTATTGGAAAGCTGCGTTAAGTGACATAAAAGTGAACACAATCCCAAACCCGGACAAATATTGACATATAAAGCTGCTATGGAAAATGTGTTAGCAAACATGCTTTCTTATTGTACACATCCAGCAAAGACAGAACAACATCATCATCCCATTGGAGTTCTCCGAGACACATTGGTAAACTAATACTTACATTCACTTGACTTTTAGAATACAATAGTATTAAGTCTTATTATATATTAACCTGCATCTTGCTGCCATGTCATGCTAAGCATGTTTGCTGGAAAACAGCTTTTTTTTTTTTTTATCTGGGGAAATTGATAAGATTGGTGAGACAAAAGAATGCTGTCTATGTTCAGCAGAAAATAATTAGCTAAAAAGAGGCTAAAATCTCTGTTGAGTTGTCTGGTGTCCATCTTATTCTCTGCTGCACTAATCACCCGTTCACATTTTACAGTCATTTTAGTCACTGTTAAGATAGAAATGTATGTCTTGCAGGGATACTTCATAACACAACACATCTTTCAAACTCCACACCCACAGTTTATAACACAGAACACGAAGCTTATGACCAATCTAAGGTAACCCTAATGACATCACTGTCACATCTCAGGGTTGTTTTTTCTTAGACTTGACAAGGTGCTTTCACATCACATTTACAACTGAGTATTTTGATCAACACATCCTCATACCTAAATGTTAGGTTAAAGTAAGTAATGTATGTAATGTGTGATGTAACATTTAACAAAACTTTAAATAAGTCAATGTTGACTTAGTTTCACACAGGGCTCAAACTCCAGTCCCCTGGGTGAAAGTCCTGTGTGTTTTTCTCACTCTTTATACTATGTCACCTGACTTACTCCTTTGCAACCATCATATGGCCACTATAGGTAGCGGTCTAACAAATGTAAAAATTGGTCCTACATGGCTGTTTTTCTGGAAAGGACAGGCTGATTTTAATCTACATGTGTAACATTGTGTAAACAAGTGTAAAATTCAATGTGTCTGTCAGTGTTTGTTTAAGCAACAAAACTACTCACACTCAAATATGCCTTCAGTACTTTTATAAAGCACTTTTTGGTACAACTCCTGACATCTCATCACCCTGGTGGCTGGAACTCTTAATAAAATACATCCCAGTAATAATGAGCAAAACACTCAGTGAATCATTGAGGTCAGAAGGAGCCATTGTAACAAAGTAGTAATCATAGCATGACACAGTTACAAATGACCCCATCCATAATGTCATAAGATGATTTAGCTGGCATGCCTGCAACGGTCATTGCCTAACACCAAAATGACATGAGTGATGATGAATTGCAAGCTCTTTTCCGATGCTATAATTTGAATTATTGAGCACATCTCTAGTCAGTGGCTGGATAGAGCTGAAGTGTCTGAGCTCCAAATGAAGCAGGAAGAGTTCATTTATCTGAGGATCTCTAATAAATGGCTCAGATAAAGCAGTCTTTGCTCAGGCTTAGTGGCTACAGAGTGCATGAGAAACATTTTCCAGACATTATGCATCTGTTTAGTTTCCAATGACAAAACATTCATTTTACTTTGTAGTATAAGTTTTAAGTACTTTCATAGTGAGCCAAAGATATTTAAACAATGCTATAAAACATTATGTCAATGGTGGCTGAAAGTTTTTCCTGTATCTACTTCTGTTATAGAAAATATGTAATGATGAATGTCATTTTGTTATTTTTCTTGTGTGCATGGTGAGTAAAGATTTCCTCTTTACTTGCCATGCCATTTTAGATGGTCAAATCTTTGTTTTGTTGAACATTTTTTAAAAGAAAAAATACTACTTCAAATGGAAAAAAGCTTGCACAGGACTCACCCATTAGTCTGCTCAAGGTCACTCAACTCCTCCATCCTTGGTGTTTTTATTTTACTGTGCATTGCAGTTATGTAATCATTTTCAATAACATTTCAGTTACTTGCAGCACCAACTGTAAGCTACATGTGTACTGTAGTATCAGTTCTACAGTTAGAGGAAGACAGATTACTAATTCATGTAGAGACGTGTTTGACATGGTACAAGGCATTAAGTAGATAATTTGCGATTTTGACACTATCATCAGTGCAGATTTAGCAGTTGGCAGGATTGCCAAGGAAGGTTTGCAAAGCACCCTGTTGAAAGTGTGAGTGCAGTTTCAGTTTCCAAAACAGATACTGTATGAACCAAAGAAGTATTGGTTCAGAACCTGGGGATCAGAATCAGAAGATAAATCTGATCAGTCATGAGATTATTAACAGGATAGGACAGAATTATTATTATTTTTTTTTATTTGTGTGTAATCTTGCTGTGTTTTGGTGGAATCTTTGACAGTTGTACCTCTTCAGCTATATTATCATTATTCAAGTTTGAGAAGGAAAATTCACCTATTTTATTTTATAGCTTTTAAAATGAGCAACCCTCTCACCCCCAGATCATTTTGAAAAGGCCTTTCTGTAAAACATCCTGGCCATATTGAGAGGAGCAGATTAACTAAGTATACCAGGAGGGGTGAGTATAATCAGATACAGGTGATTCACATTAGACAACACATAGACAGGAAGTCTATGAAGATTCTCAGTCATCCAGGTCATAGTTATCCAACAAAGGTAAAAAAAAAATAACATAGACAGGAACAACAGCACCAGGGACAGAACAACATTAAAGTAAAACAGGGACCATAAAACACAAACACCCACACCACAGAACAGTGACATATATTTTTCCATGAGTAATCTATTAATTTAAAAAAATATTATGTGATTGTTTCTCTGCAAAATGGTATAAAAGCTCTTTTCTAAGATTATTCATTACACTTCTAAGGACCAATTCTGCTATTTGTTAAATTGTTCAATTTATTGATGCATTTATCAAGTCCAAAACAGGTTGGTATGTGCCTCTTCAAATTTATAACTTTTAATTTTAAGAATGTGAATTGCACTTCAGGGTCATATCCCCAGGAAACAAACACTGAGGCCATGACCTCTGTGTAGTTGCAGCTCTGCACTTACACAATCTGTGTTCAGTTTTGAGGAGTTACAAGCCAAAAAGTTTTTGAACCACGGCACTGGATTGAGCAACAATAAGACCTCAAACTTTTTGCAATTTTAACAGGGAAAGATTTCTGTCATTATAGTGTTACCCATATACCAAACACTTGGAAATATTCTGTGTTGTACTCATTTAAGATGGTCCACCATACACATGTGGAACAATGTGAAATAACAATAAAAACATGAAAGGCTTCAATCAGACTTTAATGTCAGCGAGTTTCATCTGAGACACACACGCCCTTGGGCTCTGTGATGAAATTTAATGAAATCACTTTGAGGGGCAAAATGAGGATAGATTTCCCATTTCACTTTCAAGATGGAAATTTAACACACAATATGTTCTTGATATTCAAGTACGTAGCAGTGGATTATAAAATGACCATCATGAAACTGCCCTGCTTTTAAAAAAGGTGTAATTCAAATTGATGTCCAGAGAGAGGCAGCAGTGTATGCTTTTCTAGAAGTGTAGGAGGAGAGGATAAGCACGAGTTCTGTGTGTGTGTGTGTGTTTGTGTGTGTGTGTGTGTGTGTGTGTGTGTGTGTGTGTGTGTGTGTGTGTGTGTGTGTGTGTGTGTGTGTGAGGGGGATGGAAGAACAGCACAAACAGCAGAATCTATCTACATTTTTTTTTTTGTCTCAGTGCCCGGTAGCTTCATGTTGATGTGAGTGACAGCTGTATTCAGCATGTGTACAGTTTATAGCCTGTGAGTCTCTGATTTTCAGTGTTCTGACACTTGAATGACACATGATAAATGTGCAAAGACCTTTTTAAAAATGGTTAATTAACACAAGTCCAGTCCAGGAACACTGTAGCTGGGATCCACAATGTTTACTACAGATTCAATCCTCTTGTTATGAGAATAATCAAATTTTTAAAGCGAATTTAAAAGCTCTGCTACCTATTTGCATATGAAAATATCAGTCTAACCATGACATAAACATAGTGTAAGCAAAAAGCAACCAACTGGCTGACATCTGCAAATAGCTGCTAGACTGTCTCAAAAAACTCATGTCCTCTTGAAGCAGCTGATCTGGTGTGACTCGCTCAAAATAATTTTCTCAAGTATAGAGCTATACAGTAAAGGAAGGTCTCAATACAGGTCAGGGTTCATGGTGCAAATAGGGGAAGCCCAGTAGGAGTCAAACCAGCAACTCACCAAAACATGATCTACCAGATCCATAATCTCCCATAGGTGTTCTGCTTGGTTGACATGACTGGTGACTGTATAAGACTTATATCATTTTCAGACTTGTCAAGTCTACCAGAGCGGCTTTTTGTCCATGTTATTACAGTTATTACAACTCATGCCCCATGAAAAATAGGTTTAATTTCCCCACACTATGAAGTCACCTAACTGTAATAACTTCCCCTATTTGCACCATGAACCCTGACCTGTATTGAGACCTTCCTTTACCCGTAATTTAATTTAAATGATGATTTGAAGTTAAAGGATAAAGCTGTTGATTTTCTACATTTTAATTATTGTCGAGAAACCATAAAAAGACAAAAACCATGAATTGAACCTAGCAACAAATAGGGCTGTCACTTTTTATTTTGAAATTTGAACTTTCATTCGAACAAGAGAGAAACAATCAAATACTCAAACTTCACAATCACGAATGATTGATTCGATGGAAGTGCTTGTTCACTGGAATTCGTTCGAAACTTGACCTTTTGAAAAATTTGCTATACCAACAAGTATTGTCTGTGTGACTAAATTACATTAATAAACCACACTCTTACACTGTCTGGTTCTAAGTGAAAAAAGTGACAGGCTGACAAAAAAGTTTTGTCTTATTACTGAATTTGTCAGAAAAATGCCAGTCTTATCCTTTAAAATAGAAATCGTACTGTACTAATAGTGATAATCAAGCCACAATTAAATGTTGAAAAGACAAAAGAAACCAAAAGGAAATTGGATATTGGAATGACAAATGGACAATATTGAAATGGCAATTTCAAAATGGAAAATTAAATTAAAACATTTTAAGTCTGGGTAAACACAAAAACAGGAATAGCTTTTGTAGGGTATCTTATTCATGGTTTTTATGGTGATTTAAAGTCCAGTCTTATGTGACTATAAATTTTGCACACTGCCACGTGAGTTACAAAACATAAGTTTAATTATTATTGATGTTGTTCGCTTGAAATAATGGTCAAATCCTTTTTATTGACCCATTGAGATCAATGGAGTAGATTGAATCTGCTGCCCTCAGGACACTAGAAAAAGGTGTAGCTAGGATGGTGTAGTATTTTTATCTACATCTCTGTGATGTCTTATAGACCTCGCTGGCCCACAGAGCACAGAGACCAGTGTTGAGGAGGATAGGATGTGACAGTATCCCTGGATCTGACTGTGCACCATGCTGGAGCTTCATGACACACTGCTATCTCTGTTGGTTGCTTTTAGTCACTCTCCCGTGCACATGCATGTGTGCACAAACACACACAAACGCCACACCAGCACTCACAGTTAACCACCCACTCATTTAGCTCTGCCTTCACAGTCAGCCTCGATTTGGTCTATTTTCAAATCAAATGAATGCCCCTATTAGAAACCAAACTCAGATCAGGATTGTGTCGTCCAATATGGAAGACAGGGGGATGTGGAAGGAGAGTGAAGGAGAAAGAGACAAACAAAGGCGTGAACTGGAAGTGACTGAGATTAGATAGGGGGAAAACAAATGAGGTATCGGGCTGAGTGAAAGCGTGACAGCAGGAGACACGTTGAAAATGAGGATCAGTGAGAAGCAATGATCACACAAACCAGATAATCTGTCTACCACAACTATTCGCTAAGGACACTGCAGTCACAGCAAAGGAGGGATTTCTCTGGGTTAAAATAAACCCATCTGCCTGCCATCTTTACTATTCCCATAGAAACATGTGAGCCAGTTAGCCACCAACTTTGAGGTGGACAGGCATCCATTGCTCAAGGCGCCAAGGCCACGCATTCTTCACTTCCTTTGAAGTACCCCAATACTTAATCTCACAGCTAAATTGTTGGAAATGTAGGTCATGGCTCCAATTTTACTACAGTGGGGTAAGACTTAAAAGCCAGCCACAGCTCAATATATCAGTGCTTAGTCCCTCTTGCACCTTGACGCCAGAATAATCTTTCTATATTCATTTCTCATTTATCAGAAGAGTTTCTGGACATGCTTCATGTTAAATTTCAATTATAAGATGCCGCAGGTAAACAAAGGTGTTGGATTGGGGTCAAAACTATTTGTTGAAGCTGCTGATGAGAAGCCCAAAGAAGGACCAGTAATAGGAAGGAACGTTTGTGCAACTGAATGTTAAATAACTAGATTCAGACTTTTTCTCCTTCATCCTTTTCACAAAAATTAGCTTTTTTATTAGATCATAAATGTGTTACAATGTGCTTTTTTAAGTTTTTGTGGTCTTGTACAATATTTATATTTATTTACATATATTGAGTTTTTCCATTAATTTGCATGCTTTAAACTTGCCAGCTGATAAAACCAATGTGAGCTCTTTACATTGATTTTTAATTTTTCCAGCTGATTTTTAAAGGGATCCTAAATATGCACTTACATACATGATATTGTGCAAATAAACTGAGGCTAAAGCTATCCCACTCACATGGTTAGTATCCTCACCAGTTGATGATACATGTAGAAGAGATGAAAGTAAAGAAGCATTCTTGTATTGCAGTGTCATAGTATTATATTATGTGTGAGATCAGATCAGTCATTTCGTTCTAACATAACCTTGTTTGGGTGCTTAGCTTACATACCGTTTCGTTTCCTTTTGACTTTACAAGAGAGAAAAGTTATTTTAGGATAAGGACTTACTGAACGTAATGAACTTTCTTGGTTAACGTTGGCTGGGGTTGCTTCAGTGTAAACTTCCTTAAGTAAGAGAAATGGGTTTGGCAATTACAACACAGTGTTTCCTGAATGAGGCTGCAGGAACAGTGAGAAGTGTAAGGCTAGTGCTCTAAACCTGCATGAGAATGATCAGATGTTACTCATCAGCTGAGAGCCACTCAGAGGTGAATGAGCTGAGTTATGGTTAAGCCTGAATGAAACACTTGACGCCAAGCAGCATGAAAGGATGGTTTTAGAGGTCTGCCTGAACTAACGCTATGCTCCATTACTCTGAATCAGAATGAGACTCAGATAAGCTTCATTGTCCACAAAAGGAATTTGACTGCATTACATTATGTCAGGATGGAGGGTGCAAAGTGGTTAAAGACAGATGTTTTCTTGATTTGATTGATTGAGCTGTCTTGATTTGTGTATTCCCAGATGTAAATATGCAACTAAAACAATCTTTCTAACCTTGAAACCTGAAACAAGATTGCTTTACAAACATATTTAAGGATTGTAAGCGGTGTTAATGGAGTTAGTATGCACATACAAGACATGACTTCCGTTCTCAGTAGCTCAAAGCATATGGCAAGAAAAACAACACAGATATACGGTTAAACAAAGATAATAGTGCTAGACAAGCATAAACAAGTACATAAACAGCAATTTTGTACAGAAAAGCACCAGTAGTGAGATGAACCCCATTGTTCCAAAAGGTATTCTTTCATTCAGTGTTTTAATGATGGTGGTGGAGATCACTGTCGAAAATGTCGCTCCATAATCTCCCATAGGTGTTCTGCTTGGTTGAGATGACTGGTGACTGTGAAGCCGTATAAGACTTATATAATTTTCAGACTTGTCAAACCATTCAGTCATGACCCCTGGTGCCCTGTATGGAAGCATCAACATTCACTGTGTTTCTCTGCTCATTTACTCAGGTTTTTCCTCTTATTTGTCGCCCGTCTGTACATTTCTCAATAGAAAAGGATGTTTTGTGCAGTCCATGATGGTATGTACAGCTACAGCACAATGCAGGTTTATTGTACTTGACTGTAGTGGGACATCACGGCAAGTTTAACTGGGTGATCGCATGTGTGTTGAAAATATTATCCCTGTGTTGATAGTATACAAAAGCTCAGTTAATAGTCAAACCAACCATGCAGCTCAAGTTCAATACAGAATAGGACAAATACAAATGATATCCGATAAGTGACCTCTGTGAGAGTTCTCCCTACTGTAGTTGAAAAGAGAAACAGACAGAGAAGGGTTTGAAATGATTCTCAAAGTCTGTACCTTATCAGGCTCTCCATGACTTGCTTCTCCACAAGTCCCTGGGGTTCCCAGTGGGCACAAAGAAAGGGAAAGAAAGAGATGAACAGCATGCAGAATGAGTACCACTTTGGCTTGAACTAGAGAGCAGTGTGTGATTACCATTTTGAGGGCAGAGGAGTGTGTTAAAAGAAGTAAAGTGGCATAATCATTAGCTGGGCCTGACACGCACAAGAGGGCCAAGGTTAAAGCCTCAGCAAGGTTACAGCAGCTGCAGCTCCATATATGATAAAGACTTTAAGAAACCATTCAAGCATCACAAAGAAAAACTACACTCCTCTTCACTTCCAAAAGCTGAGCATGTTCTCCAAAGATGGATATTATAACTTCAGCTTCAGGGTCCTTCTAACAAGTGACTTCGTTTTTCTGCCAAGCAATTTATTTTCTTTAATCACAGAGCTTGAATTAGAATAACTGCTCCCATGTTAGACTTATTTCCAAGATCAAGTCTGTGATGGAAAGGTTCAGTGCTATTTGTGTGAACTCAAATAATGCAATGATAAAATTAGATTACTGAAAACTAAGTCACTGTATCCATTCTGTTCATCTTGCCTGTATTTGAAAGCATACGTTGGTTAAGTAAACAGGGAGAGATGTGATGGGTCAAAACTGCCTGACCAAACAACCAGAACTGCCATGGAATATTTATTCTGGCAGCAAAGTTTGGCTAAATATTAACTGTCCATGATGGGAAAGCAAATGTGTCCCTGTTTATTTGGATTGAAGCAGATTTGTGTATATTTGTTATGCTCTGCCCATCCTCACCTTGCCTGGACAAAATCAGCGTGACCTTGACAGATGCCGCTTGACTCACCAAGTATTACTCATGTGCCATTTCAAATTACTCCAATTGCAAATATCTTAATTGGGGCTTAAGTAGATGAAACAATACGCCAACGAAATAAATATAAAACTTCAATTACCCCATTCTAACCTCATGCCCATCTCCATTTCTCATTCCAGAACTCCAGTGCTCCAATTACCTTCCCATAAAAGGCAACGCTTTATACGGCACCACAGTTTGATGCAAAGTCAACAACACTGGTAATAAGCTTCAACTGTCATTCACATAATATTAGAAAAGTGAATATCAATAGCCAGTATATTAAGCATTAATGGAACGTTAGATGTTTTGGGAAATGAGCTTATTCATTTTACCAGACATGAGAGCAGCATCCATCTTCTCATCTTACTCTTTTGTAAGAAAGCAAATAAGAATATTTCCCAAAATGTTGAACTACTCATTTAACAACCCGCCTTGACAAGTTCAAGTCATTCAAGTCATAGTTCAAGTCATTTTTTACTTGCCATTGGTTTTGTACTCAAGAGATACCTTATTCTCAGTGACTACCCTCTGTACAAATAAAGGTTTTGATAAAACTGCTAATTTTCTTGATACAACTGTGAGTAATTGTATAAAGCTGTAATATGTTGGAAAAAACAGTTGCTCTGCCTCGTGACATTTGAAAACTGTTCTTTTGCAATAGAAATATGGTAAATGGACTGCATAACAGTTTTCTACCTTAACAGTCTACCTTCTTTTGGAGTAATTTTTATGTTCAGCTGCAGAATGTAAATACATTCTTCACTCTTCCTTTAGCTCAGTTTTGGTCTTCGCTGACTCCTGAGGGAAATATCTGCAATTTCTAGCTGCTAAATGCTCGACTGTGTTCATCAGGTAGTCGCAAACTTTGTCTGACAGCTTTTCGGTGCTGCACAGATAGTGAACCTTCTGTGTTTACACCTTTGTCAATCAAGACTTTCCAGAGCTGAAGGAACAGCATGGTCACGGGATTGTTTTCTGTGGGTTTGACACAAACAACCCATTTTATATTACACAAAGTCACGTGATCCATTATAAACAAATACATACTGATTAATGCAATTTTAAAACTCCCTTTTTTATTTTCAAATACAGTATGAACTTTTGGTATCACTGCTACTCTCAGCTTCTTGTATGTGTTTGTATGCAGCTCTAAATTGCAAGACCAGATGTCAAAAGTGTTCTATGGTTGCAATGTCTCTTCTCACTCAACTAGTATCTGAAGTAGCCACAAGTGAACTCCCACAAGTCACTACAAAGAAGACCAAGGCCTTGTCCTGAAACTCTCTCTTAACCCATTTCCTTTGTCTGGATTTGTCCTTGATGTGGCCACAAAGACACAGCAGTGGGGAATTAATGCCACCCTGAATGTGATGCTAATCATTACCAAAAAAGTGACAGCAGCACACGAAGAGACCATCAAGGGTGTGAGAAGGACACTTTTGCATACTATCAACACTGGGATAACGTCAAATGATGAGGGTGTCATGAATGAGTTTTTTTGTTGTTGTTGGGTTGTTGTTTTTTCTGCATAATTTAACTACTTGGATAAAGTTAAAAATGCACTGCATAAGACCTAAAATATTTTTCTTGTTACACCTTACATATGGTGTCAACATAATGCATGTTATGCCACATTAACCTCATTTAGTCCTATTAATTTGTCCAGTAATGATTTTTTTCTAAATATAGTTGTCTTCTTTGTACTACAGCGTGGCTTTATGGTGAGCTACCTGTCTATTAAATCCATTTCACCCTGACAGGCTTGATTTATCGACGTCAAAACACATTAACATCATTTGCTTCTATTTCTATTCTGATGATTGTTTTTGCCCACCCTACTTAATTGCATGATCTCTTTATCCCTCTCTGCTGTTTCAATCAAAGACATTATGTCATTCAATGAAGTCCTTGCTGTTGCCTCAATTAATGATATTTTATTGTTTTTCATTTAGTATACATTTAGTATAAGCAAGTTTTCCTAGTAAGTAATGTCATTAACCATAATAAACACATTTTCGTCTATACAGTCCTGGATTCTGAGATATTCAAGAACTACTTATTAACAATCAAAAAATGATGAGTTCCTGAATCGTTCCTCACTCGTTCCTGAGTAATGGCTCACAATTTTGTGTACCGTAATGTAAAGTGTCAGAATATTTTCTCAAGTTTTTGCAATAACGTGTTTAGAACCCTCCTGCATGTGGGATCTTTGCAATTCCTGTCCTGACTGGAATTGAAAGTGAAGCTCTGTGGCCATGTGCATGGCTACACAAGAGGCATTTGTTATCATGGAGACTGATTAGTTCTGATGAGTTCAGGGGGTTGCCATTGTTACAATCTTAACCAATTTTGAATGCGTACAGTACTGAATCACACACACACACACACACACACACACACACACACACACACACACGCACACACATTGTTGATCTGACTGGATATGTCTCCCAGATATAAATATGCTCACAACAGAAGATTAGGCGAAGATGGGCTTTCACACATAATAACTGAGATTATCCTGCTGACTCCTCTGACGTCAGAACTACTGATCTCACAGGAAGTTGCACGATTCAACGTGACACCAATCAAAACATCAGGGGAGACAGGTGCCCACACTCAGATTACTCCTCTTCAATGAAAAATAAACCTCTCACAGTTAGCCTCTGTGCTTGTACAATAAACACCTCAGAACTTGTTTATGATTCACAGGTTCACATAAACACATACTTAAAAATAAATACACATTTTACACCTTCCACTGGGGGTGGCCGATACCATAGCATTTGGTTTCAATCTGACACAAGGATCATTGATATCAATATTGGCATTGATATTTGTCATTATTAAAAGCCGCTAATGTACTATCAGAGATAAATATGTCATGATTTATGTATGAGGTAACTGTACTATTACTGTAAAACTTCAGCTAATAGCTCAGGATTGTTTTTGCTTTAATCATTGAACTCACCCTGTCTATATTTGGGACAGGCCTGTAATTAATTTCCCACAAAACTCTTGCTTAGCAAAGATGGGAAATAGGGTACTATCAAATGCTTTATTAAAACCAGTATGAATATTACATATTTACTTAATAAAAATTAGGCTATGGAATAACATATCAATTAAGAATCGTTCATTTGATGTAGCTTACAGAGACAACGCATCTAGGCCAACCTTATGCACAGAGAGAGAAAGAAAGAGAGAGAAACTCGCTTTGGCAACTTTGTTTAACTTAAACATTCATGTATATTCCAATAAAGCATATTGAATAGCACTGAGAGAGAGAGAGAAAGCCCAGTATCAAAGTAGAGCCTAAGATGAAAGCCGAATGTTATCGAAGTTATTTCAGACTGGACCATCTTAATGAGACTTGCATTTATTTGTAAAAACATGTAGCCACACCAGGCCAGTAAAAGGAATGGGCATCTAATTGGGACTTGGTTTGAGGCCATTTCTAACAAAATAAAAAATGTTTAAACACAAAACAGTTTTTAATGGTAAATAACAAATATTCACATCCTGTGAAGATACCTTACAATTACTGTTAAATAAAAAATAAATAGTCAACAGAAGTATGTAAATGTCAAACTCAGTGGCTTGTCGACTGTCAGAACACACTGTGAAGAATATAGGGTGGTGATGGTTCAGTGGACAAGACATGTGCCTTTGGTGTGAGAGACCCAGCTTCAATCCCTCACTGTGACCCATCCACTAATGTGTCCCTGAGCCAGTGGCGTGGGGTGGGGTAAATTTTTGGGGAAGCCAAGTGAGAGGGGATGTCCTTTTTGGAGGGCAATTATCTAATGCATTGTGCTATTACAGTGCAGGGTATAATTTTACAAAAATGTAATCAAACTTTAAAGATGCGCACTTGCATCTGTTATCAATACACACGCTCAAAGTTGCGGCAAATGTGCGGCAAATGTGCAGCAAGAATCTCCGACCATGTTCCATAACACATTATAACCACCAACTCTGCCTCGTTATGAATACACTAATATAAAATAGCTTATAGTAATGTTTAATTTTATGGAACATGGTTGGAGATTCTTGGCGCACAGTAATATAAACTGGTATTACTATTAGTTATAAAACATTAAATCAAAAGTTGATAATACATTATGAACTTTGCTATAGCACCTAATGCATGTTTGTAAGTGATTATAACAACTGTTATAATGTCTTACGGACGCATTATATCGTGTTATAAATATATGCATAAGTCATGATAGCGATGAGCTTCATAAAAAGTGCTTCTAATGGACAAAGGAAACATTTTGTAGTTTGTCCATTGTTTGTTGCTCCCATGATAAATAATAGTTTAGGAGTAATGAATAATCTGAGTAACTTCTCCAACACTTAGTTGTGATAAACATTGTACATCAGTGTAGTTCACAGATTTCAACCTTCCTTAGAATGAGAATGATTATGAATTAAATCTGAGAACAAAAGCAGAATGCAGATTTTAAAGGGTTAAGTGAAAGTAGGCTCATACAATTATTAGACATATGCACCTCAAATTAAAATGTACTCATGTGTACATAATATCCTGGTGGTAATTTATGTGTAGTTTTTGGGAGAGGGGAGACACAAGCCACAATCATGTGCCCCACATCGATCAATTCAGGGTTGAATGCATGAGCATCTATCAGATTTACCTCATGGGAACTCCAGCCTAAAGTGACGATAAAGCAGACACTCTTAACTGAGGATGATCTCACCAATAAGACTGCAGGGACTCGCAGAAATCCATTTGTGATATGCATCTTCACAGTCAGTCAAGTCAGAGAGTTTTTGCTTCAAGGTCAGCCATTCCTGCCATCCTGAGAACACACCACAACATTGATATTATGTTTAATAGACAGAATTAAAACTGAGAATTAAGCAAACACAGATGTTTCCACTCAGCAACAATAAATCATAATGGGATACCAGCTTTTGGAGAATCGTCTTTTCAGCACTTTATAATGTCAGTAATCTCAAGAGATGTCATGTCCAGAGTCATAGGGATGCAATGCATTCCAAAAGGTGAATTAGACAGCTGGCTGCTTTGATCTGTGTGCTTTGATGAAGTGAGACTTCTGTAGAGCCTAAAATTAGCTACACAACTGATTGGCCCTCGAGTTCTTGTGCACTTACTAAACAAATGAACAATGTAGAGGCTTCAGAATGATCTGGTGGACGTGTGTGGATATGATTTTGGTTGTAATTAGATTGAAAGCTTGAAGAACTTAAGAAAACTAAAGTCTTTGAAAGTCAAGAAAGACAAGTGTTATATTGTTTAAGTCAGGGAGTCTTTGCAAATGAATTTTCATAACATGAAAGTATTATGTGATGGAATTATGACTAGAAAAGCTGACTAGTGAAATAACCCAGTAGAAAGTGTTGACGATAAGTGTAATTCTTAAATTATAATATCCTTAGTTAATTTTCTAGCTATCTTTTATTGTGGTGAAGTATTCATGTTTAACAAAAAGTGTTTCTTTTGAGCCTGTAAATATGAACCCAACTTCCTCCACTACTGTTCAGCACCTAGTGGAGCACCAACAAAGGAGAGTAAAAGGGGTCTGACATGTGTTTGTACAATTTAAGATTTAAGTTCTACTAACTCAATAACACTGGTACTACACATCCAAGGCAATAATTAAAGACATTCAGTATTGCTTCAGGTTGACTCTGTGAACCAACTGAATGCTGGTAAAAACACCCATCCCCGTCGGATTATGCTTAATTTGTAGTTCTCCTGTGGTCCAGGTACTGAGGCAGCCACTGGGATCAGAATATGAACCTACTGTCTACGTTGACTCCAACATACAACCTTGTTAAGAGAAACTATTTATGACAACTTGGGTTTTAATTTTGTAGCTCCGTTCATCAGTTTTATTGGCTCGTTCTTTATGGCCAACGGGGAAGCATGTGCGGTCAAAGGAAAGGGAAAATGAAGGTGAAGTGTGAACCAAAAGATCCATTAATGGAGTTATGTAAACTGAGGTTCAGGAACAGGACCACACCTCCCTCACTTATTCTCCCACCTGTGCTTCATTCAATTCCTCCAATCAACCACCCGTACTTCACTCATTCCATCCACCTGTACTTCTCAAATCCAGTCACATGCACTCACGTATATAAGCCGTCTAACCCGACTTCTCTCCCATTTCTCAGTTCCCACATCCCTCCAACCCAAACCTTGCTTGTTCACCTCTCTTAATAGACAGCACGGTGGCCCAGTAGCCAGCACTGCGGCCTCACAGCAGCACAGGTCTGAGTTTAGACCTCGCTCAGCCCAGACCTCTCTGCACAGAGTTTGCATGTTCTCCCCGCTTTTGAGTGGGTGACCCCCGGGCGCTCCGGTTTCCTCCCACCATGAAAGACATGCACGCTAAAATACATAATTCTGCCTAGTAATCATTTTGTCTTCTTCTACAACAGGAACCACAGGGGCGTTCATTAGACCAAGCTGCTTATCGAGACGAGCCCCCACCCTAAATCTCGACCCCTCGGGTTCCTAGCCGCTCCGGCCACCAAACCCTAAACAACCTGCTCGACCCCTTCATCCCTCTTCTCTCGACCCCTTTTCATCCCTCTTCTCTCGACCCCTTCATCCCTTTTCTCTTGACCCCTTTTCATCCCTCTTCTCTCAAACCCTTCATCCCTTTTCTCTCGACCCCTTTTCATCCCTCTTCTCTCGACCCCTTCATTCCTCTTCTCTCGACCCCTTTTCATCCCTCTTCTCTCGACCCCTTCATCCCTTTTCTCTCGACCCCTTCATTCCTCTTCTCTCGAACCCTTCATCCCTCTTCTCTCAAACCCTTCATCCCTTTTCTCTCGACCCCTTCATTCCTCTTCTCTCGAACCCTTCATGCCTCTTCTCTCAAACCCTTCATCCCTCCCCTCTCGACCCGTCCTTTCATAACTATTCATCATAATAAACCACTATAAAATCTAACATTGGCGTGGTTCTTGTTAGTGAACTGTTTACTGCTAGGTAGGTGTCACTGCCACAAAACTGCCACATTATCCAATCAAATTATAGTTCTGGGATGTGATGCAGTCTGTGTTTATGTACCACAAAAAGCCAATGTACTGACAGTACAGATGTACAGAACTATACATTCTGTCGCTGCACATTTATGAAGTGGAGGGGTGTGTCAGGATATGCACACATTTTTCACTTAATATTACATTATGGTTTTAGGTTTTGGAGATTTGTGATTTCCTGTTTTATTTTGAAAGGATCCTTCCTAGTGTGTCCTGTGTCGCTTTGCTTCCTGTCTTTGTGTTCTGTGGTAGATTGTTTGACCTGCCCCAATGTGTTCCACCTGTATCAATCAGTGTTTCCATTGTTAGTTGGTGTGGTCATTTGTCAAGTGTTTTTATTCGTGTTTCCTATGTGCATTATCTGTGTGCCTTACTTCCTGGACTCTTTTGTATTTAGATTACCTGCCTGCTCTCCTGTGGATTTGTTTGTTTTCGGACTGTCCATTACTCTGGACTCCATCACTGCCACATAAGCCTTATTGGATCAGTGATAAACACTAAGACTCTGAATCTGTTCTCCTCAGTGTCCTGCATTTAGGGTCAGAAATACTGCTGCACCTGCTCCCTGCTTGAAGTAACATGACAAATGGTTGTTCTTCATCTATTCAGCAATGACCACTAAGACAGGACTTTTACATGTTGTGACAAGTGGGACATCAATACAAGCTTCATATTTGAATATTTAAGAACGCTGGAGACTTTCTCTAATGTGGCTGCTTAAGCATTCGGGGAAACTGGATGGGAAGTGAAACACTAACAGGGCTGTGCTGAAGAGTTTCATCACCTTCTCAGTTACAATGTGTTATGTCAACTTTAACCACCCAGGAGAGAAAGTAGTTGGATAGAGCTGAATGCACAACAAATGAGATCATTGGCTGCCACTCTTCTCTTACAATACTTGGTCCAAGAGGAGGTGCACAAAGTGATTGGTTATCCATCACATTCCCCTCTCTCTCTCTCTTCTCTTTTCAAGTTCCCCAGATACAGAAACACCTACCTCACAAGAGTAATGCTGTCATTAGCATGTTCGATCATCAGGCACCACACAACAATGACTCAATTAAGCATTTATGTGTGAGAAAGTACATGTGGATGTTGGATGTTCTGTTGCATCTATTGAGATTAATATTAAAATATCCAGTTTATGCATTTGTCACATAATCCAATATGTAATGAGAGAACATTACATTTATAATGTCCTAATTTCATAGCCTGGGTGTAAAAGGATGACTTTGTTACATCTGCCCAGGGACTACAGGTGAAAAACAGCTTTTTGGCTAACTGGTGCATTTTATATAAATGTATTGTGTGCTGTTAAATAAACCAATAAATAAAATACATTGCATTCACAACAAATTTTGTTTCTTAGAAATTTTACATGGATTTGATGGATTGATAATAAACATGGTGAGGGCAAAACTTCAGAAAAAGAAAAAACAAAACATCTTATTGTGGTAAAACTAAATTTTTCTAACCCTCATCAAATCACATCAAGGAGATTGTAGAAACATCAGCCTTTATGATGTGACTTCATTTTCACCTCTGGGAATGTGATCTTATAGAAATCAGAAATATGTCAGATAGTGCTCCACCTAATGAGCAAAGGGATAACCAATATGGAAACTGGTATGAGTCCTTGCATCCTTAAACATGAGCAGAAAGGCTCTCTGTATTCACACATGCACACAAATGCATGCATGTGTATACACTGGATGTGCAAATGCATTCTTCTGCCCTATCAATTTGGATGGAACCATTTCAGAAATCTTTATGAATGCATTTCTTATACATCGCCAAGCATTTGCATAAATATTTCAACCATCTAGTATGTCAAGGTTCTTTATTTATAACATGCACAAAGATGCACACAGTGAAATGAGGGGGATGCTCAGTTATGGTGCAAGAATACCAAAAGGATCAAAAAGTACAATAATATCAGTAAGCTCAGATAAACCCACTATACGCTCCCTACCCAACACCAACTGCTGATTGCCAAAGTTGGCAAGTTGCTAGTGAACACAGTGGAGCATTTAGCAGATATGTTTCTCAGGTATTTTTCTCAGGAGTTGGTGGAGACCAAAACAGAGTTAAAATGAAACTGTCTGGACTCAAATTCCCCAGATGGTCAGAAACACAAATCTAAATTAATGTGTTACTCCATGTCTGCTAGATGTGGAAACATGCCAACTTGTCTGACTCTGACACCTTTCCTGTGACGACCTGGGGCCATCCTTTCCAAAAGCATCTTAAGGCTGAGATAACTTAGGCCTAAAGGGCTAAGATAATCTCAGCCATAAGATGCTTTTGGGAAACAGGGACCAGGTCATGCTATCTCCTTTTGCTCCTGCTTCCCCAGTGGAAGAATGAGTCGATAATTAATTGCAGTCACTATATAAATGTCATAATTGCTTCTGGGATACACATGTGAAATAGGGTGAGTGAAATTATTAAAGTAAAACATTCAATGAGTTTCTTTATGAGCCAAGTGAAGAATATTAGCCCATGACAGTGTGTTTGATATGAAGTCTGACACAGGTTATTAAGAGGGGAATACACTGACCCTCAAACTCTATTGCCATCCGCTCATCTTCACTTCTGTGGCAGTTAACAGAGAGATGAGATGGATCACTGGATGTGCTGGAGATATATACTTCCACATGTCATGGGTGATTACATTTAGCTTTACCAGATGCTACTATGCAACTGAAACAAACCTGTTTCAGTGCTATGAAACCTGAGGAACATACACAATGTGTTATGTGAGAGACATGTACATGCAAGAAAGTACATGCATAATGTGTGCTTGTGACTGGATGCAGTGTAGCTTTTGGGCCAATCCAGAGGACAATATGTCAATCAAACAGGTGTGGCCACCAAACACAAAGCTCAAAATTAAAAGCACATAAAGATGGTGTGGTACCATTTTAGTCTATAACAACAGATATTATATTAACTGATATTAACAATTTTTTAATTCAGTATACCTACCTAAAATAATAACATTATTATATTATTATATATTTTACATCCTCCATTTAGGAACTAGAGATATGATGATCAACCAACCACCAATAATATAGCCATTATCGGAAAATTAGATATAACTAGTGCAGTGCCCATTCACAAGGGCTGATGTGAAGCTTCTCTGTCCGTTTTATAGTGCAGTGCTTCTTAAAAATGTGACTCTCACATTGGTTTCATCTACAGCATTAATAACACTGAAACAACACAACAATGGTGGAGTTACTGCTAGATATTCAGCGGTTCCTTAGAACTTCATTACAGTCTTACAACTCCATTTCAACACTTTTGTTTCTAACCTGTAGCACTCTGTTTCAACAATTCACCACCACATCGAAAAAGGAATCCTGACTGACTTTTTGAGCCCATAGATTACCCACATTGCAGTGTTCCCCTGTCTGAGCCTGCGGACTTCCTGTCAGCTCCTTGTATACATGAATGGCACAAAAATAATTTGCTGATACCGCTCTTTGAGGCTTCATTTATACCTAATAGCTCAAATTCTGATAGTACAAAGAGTCAATGAGGAGTGTTTGTGATGCCCTGAAAACTTAATTCAGAGTAAACAGCCGTTCCTTTTGCAATGATTAAGTATGGGGAAACTTCACCAGCGTTTCTTACAAAATTAGCTTCACAGCCCAGTCCCTAAAGGCTTAGTTACAATCAATTGCTTAACTGACACCTAATTAATTAGGTTCACATTTGGATTATATAATAAATACCATGTCCTCATTGTTAATTGGTGTGTTGCATCCATCAGCAGAATTGTTGCTATGGTTACGTCAAGTTCAATAGATCAGGTCACCAATTATGGTGTGTGGAGTGGTGATTTAACCTAAAAACTTAAACACTCTGCAGTCTTCGCAGTCAAATGCTTCTGCATACTTATTATTATCGGTATTAAAACTGATTTTTTTTGTTAGTTTAGATTCAGTGAGTGCTTGGAGTGAAACTAACAATAATCTATACTGTCAATTGTTAAAGTGCTATTATATAGTGTAACCTTTGTTGTCACAATAATGAAGGTAATCAGAGCATCTATACTGTATTAATCACGCAGCAGATACACAAATACTTCTGCACACATACGGGTCATTAACACTAATGAGGCTGACAGCAGATGTGAAGCGCCACATGGGAAAATCTCTCTTCCGCATTTTTCTGTCCGCCAGAACATCCTGTTAGTTTGCTGCTGTGTTGCCGGCCTGTGGACCAGCAGATACACGCTCATCCTCTTTTTCAGCTCTGAACATGCTTTAGATTTTTAGATAATTGCAAGTCATAGCAGTTGTCACGTTTTTCCCAGTGACTCACTGTCCGCCATCAGTAAAGGCTCTCTCTCTCTGTGCTCTTGTCCTCTCACTCTGCCTATACTGGTCATCGTCACAAGGCATGATCAATACGTTGCACTTGAGAGAAACTTTCATTGTTCCTCTGCTGTCTTCTTGATACTGGCAGATTGACTCAAGACAGACAAATACCCTTTGCTATTTCTGAAAGATGTCTTGATCTGTTCTCTCTTGTGTCCCTGTCCCAGTTTCGACTTTCTCTTCCCTCCTCTGTTTTTCTCACATTTCCTTCCTTGGCTCATTTCTAATTGACAAGCCAAGATTGAACTGAGTTTACAAGCATTATCCTGAAGCTGTTCTTTGTTAGGGTTTTCTTTTGTTTTTGTTTAAATAACTTTTCAAAAGGTAAACGAGAGCCAGGGTGAGTAAGTGAAAGATGGTGCTGCAAAACTCGATCATCAAAGCCGAAGACAAGAAGGAACTGAACCAGAGAATTGCACTGGTAGTGGTTATTGATTAAACATTTAGTTCATTTGCAAAAACAAAACCAACTAGAACTGCAAGCAGTTGTAAGCGGGGTCCAAGCCAGGGTCCCCCCCTGGCCCCGCGGAGGGCACGCAAGTCGGCCTGGGCGCCCCGCCGTCGTGCCGCATAAGGTCCCCGCGTTTGGTGTTGATGGGCCGTTCCAAACAGAGGCAAAACGTCCTGCCTTTGAAAATGCCATAGGAATGAATGGGATTTAGTGAGAGATTTGAGCTTTGCACCAAAATTGTCATGTGTGATCAGGGCCCCAAATTTGGTATCAATCGGAGTTGTGGTTGTGGAGATGTAAAATGCATGTAAGTCTATGGGATTTTTTTGAATAGCGCCAACTAGGGGCTAACTGTACCAAATTTTGCACAGCCCCTCAGGGGGGTATGCCACATAAGGTTCTCAAGTTTTGTGTTGATCGGCCTTTCCATGCCTGAGATATGTCATACTTGCTGTTTTTAGCGTTTTTGCAAATATTTGTTAGCTTGTAATTGGGACATTTATTGTCGGATCAAAATTCCCTCTACAAACTTTCTTCGGCTCGGTCCAGAGATCGGACTTGCGGCTTCAGAGGAGTTAATTAAAGTAAGTTTTCCAGAAATGAAAATGTCATCGCACAGAGGTGTGTCCTATACCATCGGAATCGGCAGCATCCCCCAAACACGTAGACGTAAGTTTTATGAATGTGCAATGTAGTGAGCCGTAGTTATCCTGCAAAATGTCCTTTGGTTGAAAATCCCATTGAAATGAATGGGGTATTTGAGCTTCAATTATAGCGCCACCTTATTCAGATGTTATTGGGGCCCCATAGGGAACAATTGACCCAAATGTGGTGTCAATCGGACTTGTGGTTATGGAGATATAAAATGCATGTAAGTCAATGGGATTTTTTTTTTCTTTAATCTGCAACAACAGCGCCACCTATAGGTATATTTGGGTCAACTTTGGTGCATGTAGTAAGGGTAGCATGATGAAGAATTCAGCACTGATTTCATGTGAGTGTGACTTGTGTTTATAGAGGAACAATTTTCTTGGATTAAATAGCGCCACCTAGGGGCGAGTTGCACTAAATTTTGCACAGGCCCTCAGGGGGGCGTCCCACATTAACGCACCAAATTTGGTGTCGATCGGCCATTCCAAAGCGAAGATATGACATCATTTCCTGTTAGTAGCGTTTTTTTGCAAATGTTTGCTAGCATATAATTGCGACTTTTTTTGTCGGATCAAAATTTCCTCTACAAACTTTTATCAGCTTGGTCCAGAGATTATGGTGTCGATCGGACTTGCGGCTTCGGAGGAGTTAATTAAAATAGGTTTTTCAGTTTTTGCGATGTAGCGAAAAAAAAAGTCTAGGCGGAAATGGGCGTGGCCTATACCACAAGATTCAGCTCGATCCCCCGAACGCGTAGATATAAGGTTTTTGATATACGCCTTCGTACGCGGAAGTTCCAAGCCCAAACGTGTTGACCTTGCTTATAGCGCCCTCTAGAGGTAGAAGTGTACGAAGTGTGCGCCTGAGGTACTCTTAAGGCTGTGAACCTACCTTGTGAGTTTCGCGGCCCTAGCAGTTACCATCTAGGCCGCAGTATGAGTTTTACGCACGGAAGAAAAAAAAATAAAAAATCTGAGTGAAAACAATAGGGTTCCCAGCTCCTCTGTTACTGGGAACCGCGATGCCTTGCATTCATGGGTTCCCAGCCCACTCGGGCTTGGACCCCTAATAAATTACATTCTTAAAATGAATAAACCAACACAAGTTTCATTGATATTCCCTGGAGTGCAAAACCCCCCTACATGATTTAGGAAAATAAATAAAAACAGGGATATATGTTTTTACAAATGAACCCTTCTGTTCAGCAGGTCTGCAGTACTTTAGGCCAGTTTGCTTACAGTCTGTGGTATGGTACCAGTAGAACATGTGTCTATTCCTTTATAATAGAGGCAGACAGGATCAGATCCAGAGTGACCTGAACATAGATCTAAAGTAACTGTGGCAGTTAGTCACATAAGCCACAGAAATGAGAAACAGCAAACATTTGTCAAATTAATGAGATGTTATACATCCAGAAAGGTGTTTGAGGAATTTTGTTTTATTTTTTAATTACTTTCTGACACTGTGTGGGAAGATGTATCACAGCTTGTGCTTGCTAAGTTGGACCGGTGCATTTGGCAACAAGCAGAGAACAGTGGGAGCATCACAGGCACCTATCTGAGGAGCACAGAGGGCTGAGGAAACAGATAGAAACCATGCTGAGGGAAATTAGCAGAAGGTTTTATTATGGCTATTGAATGACACGTTAAAGGAGGAGGCAGTGAGTTATTACAAAAGAGACTAGATGGTTAAATCAGCCTTGACACCTTCGTCTCAAAGTAGGTCACAAAATCCTCAGAACAAAGAAAAAAGCAGGTGGAGGGTAATAAGGAGGGAAATATAAACACTTACATGTGTTCTAGTGTTCCAAAGCAGATTGGACCATCAAAGATTGGATTTGAGAATAGAAGTTTGATTTAGTGAGTGATGGATGAGAAGGTAAAGGAGACCAAAGGGGTCATGGACAATTTTAATAAGTAACACTTTCTCTCAGAACTGTGCTTTAGATTGCTTCTCCTAAAGTAGAGAAGTCAGACAGTTTGGGAAATATACTTGTTTGCTGACAAATCCTCACTCATTTGAAAAGATCAATATCAATTTCTTCTCTGTGCAGTCATTCAGTACTGAGATAGATCTACTTCGTGTCTAGCCTAGCTAGCTGTTCTATTGAAGCAATATGTCAAAGTCACATAATTATTGTTCATGATAGAGTAACGGCTAACCTGGCAACCCCACTGTGACAACAACTACGCTCTGCACAGCAGTTGCTCTTTCAAGAAAGAGCTATGAAGTGAAACTGCACTAAAACAACATTATTCTTTTTCTGCTAATTTGAAGCAAGGCTACATTTTGGTGATGTGATGTTTGTGCAAAAGTGGACTAAACATGTTGAGGACCTTTCTGTATTTGGCGTGAGGGATTCAATTAATCTTCTGTCTGTAGATTAAACCCAGGTAAAAAGTCAGTTGGAAATGAAATGAAAAGTTGAAGAGTCTGTGGAGGAAAAAATCTAGCGGAGAGGATGAGAAAAGTGAGGAGAACATGAGTTGGAACGAGAGCCTGAAGGTTTGTCATAAAGTTGTCAAAATAGAACTGGCCAAGGACGCATGAAAGTGATAGGAGAGGTCACAGAAGGTCAGTTTGAAGAAAATCTCCTGCTGTGTGATCACGGTCAAATGAAGAAAGAAAATCAAAGGAATTGTAAAATAATAAATGTAAATTATAAGTAATGTATTATTAAGACTGGGATTGCTTTGGTGTCTATCAAAATTATCACACAGTCTACAGCCATGTTAGCAGTATTCAGATCCTTTACTCAAGTAAAAGTAAAAATACTCTTAAAAATAAGTAAAATTATTGCATTGAAAAATAAATTTACTTAAGTAAAAGTATATAAATATAATCAGGAAATGTACTTTAAAGTATTAAAAGTTAAAGTACTCAAACACCTTCACAAAGCTTGCTTTGTCTAAACCTCAAAATGATTAAAAATACATTAAAATAATCAAAAGAAAAAGCAGCAAATCTTCACATTTGTGAAGCTGGAACCATCAAATGTATTTACATTAAAAATGACTTAAATGATTATCGAGATAGTTGCCAATTAAATTTCAACTGAATAATGTACTTGCTGTACTTGTATTAACTATTGAGTCTTCATATGTTTTGTGTAAAAAATTTACTTTGTAAAATAAGTAGTAACTGAAGCTGTCAGAAAAATGTAGTGAAGTAAAAAGTACAATATTTCCTTCTGATAGTAGAAGTAGAAAACAGCATGATATAATGTTAGTTAAAAACATGTTTGGGGGGGGAAGGGGGGTTGTAGGGAAAGCAGTGTTTCCCATAATTGGCCTATAATTTGGATAATTATCAATGCGGACCGCCACATATTGATTTTCCAAGTTTTTACTAGGCGTGTTTAAAATCATATTTGATTAAGGAGCACTTCCTGGCTCGGCTCGCTCCCTCGTTCTCTCTCTCTCTCTCCCTCTCTCTCGTGAACACCGCTGCACAAATCGAAGTTAGAATAACACCCCCCCACCCCCACCCCTGTCATTCTGTGGGAAATGCTGGAAAGTAATATACGTAACTAGTTACTTTTATCACCCAGTAATAAGTTAAGTAATAATATTTCTTTTTTAAGGAGTGATAAGTAACTGGTAATATATTACTATTTCTGATTCCTGCATGATTGTTTTCTTACATATTTTTTACTTATTACTAATTATTATCCCCTTATTGTCTATTTCTTATATTCTTACTTAATCACCTATTCTGCAAGTACTGCTAAGGTTACATGAAATGTTTGTATCCTTAAGTTTGGTTAGCATAAAATGCTAAAAGGGAGTAAATGTTACGGGAATTCCAAACATATTGCATGTAACCCTGGACTCAGGGAGACTCATCTGTGATGTGGCACTGAATCTGTGTAAACGTAACAGTCAAAATATCTCTGTTCTCTGTGTTATCCAGACTTCCGGGACAACGTGTCTCTGTGGGATGATATGATTGACCCTAAAGCTGGATAAATAACAGGCTCACTGAGCTCTCCTTACTCATTCGAGCATACATGTGCACGGCGTATGTGTGTTGCTATGAGTCCTTCTGCAGAAGACTTGAATAAAGTGTTTGCCTGAGCTGTTTATTTGAAAACTCGAATTGTCATCACACTTGCCCAACACTGAATGTAACTGTGTAGACATGCATAGTGTGATGTATCCTAATGACTTTGGTGAGTCGGTGGCTTTAAATCTAGAACAACCAAATACTTTTGTGAATAAATGAAGTAAAATAAAAGTAATAACATTCCCATCAGCCTCAGCTGTGTTTTGTGTTTAGTGATTGTTAGCACACCAAACTAAGATTGGTGAAAAAAGTAAACATTATTCAGTTAATCCTGCTAAATATCAGCATGTTAACATTATCATTGTGAGTGAGATTGACATTGGCATGTAGCACAATCTACATTTAGGGAGTTTGACTAATAATCAGCAGGTCATATGCAATGTCTCCCCAATTTTATACAGTATGTTTTTTCTATTACCAAAGCTTTTTGTTTTTTTCTAAAGCTTTCCTCATCACAAGAGGATCTAATTTACTACAAACTGTTACGTCATTGTGTTGCACTAAACTTTTTGGTTTTGGTGAGTGAGAACATACCACCCAGAGGAAAATATTAAATAACAAAAACTATGGGACGTTTATAGAACAAATTTATATGGGCTTTAACTGCGCACTCATATGCAGCAGAACGTTGTCATTGATTGGGGACATCTCCTTGTCATAATGCAGTCCCTAAGCCCTTTACCCTAATCATTACAACTTCATGCCTAACCTTAACACTTTCCCTAACCCTAACCAAGTCTTAACCCTCAAACAGCCCTTTAAACTTGTGAGGTCCAGTATTTTGGTCCTGACAAAGCTGTCTGACCCCACAAGTATAGTATATAGTTGAATCCCGGTTTTTGGACCCCATGAATATACAGTATTAAAACAAGCTTAAGCACACACACACACACACACACACACACTCACATCCTTGTGTCACTATCTTCATGGGGATCACACACACAGACACACACACACACACACACACACACACACACACAAGGCTATTTGAAACTTTTTAGGTTGTCACGTTTCACTCAGCAGTGAAGACCTGCACACCTCCAGACTGCGGTAGCTTAGGGAACGACCTGCTGCAAATCCTTCAGATGCACATCCATTGTTTCAAAACCGATCATTCTTTGAACTGAATTGATGTCATTTCCCCCAGGAGACCTGATTTCATCTTGAAAACACTGGGAGAAGAAGAGGTTCCCACGCCTCGGCCTTTCAATTACTAATCCTCATCAGACAGCTCTAGATAGTGTGGGTGTGTGGTCCATTGTGTGAATGTGCATGTGTGTGCATGTGCGTGTGCATGTGCGTGTGCATGTGTGTGTAGGAGGAGGATGGTCCACAGAACGCTAACCTAGATTATGTTTACTCAATCTAGTTGATGATGGGGTTTAACCATCGATGGCTCTTCATCTAATTTAGGTCTACTTCATTTGAGACTTCCACTGAGTGTATAAATCAATGAAAATGAGCTCCTCCTGTAATGATCTCTTGGAGATGCAAATGTCACAGTGCTTTGAGAAAACATTTCAAAATAGTTCAAATAATCCTAAGCGAGTTTTCCAGTAGAAAGGAAATGGCTGATAAAATTGGAAAAGTCAGTGACAAAACAGTCATGTTTTTTTGTAGGTGAGGTGAACATGTTGCCTCTGTCTAAAACTTTGAATCCATCCGCTCCATCAAGCTGACTGATCGTGGTCTGGCATCATGACATGAAACAACTGTTTCTCGGCTGCGAGTGATCCAATGAGCTGCGCAAGTGGAACGATAAGCCAATCAGCATCAGGTGGGACTAATGCTGTTTTCAAGCTGTGTGTGGGAACCAAGGAGGACTAATAACAATAATGCCGACCGCTATTCACTTTATTTTTCATGACGGCATTGCATTGCATTCGTCATCCTTCTTCCGGCTGAGTGGGACCGAAGCTAGCTGCTAGCTGTAACGTTAGAGGATTATATTTTCAGTTTCAGGAGGCGAGAACAATTGTTAATAGCATAATTGGAAGAGTTCTGAGTGTTCACGTGCATTTTGCAACTTACACCTACCACCTAAAACACTTGAGGCTAACTAAATTTGAAGCGCACTGCGCCCCCTGTGATCATAACATTTCATGGATGGGAAGCTGACTGATGAAGCCACATTGGGTGCTGAACAGGTTGTGAGATTCAGGTAAGCTAGCCATAAATGTGTTCAATTGCATAATGTTACGTTTGTTGAGCCTGTTCTATAAATACATTTAAAGATCAATAACGAGCAGGTAACTAAATACAATGAATTTTGCATGATTACCATTGCCTACCTAATTTTATGTATTTCATATTTGACATCTTACATTACATTTAGCTGATGCTTTATCCAAAGCGACTTACAATTGCCATATATGTCTCTGGAGCAACCAGGGGTTAAGTGTCTTGCTCAGGGACACAATGGTGGATGGTCGCAGTGGGGAGTTGAACCCGGGTCTCGCACACCAAAGGTATCTGTCTTATCCACTGCGCCGTCACCACCCCTGTAGAATATTGCAAGATATTATGATCTCCTCCATTACAGACCAGAACAATCTCACGTTATTCCTGTAAGTTACATATATCACAGATGTTAGCCGGCCAGCTTAGTTAACTACATCTCTCATTCAGATGTTAGTATTGACCTTCATATTAACAAAAGAGTTAGAGATTGTGTCTATACTGTCTCGTTTTTAATACACCTCTCTCACACACACTGTTCTGTTCAATTGTGGTGGCCATGATATATTAAACTCATGATGTATTTTAAAAAATATGTTTATTGTTATATTATTTACACAGAAGCAGTGGAGAACTGTGAGGATGACCACATATACATGCCTCCGTGCTATGATGCAGAAACAAAATGGGAGGATCTATTTGTCTCTGACCACAGCTTCGCTTCAAAATCACCACTCAACCTGAAGTCACCTACATCTGATATAGTAACCCAATGTGTTGAGCCAGCTGCATTGTACATATAACTCTACTGAGGAACAACCATCGTTGTCAGTTATTCTTTATAAACCTTTACTCTTTACCTTACTTTAACTTTTATATATACTTGCCTGACCTCCAGGAGATTTGACATGATACTTGCAGATGGTCATCAGCTGTGTATGTCATAAACACATCCTGTCAATTTGTTGGGTTTATGCAGTACTAACATACGTCTGTTAACAACACGAACATTGCAAGATAATAATAATAATAATGTGCATATAATCTAGATAGTCTTACCTTTCTTAATATTAAGGCCGCGTGGCTACACGACCTTCCCGAACCAGTGACAAAGCCACTGATCCCTGGGTGCTAACTAGTAACGTTAGTACAGGCGCCAGAAGGTTCGGGCTGCTGGACTGGCTGGGCTTCACATCTGCCTTGAAAAAGATGAAATCCCCCTCTGTGTGTAACAGTTTGTGTATTTATGAAAACAGCATCTCATGTGTACTCCATAGTACATGACGCACTGACACAGTCCTATGTTAAAAACACTATGACATATACCATAATGCATTCACTACTTGAACACAATATGTAATTTGTAGTCCTTTCATGTACACTGAAAATGTAACACACAAACAAAAACAGAACACTTGACAAACACCCACGGTGATCACAAAGGCAGATCTCACTTTAACAACTGCAGGGGATGAGCGTCTTTTCTGTTTAATGAGTAATGCATTTTTAAAAAAAACAGTTTCACCAAAAATATCTCAATCTTTTCAGAGATGCAGATTGTATTATGATAACCCATGAATAAAATATTTCTTTGCAAATTCATGCCTCAAAATAAAGACTATACACACATCTTTAAATTCTTTGTAAAGAGTACATACTGATAAGAAGGAAAGATAATTTAGTCTTTAACTGGACAATATCTCTTCCCAGGTAATAAACCACAACAGAACAGGGATTCATTCATTGTAAAGACACAGCCTCACTGTTCAATTTTGTCCAGTGACACGTACATCATTTTCAATACCTTTTCAATGCGGGGACTTTTTTGTATGAACGGGGCTGTTGAGGCATCCGATTACTGATGCCCAGTCAGGAAGATACTTCTATGTTTGCTTTGGTAAATGGCTTAAAAACAGTGTGACCCTGAAAGAAGCTGTAATCAATACAATTTATACAGAATCAGAGAAATAAATGCAAATGTTGTCATAAGCATTATCAAAGAAAAAAGAAAAGTATGTGTTTTGTGTTTGTAAAATGTTTGACAGAAAAACTTTCTGGCTAACTGATTGAGATAGCAAAGCTGAAGTATACACAATAAAGATTTATTAAGTTGCAGAGAAGACCAAACAATTGGGGAGTGGAAGTATATCTGCATCTTACATCTTAAATGGGTATATTTTCCTTACCCATGGCACAATTACAGTCAATGAATGTTTAAAACAATGAGTGAGTTTTTCCAGCCCCATTCTTGAAAGGCCGCTTTAGGCTAATCACTGATAAAACAAATGACAGGTCAGAAAGCAGTGTGCACATTGGCACAGTGGGGGGAAGATTCTGGTTCAGACAGCTGAGGAGGATTAATTCATAATGCGGTGTAACTGGATAACAGCACAGGCTTCTGGGTAAAGACCTAGAGCAGAGTTAAGGAGGCAGGGTGGTGAAAAGCTGCTGGCTTATGTGTCCTTCCATTAGTGTTAAAAATATAGTGACAGTGACTGAGATGACAGCTTGTTCACTCTAAAGCAGGCAGGTAACCTCCAGGTAAACATCCTGTAAGCAAAACCCTTTGTCATTGTAAAGAAAGTTGCATGCATGGAAACTTTCCATGCATGCATTGTGCCCTTTTAGTATTCTGCTTATGCCAAGGTCGAGCAGCTGAGGTCTCATTTTCATATAGTCACACACCCCTGGCAATGTCAATCAAACCCATGTGTAGAGGAGCGGGAAGGGGCATGGGACAAGACTGAGCCTTTCCATGGGTAATGGCCTGATTAATAATAAATCCTCTGTCTAATTATGAAATGGTCAAAACTAATGAGATTTCTGCCACATGTTTTCTAATGAGCATATTACCAATTCCACTCACTGTCTCTCTTCCACACAAATGATAACATCTGCATGTCATGCTCCTTGAAGCTTGCGCAAGAAATGAATATGAAACTTTCTGTTTTGCACACACTGTTTCTTCAGCTAACAGGTGTTCAGGGAAGGAAAACAATGAGACTGTTCCTCTATGGGTTTCTCTGAGCGACTGCACTTGTCTTTCATTCTGACTATCTGCAGCTCATTCCCAATCCAGTACCTACACACTCGCCTTATCCACTCTGCATTGGTTTGCACATGGGCAGGGAGGGTTTGTCATACTGTCCTATGCCAGCTAGGATGGGCACGAGGTGGACAAAATACTCAGACAGTGAGCACCAAGCCCCCAGGAAGTGGTGGTAAAACTTTGGGGTTCTCCTTTTTTACAGCCATAGTTTGCACTGGTACAGATTGGGACTCAGGGGGGTGAACCCAAAAGCAGTCACCAAACACCACTGTTAAGTATTGTCTGTGCAAGACCTATACAGATTATTCCTCTGTGCAATGGACTTCCGTTGTTGTCATAAAACGATTAAAAACACTCTTGCACTGAGTGACAAGTGACTTCATTACCAAGAACACAGCCAGTGTAGTACACTTTGAGTCCATCACACATACACCATCCAGCAGCCGCAAACGCTCACTAGCCAAACAAATGTGTATTCATGTGTAGCTGAAAATAGTCCTCCCCAAAAATCCACTATTTTATGCTGTTTGAGTAGGATTTGCTAATACCTACAGTACCCAGCTGCTTTGGAAAATTAAAGGTTCAGTATGTAAGTTTTAGTGGCATATAGTGGTGGGGTTTGCAAATTGCAACCTGCTGCTAACGGTGCATTCAAGTGCTCCTCGGATGGCCCAAAATTTCCCCATAGAGTTGGAATCAGGAAAACATTTCCAAGCGGGCTAGGAAATGGTTAAAATTAGGCAGGGTGAAACACAGGCATGGGGGAGGGACAACTTAGCATATTACAACAAATACAGTTACGTTACTGCAGTAACCAGACAGGTACTGTAAATTGTGGGGATAATGGGATAATGAGGGGCAAGTGTGTAGGAGCAGCAGGATCAGGTGACTGGCAAGCTGGAAACCCCATGAGGTAAGCTGGTGTACATGTACTGTAAGGGGAAGATGCAATATATAAATATTTTTTTATTGCAGATGCTGACTGTTTTGGATGATGGTATGTATCATCTTATACATTTAAAGTTAAACAGTATATAATACAAAGTATATATAAAGTAACCAAGGTGACTGATGTTTCTTGCTCATGGCAGAGAGCGGCAAGGTCATCCCAGTTTACCTGCTTTTATACCCTCCACAGCCTCAAGTCTGACTTTCAGATACAGAATAACACTCCATAGTGATGGGTTAGTGAGTAGAAATCAGTTTGGGAAACCACCTGAGTGTTAACAGCGAAGCATAGGCACGTGACATCATGTTTAGACAGCTGGAATTCAACCAGCGGGATTAGAATTTAGACCCTCAGGCTCACATGCAGCAGATGATCCGATGACCTCATTCAGCATGGTATGCGCACGGACAAATACATATAATTGATATAATGACCCCCAGCACACTATGATCTTTCACATGGATGAGTCAGATACACATGGGCCATGCAAATACTTGAAGGCTGCAGCTAATTTGGCATATTAATGCTTGTTGACAGTCAAATATGTATTATTTAACCTAACCAACACCAGAAGTGAAATTGTCAAGATAAGGGTGAATTTGGTTCATTGCCAAGCCAGCCTGTCACTCTTGGCTACTTGAGCGCTGTGATGCATCTTCTTGTCAATCCAACAGTGTCCTGCTTGCTTCCAAATTAATTTGCTATTATAACATTTTTGGTGAAACCCCTATGTTAACTTGACTTCCAAATGTTTGGTGTGTGTACTGCATGGTAGTAATTGTATTTTTCTGGATAAGAAGCACTTACTAAAATATATAACATGAAAATGTTTCCTTATTGGTCTATCTGATCTATTTCATTTCCATGGACATGGTTTGTTTGATTGGCTGCTTGTTATTAATAATTTAATCTACTTTTATATATTATTGGCATATTTTTTTCATCTGTGACACATATGCATACAGGCACACATAATAAGCCTAATATTACAGGCTATATGTCTGTCTCTGAAGCGGAATTTCCACTCCATGGTAAGGCTCAACTCGACTCTCTTTTGGCGTCAGGTGCTTATCTCAATTTTTTTTCCCACTGCAAATAGTACTCCCTCGACGTAGGCAGGATAGCAACGGCATGTGAAACTGCTGTGACATCATCTTCAATACGACATAAACACACAAACACATTCACAGTAGAGTATATAGAAGGGATGGTGTTCTTGATTTCTCACAGCGAGGAGACAAATCTTGTTCCAGAAAAGGCTGAAGGCATCAAGCCAAAAGAAGAATTTGTGAAATCCTACATGAGAGCGCAGATTTCCTGCGCAAGTGACATTTCTCTCTGACAAATCAGTGGTCTGCAGTGTTTTAAAACTGGGAATCATGTTATTACATTTATTGCAAACAATCACCATCAATAAAATACATAGGTCTAAATAAAAAATGTCTCTCATGTATTTGTTCAAGTAAAACTTGAATATGGAATTTTCACAGTTGTGCAAAAAAACTGTTTTTGTAGTGTATTTGAGAAGTTTGCATTTCACACAAGTCTGATCTGCTTATTTCGAAATATAATCTGAAAAAACTTGATTTATCCCATTTTTAATGATTACACATTTTCCCATATTTCCCTCTTTTTTAATGCACTGATAATATTGTTTTACCTGCACATTTTCCACAGGAAAGAATTGGTATACTGTAAACTCAGGATTGTTTTAAAACTCATCTGTAAAAAGCAGAAGCCTTAAATAGATGAGGCAGATTTAAACAAAACGTTTATTACCTCATAAGCAGGAATTACATAATTTAAAGCTCTGACACGTTGGAATTCATCTTAAAAATCATTTACTCTATCATTGTAAGGTATATCAGGTTGCTTCCTTCTGCATAGCAAGAAATAATCTATAAACAATATTCTCTGGTGAGGGATTAAATACATGTCAGATCTCAGGTGTAATTGGTTACCATGCCACAATTTTCCCAGAGGTCACAGTTTACTGAATTAAACGTTTCTCCCTGCCCAACCCAAATATACAACGGAAAATCCGATCATTCTCTGCTTGAGTGATTCACCGCTCCTCATAGAAAATGAATGGATGGCAGTGTCTCCACCTAGCTCACCGCATCTGGCACAGCCTCACAGTAAGACTGTCGCAGACTAGTTTAAACAGTGTAATAACTGGATACTGCCATTAACTTTAATAAGTCAAATGAAGTAGCAGCCACAGCCACTGTTGATTTGGTTAAATTGTCATAGACATATAATGTAAAAGGCCTGGTAGTGCTTATTACCTAACACATTATGTAACAATTGCTGCCGTTTTGTGTGTGGTTGTGTCTGTCTGTCTGTGTGTGTGTGTGTGAGAGAGATGGACAGCAGACAGCGGCAGTAAGGGCAAGCAGTGGAAGTGTAGCAGATGTTTCGCTGCTAAAGCTGAGGATGAATTATGTCTGTTAATATGAGATATTAGTTTTTCTGTTACTGTTGTTGAATGAGATTCACTTCAATACATCGTAACACTATTCAAATACTGTAACCACATTCATCCTCATCAGTTAAATTTTTTGGTGCAGGTTTTAAAAAAACAGAAATATTGTGTACTGAAGTTATTTGTAGAGAAAGACACTACGTCAACATTTTAGACAGTTTATGGAATAAGATGACATGGTAATATAACTTGGTTTCATCTGTAAACGAGTATGATTTATCTCCTGTACACAGTGTCTGCAGGGCACAAGAGGAAGTAAATTATATCCTGCTGCAGTACATAAAAGCAGACCTGAGCAGATCAAATCTGAAGTGTTGGCTGGTGTGCAAAAAGTAACAGAATCTGCATATCGCGAAGTGAAACAGCAGCAGATTGCTGACCAGCAGACTGCATGGGCCAAGGCTTTGAAATTGTCCACCCAGTCCATGCATGGTGAGTGTAAATGAACACAAACAAACAGGATGGAACACATACAAAATTACAGCATACACAAAAGTATGTAACACACACACACACACACACACACTCGCAAGGATGGACTGTTGGTTTGTGACGGGACACAAACTCCATCCTCTAGCTTGACAGTTGGACGTTCTACTCACCCTTCAACTACCCTGACCTTTATGCACTCACTTTCCACCCCACTGCATAATGGTACTTCCTGTTTTGGCAGTAAATGTTGGCATTGGACGTAAATGATGTGCTGCTGAATCATCTAGCACCAACATAATAAAGAGAGTGAATGTGGTTCGATTTGAGGTGCGTTCGGACGTTCAAAATGCTTCACTGTTGTTTGTGCTTTAATCCCCACCTCACTGTCTCCACCAGCATCATACAACAACACCATCTTGGAACAAGAATTGTCTATTTGGTGTTGCCAACTGACCTGTTATTGTATGTTTTCGGCAGCCTAAAGGAACATGGGGTAGTTAATCCACCGAGCTGACACTGTTTCGACACAGTTTTTATGTTCTCACCTTTCAAGATTATCTTTCTAATTTACGTGTAAAACAGCTGAATCATGTGCAATAATTTCCCATGTATTTAGTGTTAATTTTTTACACTGATTCTGCAGCTATCAGCTTCAATCTTTAAAATGTAGCGCACATACATACACCTTCTTAGGAAAAAAAATCACCCTTGATACTGCCACTCACCTTGTCAGTCTTTTTTTAATCCCTTCCTCGTCAAGCTGTACTCGCCGTGACATCTGTCCCATGCCTCATTATTAGGAGTAAAGAGTGAACGTCAACTTATTTCTACTGCTTTTATTGATACATACATCAAAGATGAAATGAGGTTCCAGGCTTTTTTATGTCTACGAAATAACTGTGTTACGTAAGAGTGTGTGTATGTGTGTGTGTGTGTGTTTGTGTGTGTGACTGAAAAATGAGTATCGATCAGTCGATGGTATCATTTGCAAGCACAGCATTACACAGGTGTTTGACCTGTATGTGTGGACATTATGCGCCTTAATTGACAACATAATTTATGGGGAAATGTGCTGATATTACTGGTTCAGACAGATGTTGTATGGGGATGCTTCAACAAGTGTACAGGTGAGTAAAACTATGCTAATTAAACATTTTAATATTATAAATATACATAGTAAAAATTTACTAACCAGAGAAAAACGTATAAATGAACATAAACATAATACAAGGTGAATGTGTATGAGGATCACAGACGTTGCATACTTAGCCATACAGTGGTGTTTGGACCGCATTGTAATAAGTTTTTTTGGATGTTTTGATACTAAACGTGTTACAATTGAAACCAAAAATGTATGTGAACTATTCCTTTAATGGTTAGGTCTACTCTATTGGGAGTCACTTGCAGATGTCTTCTGTTTTTTTCTTATGTAATTTTCACAACTGAAGACATCCATAAAAAGTAAGGCTAGATTGATATGGAAACCCATAATTATGGGAATGTCTTAACTGTGGGAGTGGACCTAAGGCTTGTGCATTTACGCCCAGTACAGAAATAATTGAAATTTTTAAAACACAACTATGTGTACACACAACTTTGTAATTCTGAAGAAAAGAAAGCATTTGCATTTGTTTTTGTGCGTACACTGAGTTTTGGGGATTTTGGACTGTCAGCATCATAGTTCACAAATGTTACTCATCCATTCAATTAACACTATAGATAGTTGAAGAAGTAGAATTACAGTGGTCACCTTGGTCGTTAGTTGCATACATATAGACAATTAACTGGCTATATGGAAATTACTGGAACGTAATGGCTACCTAAAAGGTGGTAACCTAAAGACATACAGTGTGCATCATGTTAATCAATATAACGTTAACATAATGGTATCCCTTTTATGGAGACTGGACAGTATGGTTATTTAAAGTCGACAACAGCCTTCCTTGGCAATATATTTTACACTTTTTTAAATATTTGAGGTACTACATATCATCACTTTGGGACTCTACAACCCCTGAACATTAGTTTGGCCAGGGCTCTCTTCCCAACTCATTACCACTGTCACTGTACATCATTAGGACATTGCTTTAAAAAGAGTTAGCTGGTTTGATTGGCCTGCTAACATGGTACTCCTCCAATTGACAATTTTTTCTCCCTGCACATTTAGCCTGCTTAATGATGTGTTCATGTCCTCCAATACCCAAAAAAAAAGGTAGATGCCAAGATTGTTAGGTGCTAGGTTGGGGGTCATTACCTTCGAGACTAATATTATTTACAATCAACTGAGCTTAGAGCTTTTTAAATGTGTTTTTTTGTAAACATGAAATTCAAGATACATATGTTTAAGTGATTAATATTTCTTCCACTGGCATATAATAAAATTTTGTCACAAATCACAAAAAAGAACAATGAACCCTGTTTTCGAATGAACGATCCAATACCAGTACCAGTATTTTTCTGTAATAGTAATGAAGTATTTTACTAGTATATAAAGAACCTTTTCTTTTAGTTTTTGTTGCAGAAGTTATACTTGAATCTTTGATACATCGTTCAAATGAATACTTCCTTTTGTGCCAAGAAAAGACTCCTTTTCTATTATCCGTTATTTTTTATACATTAGAAGTGACATATGCGATTTCAGTGCAGACCAATTAGCAGTAAATGTCAAAAACAAGATGGTATGGTATTGTCCTTGATAGCATGGGAAACTACAGCTATAACTCTCTTTGATCTGGTGAGATAAAAGCTCTTCAAATACCTCTGAGACCAGCACACCAGGGCACAAAACTGAAGCCAAGTTTCTATCTGCTCTGGGTTTCACTTTGGCCCATTGTATGCACATGCATGCCCACGCACACACACAGTCCCATACACAGACACTCAAACACAAGGGCATCCTGTCAGAAGTAGATCCATACCAAGTCCTTTGCCAGAGCCCTGGAGCCATGAGATATCTTGTGCCTAGAATTTGTTTGAATACATAAGCCAGTTTATTTGGCACAACCGACTCTAAAACATAGCTCTGAAATGAGTGCAAATTATTCATTTATGTAATAAATTGTGCTGCTTTATCTTATATGAAGATAGAAAAAAGAGAGTTGAGCTTAGCATAGCACCCTGTTATTCATTCCCTTGCTGTATATGAGACTGTATGAACTGTCTGACACTGATGTCCTTGCATGCCCTGGGATGGACACAAATATAAAGGATGCAGAACACTCCATGTCAGCACAGCCAAACACGGTCATGCATACGTGACAAATACTGACATGCTTACCTTACAGTTTTCCACCGCTGCAGCTTGCCCTTGCATAGACCGCCATGCCTTTAAAAGAACAGCTAGCATGCTCTCGTTGTAATCACTGTCTCCTCCACAATGACATTGGTTGGCTGACTCATAACATATATGACTTTGGGAAGGATAAGTGGTCGTTACAACATGTCATAGTGTGAAGTGTAAGATGAACCAGAGGGGATGAGGAAAGAAATCAGGGGCTACAGTACACGTAAACCACAAACACTGTAGAGTTACACGGCACAGAAACGATGAGTTAACAACTGCAGCATGACCATGAGCTGCTTTTTACGAGACTGTAGATGTCATTTTACCTTTACCTTAGCTATTGGACAAGGGCAAAGCCAGGTCACATGGTTTGTAGTAGGCTACAGCATGATGGTAAGTTTCAAACTTTAGACAAAATTAAATAAAAATGTCTTCTGTGGAGTGTTGATGATTTTTGCAGCAGCAGATTGAACTTTCAGCAGGCACACTATACATTATGTATCTTGCTCACCACCAAGGTGGTTTATGACTCCTGTGCACTTGTCTTTCTGCGATACAGACAGGTGGTAACTACACAATGTATTTGTTCAGTGTTTGTATTTGGTTCAGCTTTACGTTGTGCCATAACAATTCAACACAGCCACTAATGAATACCATAATACGGCCTGTATTTTATGGTGTGTGTGTGTGTGTGTGTGTGTGTGTGTGTGTGTGTGTGTACATATATATATATACACACACACACACACACACACACACACACACACACAGTACAGGTGCTGGTCATATAATTAGAATATCATCAAAAAGTTGATTTATTTCAGTAATTCCAATCAAAAAGTGAAACTTGTATAATGTATAAATTCATTCCACACAGACTGATATATTCATTCATATATGTTCATTCCTTTTAATTTTGATGATTATATATTATATATATATATATATGATTATGAAACCCCCCAAATCAGTATCTCAGAAAATTAGAATATTGTGAAAAGGTTCAATATTGAAGACACCTGGTGCCACACTCTAATCAGCTAATTAACTCAAAACACACCTGCAAAGGCCTTTAAATGGTCTCTCAGTCTAGTTCTGTAGGCTACACAATCATGGGGAAGACCGCTGACTTGACAGCTGTCCAAAAGACGACCACTGACACCTTGCACAAGGAGGGCAAGACACAAAAGGTCATTGATAAAGAGGCTGGCTGTTCACAGAGCTCTGTGTCCAAGCACATTAGTAGAGAGGCGAAGGGAAGGAAAAGATGTGGTAGAAAAAATTGTACAAGCAATAGGGATAACCGCACCCTGGAGAGGATTGTGAAACAAAACAAAACCCATTCAAAAATGTGGGGGAGATTCACAAAGAGTGGACTGCAGCTGGAGTCAGTGCTTCAAGAACCACCACGCACAGACGTCTGCAAAACATGGGTTTCAGCTGTCGCATTCCTTGTGTCAAGCCACTCTTGAACAAGACACAGCGTCAGAAGCGTCTCACCTGGGCTAAAGACAAAAAGGACTGGACTGCTGCTGAGTGGTCCAAAGTTATGTTCTCTGATGAAAGTAAATTTTGCATTTCCTTTGGAAATCAAGGTCCCAGAGTCTGGAGGAAGAGAGGAGAGGCACAGAATCCACGTTGCTTGAAGTCCAGTATAGTTTCCACAGTGATGGTTTGGGGTGCCACGTCATCTGCTGGTGTTGGTCCACTGTGTTTTCTGAGGTCCAAGGTCAACGCAGCCGTCTACCAGGAAGTTTTAGAGCACTTCATGCTTCCTGCTGCTGACCAACTTTATGGAGATGCAGATTTCATTTTCCAACAGGACTTGGCACCTGCACACAGTGCCAAAGCTACCAGTACCTGGTTTAAGGACCATGGTATCCCTGTTCTTAATTGGCCAGCAAACTCGCCTGACCTTAACCCTATAGAAAATCTATGGGGTATTGTGAAGAGGAAGATGCAACAATGCAGAAGAGCTGAAGGCCACTATCAGAGCAACCTGGGCTCTCATAACACCTGAGCAGTGCCACAGACTGATCGACTCCATGCCATGCTGCATTGCTGCAGGAATTCAGGCAAAAGGAGCCTCAACTAAGTATTGAGTGCTGTACATGCTCATACTTTTCAGTTGGCCAACATTTCTTTTCCAAATGGAAATTTAGAGATGCATTAAGCCTGCCCACAGCTTTCAACAGTAAGATCTAGCTATCTTATGAACAGTAATTCATTTGCAGTAGCACATATTTTGCTGAGCTCCACAAATGTCAACATTACATCCCAACATAAAATGATTTTGTTTATTAACACCAGATGAAGTGCAATGCTCTAAGTGGAGATAGAAAAAACATTCAGATATTTTACTTAAGTGAATGTGGCAATACCAAAATATAAAAAAAGTATTTATAAGTATACATAAGGTAGATGACTCACCACTGTCAGTATTATATAATTATTAGATTAACAATAGTGATGCATTAATGTGTAAGCAACATTTTAATGTTGTGGCTGTCTGAGGTAATTTTAATTAGGTCATATACTGTTAGGTACTTTATTCAATAACAGTGCATTGCATTTTTAAGATCATGGTGGCAGAGGCATGGGGTGCACAGGAAATAAATAAATAGTTAAACTAATGATTCCAATATTGTCCGTGGAAAAAACCCCATAAAAATATGTTCGTACAGACTGCATATGTCAAAGCATATTTGAGTGGTCCACAAAAAGACCACAAAATGTTTTAGTCAAAACACTGAATGTGGATTTTAGTGAAAGTGAATTTTAATACAACTCACCTGTAACTGTCTCAAAGACATGTTTAATTGAAATGTGTATTTTGTATATTTGTTTGTGTAAGTTCATGAATATGAGTTCATACAGACATTTAAAAATAGGAAAAACATGTGAAGTAAGATGTTAAAAGGGGTAACATTCACAAAAATGTCTTATAATGTGTAATTTAAATACTGTTAAAAATGTTGTGCTTTTATGTAAGGTTTATTTCAACGAACAACAGTAAGTAATGGGAAATGGGTCACATGAACAGAGTTAAGATAAGGGCATAACCATGGCATTATGGGTAAGAGACAACGTGGAGGCAGAGCAGAGCATGCAGAGGAACGACATAAAGCCCCAAAATAACCGTATTCTGCACTTTGTTCAAGAGGCGCACACGGTAATTGCCTTTCATTTGTTTACCTTTGTGTATGGTACTTGTTGGTGTACTTTACATGGACAATATTTATGTTTGGTTATATTGTATGATTTCATTGCATTTCGCTTGTGTTAATGTGTTTGGGCCTGTTTATCAATGGACACTAGCTTGAAAGGCCTTAAAGTGAATGTGAGATGAATGTTTTAAGCTGTATGTCTTTTATTTTCTTGTAGTTTTCACAGTGTCTGCTGACGAAGGAGAGCGATAAAATAAATCTTCAAAAGACATCTGTATGATGCGTGGCCATTATTTCTTGGGACCAGTGTAGCTACATCACCCGTTTAAATTATATTAAAGTTATGAATAATTAAGGGCATGGCCACTGTGAATGACAGGTGGGTGCCGTCTACAGGTCATTTGTACCGAATGTGTATGTTGAAATCTCCATTTTTACAGACAGGCTTCTGCTGTACTATTTCTTGTGGAGCATTGCTCAGCAATACACAGAGCCCAGAAAGTCGCTATTCTAACTACCTAATTAATTAACCTGTCGCACACCAAAGGAAAAGAATATTCAAAGCACTGCTGAATGATCTGAAAGTACAGCGTGGTGGCTTTCTGCTGTTATGAGTGTCGGACATGCATGGTTTTAGAGAAACAACTTTATTTTTACAACTAGCGTACTGATTTCCGTGTGCCGTTTGGACTACTCTTTTGGAGAAATGTCCCTCATGAAACAAAGGATGACAGACATTAAATCTGCAGTAAGAGATGCTGATAAAATAACAAAATCATATGTCATGACAACGCTCTTTTTAGCACACACTATCAACTGTCCCTGTTTTGCTCTCTCCCTGTTTCTTCTTTTTACTTGTCTTAACATTTCAGTGAGACATCTTGATGTTGTTCTCGTTTCACATCCCTCTGTACAGCATGTATCTGCTAATATGAAGGCTAGTGGACTGCTTTGTGAGACCCTTTCTATATCACACACTGAGATAATTGTTGACTGTTAATGTAAATATCCTTTGCATTGGAAGTCATACAATGTGTATGTGCATGTATTTACAGTTCCATGGTTATGTCAATAACCTTGGCAAGTTGAATTTTCATGATGTTTTTATGTCTCTGGTTTTCAAAAGAACAGATACATGATATAGAAATTTTAATGAAACAGGTGTAAAGCCTAATATAGATTTTGCGGTAACACTAAGAAGTGTTTTTGATGAGCAGACGGCTGTGAGTTTCAAAGCCAGCTTTCCATCCACCTCAACAGCTGAGGAAGAGCTTTGCTTTTGTAGACGGCTTATAAAAATCTATACACATGGTTCTGTGGAGTGCTCATTAGAGCTAAGCATATTTTTCTACCCAGGCATTGTCACAGCAATAACAGCCTTTGTATGGATAATACATTAGTTTAATGATTGAGCTGTGCACTTTTAGTTTCCACTAAAAATTCACTTCAAACGCTGTACACCTGCATATTTGGAGCGTGTAATTATTTAGGCAATCAGCACCAATGTGCTCCCAAAAGGTTTAGAATTGCTGGCAGAGCCCAAGATGCCACCACACCCCATTGTGTCTGCAATAATGGGGTTTGAATTTTGGCAGCTTGTATCATTGTGTTCAAACACGGCACTGTTTTATGAAGCCAGTGGCTGAAAACTGACTTGGCTTCAGTTCTATTTGAACATGAACTCAGATGTGTTTGTGAGCCTGAGGCTGTTGTTTGAAATCAATTGGAGGACAGAAAGAAATTCATAGATAAGATAACTTGTGATTGGATACCCTTCACTTGGTTTAAATCAGTTGATTATTCATTTTGTGCTTTATCCCTTTTGTCTTTTTGGGGTGAGGTAAAAATATATGCATATTTTACTTATTTCGGGTCAAATGATGCTACTTCTACTTGTAATAATGCTTATGTAATTGTTTGCATTGATCTGGGTTGATCAGTCTAAGATGGAAATGGAATTAAATTGAGCCTAAAGACTACAAACATTTAAGAGCTCTCTGTCCAACGCATTCTCACTCCCAAGTCGTCACATATGAACGTTTGGTCAAGACCCTTTGGTGTGACTTTTTAATCGCTCTGGGTACCCCTTAGCGTGACGGGCTCCACAGACAAGTTACCAACAATAAATATGCTTTGTCCGGTCAAGTTAGCAATAATAAAAACACAACAATCGGCAAGACTTTCAAAATAAAGCACATGGTTCATGTTGTGAAATGCTAACAGTTTGGTTTGGTTTAGGCACCAAACTACTTGGTTAGGTTTAGAAAAGGATTGTGGTTTGGGTTAAAATAAGTAAGTTAGTTACATAAGTTAAGTTACGTAACTTACCACTAGTCTCTGGGTGAAAGTCTGGTGTTTGGTTAGGTTTAGGAAAGGATTGTGTTTTCGGTTAAAATAAGTACGTTAGTTTCACACACAAATTGAACACCAGTCTCCTAGGTGAAAGTCCGGTGTTTGTTTGACTAACCCATCATCCCCAACAACCTTCTTGTGCAGACTATGTTGCTATTTATACTACGTGAGCTGACATTGACCTGACCTATAATGCTTGTAGCATTGGAAAATTACACTAAAGGCGTACCCAGTGCATTAAAAAGTGATGCCAAGGGGTCTTGACCCAGCATCCATGTGAGACGACCTGGGAGTGAGTTCAGTGTGGCAGGGATGCGCCAGATGCACTTTTGGTATTTTGGGGCACGTCAGGGGTGGGATCATTACCATAGATTATGGATTGCCATGTTTCAAATATGAATACAGCAGGTCAAATACACTGCCAAGAGCATATTTTACTTTTTTCTCTGACATCAATGATCCATACAATAACCATCAGCAGTTAAATATTGCCATGTTCTACAAATAAAATTAAAGAAGAATTAAAAATGCGGTCTATCTTTTAACAATATATTTTTTTATAATTTTTTTTTTGTTTTGACTGATTTACATACAAAAATAATTGCTGACAATCAGGGAATAGTTTGCTGTTCAATCTGCATCTTTACTGCAGAAACAGACATACAACTTAATCATCTATCCATCTGCAATTCATTGCAGATGTCACAAATACAAGTAAATTCTATTTTAAGAGAGAAAAGGTCCAAAGACGAAGAATATCTTGTCTTTAGACTAACAGTATCTTAGGGAAAATTTGAATGCTAAAATAGTTTGTGTCTTCAAAATGTCTTCTTCCAAAAATAGTTGTTGGACAAAGTCGGCTTGTTTTATAATAAAGGTTTTCTTATACTGGGGCTGATACAATAGTCAGACATTTTTTTTTGTCATCTGGATTTTCATAAATTATTGTCCAGTTCATGCCTGTGAATCCGTGGACAAGGAGATTAACGGGATTTACTCTATTCATCCATCCATTTTAGACCGCTTGTCCAGGTCCAGGTCGTGGTGGTACCATGGATACGCTGGGGATCTTGATACGTTCCTAGGCTAGATGGGATTTATAATCCCTCCAGCATGTTCTGGCTCTGCTCAGGGTATGTCTCTCAGCTGGACGTGCCTAGAATAGCTTCACAGGGAGGCATCTAGGGGCCATCCTAATCAGATGGCTACATTCAATGCAAAGTACTAGTAGCTGAACTCCTTTCAGACATCGAAGCTTTTTACTCTGTCTCTATTGGTGAGCTCAGACATCCTTCAAAAGACACTCATTTCAGTCATATTGTATGAATATGAATTTAATTAGATCAGAGCTCATTATTGTAGATAAGGGCTGCAACGCAACTTGAGTGGTAATTTGGGTGCTTAGTCTTCAAGGTCATTAGTAAGGACCAAGGAAATAAAAACAATGTTGCATAAATATGTTGATGACAGAGGACAACTGTTCCACTTATATGCCTACATTTTGAGGATATATTCTAAATGCAACCTGAATAATGGAATTTGTCACAAATTTTATTTAGGATGAGGTCAGTACTCAATAGTTTTTTAAAGCCTTTGTTTTATCACATCCTTCTGACTGCAAATGTGCCATTTTCAGTGTGGGCAATGTAGGGGATGCCCCCATCACAATGTTAAATATTTGAGTTTGTCCTTGTCATTTTACAAACTGCCATTAATCGAGGGAATCAGCTGGAGCACAAGTAGCCTCTCTGTAGATGCAAATTAACTCGCAATAATGTTTGATGTTCCTGCCCAGAATGATGCCACAGAAAATTTGCAGCTGCTTTGGACCAATTCTGTGACAATTCCAGCCAATAGAAAATGCAACCTGCATTGGGAACAAACTGGGACTGTTACAACCATCAGTGCCTTATCCTCCGAATTAAAATTACACACTTTTGGCAACTTGGCAAACCTGTTGTTCAGTTTAGCAACTTTCAACCACACTGGTGAAAAATCAACAAATTCTTGACATTTAGATTTTTGCCAAAAATCTGTTGATGCTGATTTGCTCCACTTTCCCGTCCATGAGCCAAAGATGTGTGATCATGTAGCATTACCCAGTGAGAGCAGGGACCAGAGAATATGGTGATATGCAAATTTGCTCAAGATGAAGACTTCTTAAACTGGACTTGCAATTTTCTATGAAAAAGACTTAACAACATTGGAAAGTGATGAATAGCACAAGACGGGCAGACAATCATATCTCCTGGATAATTATGTTGTGGATAAGCCTTGCTTGCCTCCCACTGGCCACCACAGAACAGTCCCATGTTATGTGACTGAACAAATGAAGAAAAATGAATTTTTTTTTACATTTTTAAAATGAATGTCAAAGAATTATGGAATACATGTTTCTTTCTGGATTTATCAGGTTCATCACAAAGTTTAGTAATGGAAAGCCTTACCGCCCATTGTGCTGTGTGATTGAATTGCACATTTTTGAGTGGCCTTTTATTTTGGCCAGCCTAAGGCACACCTGTGCAATACTGATGCTGTCTGATCAGCATCTTGATATTCCACACCTGTGAGGTGGATGGATTATCTTGGCAAAGAAGAAGTGCTCACTAACACAAATTTTGAAACATTTGTGAACAATTTGAGGGAAATAGGCCTTTTGTGTACATAGAGAAAGTCTTAGATCTTTGAGTTCAGCTTATGATGAATGGGGGCAAAAACAAAAGTGTTGCCTTTATAATTTTGTTCAGTGTATGAAAATGGATACTGGAAATATGACAGAATGCCATTCACTTTAAACTGAATATCAAAAAACATGCTGGAGCCCACCATGATTCAAGGCTCACAAGTCATCGAACAGACTGACTTGGGGAAGTTGAGAAAGGTAAGTAAATGACATAAAAGTACTTCAAACTAAATGGAGGAAAACCCGATCATCGTGGTCAACAGTCTCCTGATTCTGTTTAAGCCACAGGGACTTGAATAAGAAAAACAATGCATGGAAAGATTGCCAGGGAAATGAACTACTTTGTTTTGTACTAAGAACAGGAGAAATTGGGGTTGAGTATGTGCTTAACGCTAAACACGCCTGCAAGCCTCAGCCTGGTGAGAGGCAAGAGAGAGCCTGTCACTTTGTGTCTAATGACTTGCCTGTGAGTTTACTTCAGTTTATTCAGATAGCATAATTCAGATTGTTTTAATCTGAGTCAAGTTTTTTGTATTTGTGTCCCTGGAAAAATTGATGAATATGTCTTCTCCATTGTGTGTTTTCTGAAATTCTATTGTCTTAGAATCTCTCAGGCATCCTGTAACGTCTCAGAATTGTAATGTCAGGCATGTCTCCAAATTGTCTTAATTATCACCAGATTTCCATTCTGTCTGTTGAACTTGGACCCTACATTACACTGACTGTGCTGAGTAAGTTTATAATGTATATCTGTGATGATGGCTCAGTACTTGATTGTTTAATTAGCATTTTAGTTCACATGGCTTCTTGGTAATTAATATTTAGCCTATTATTTTTTATGATAATGTTAATTAGAGACATAACACTGTTTCTCAAAGGAGATGAATTATTATATATGCAAATATATAACAGTTCAAATATATAGTACAAATAATAAAAATATATAAAGATGATGATACAATAATACATTTAAACGGTTCTTATGTCTCAAATTGTCACGTTATTTTGGTCTGTTGGGTTTTGGGGGTCTGTCTTGTCTGTCGTCTAGTGTTCGGTAACCCTTGTCATGTCTGTTACCCCAGTGATCCCTCTGCATGTCTGTCTCTGTTTTCCCCTGCTCTCTCTCTCCCTGCCTGTGCCTTGTTAGCCTCATGTCTTTCACCTGTGTTGCTCCCGCCCTGTTAGTCCCTGTGTATATATACCTGGTGTTTCTGTCTTGTCCTTGTTGGGTCATTGTTTATTGTCACCCAGTGTTGCAGTTTGTGCTTGTGTCTTCAACCTTACTCGCTGTGTCTCCCTGTTACCCTGCTCATTTTTGGATTCTGGTTTTCACCCTTTTGGATTTCTTTTTTGTCAGCCTTTGTTTTTGGACTCAGTCAATCAGCCACTCTGTTTGTAAGTGTGCTCGTCTTTTGTTGTATTAAAACCCTTCTCTGAACTGTTCCTGCTGGCTTTCGTGTCCTGCATTTGGGTCCTACAACCTGCTTCACCACCCACTTATTGTGATACAAATTGGTTGCTATGCAAGCTGGAGCAGCCCATAATTAAACTTATAAGATACTTTCTCATTTGGTTTTTGATTCTCTCAATTCATTCATTAATTGTAATTTATCTATTTGGTGTAAGATGAGTGTCTAAGTGCTGTGAATGATGTAATATGACATATTTAGTATATGCACAGCAACACCTGCTTGTTGAACAATTAAACATGTCTGTTGTAATAATACTGTTTAATTTAGCAGGTGAAAAATACATGTTGGAATATATCATGACTATTCTCCACTTGTCTTCATGCGGCATCTGCGTGCATGGCACATCATCTCTCTCTCTCTAATTGTTGGCATACATACCACAATCCTGCAACTGCACAGTACTCAACCTGAAGAAAATTGAGTTCCCCTTTCATTAATTCTTCAATTACTTTGCAATAACTTACAGTATATCAGTTGCATCCACAGTAGCAGCTTTCATTACAGTCATTCTGACTTTTAATTAAAAAAAAAAAAACTGCTGGCAACTATTACCTGATAGTGTAAGATGATAGTGCGTACGCATGTGCGATAGACATTCTGACTCTGTATGTGTGCGAATGTCTGTATGTAGTCATTTTCTCCTTTCACATTACAATTATGGCTGCCTAATGGAAACACCATTTAATAATGTACACAAGTAACCTTATAGATTCCATTTATTGCCTTTTTTTATAGCATGCATAACCCTCGAAAGGAGGAAGGAACTGAAGAAGAAACTGTTGGTTGAGGAAAGGTTTAGCTATAGCAAGCCCTGTAATTGTAAGGATGTCAAGTTCTAATAGCATTTCTTACCTCTTTCTCATGACAAAAAAACAAATAGATTAGATTAGTTACTTTGCCCCCCACTGGTTCAAGTCAGCTCATTACATGGTCTGAGGTTTGTAGAAAAATTCCACTGTATACAGAATAAAAGCTTCCTGCTCTTCTTCCAAAGCCCCACTGAACTGTTTACCTTGTCTGATTTTCAGCCAAAACTCAAAACAATATAACAGCAAGAATAATAACAACAGCAGCAAAGTCTAGCAGGCATTTATATAAAATTCCTGGGTTATGAATAATTGATATTCTGCTGGGGTCAGTCACCAGCACTGCTGTGTTGTTTTGCTGACACAGGTCCTCATTAGAACCAGTTGCTGATTAAAAGCAAGCCAATTTCGTCATCCTCCTATTCCCCCTCCTTCTCCCATCTTCTCTTCCTCACTCCGCCCTTCCCTGTGCTGTTGGTTCAACATCAAAGGGAACAATTTGCATAGAGCGAGAAGGGAGTACTGAGAGCCAACCTTGTTTAGCTAGTCAGTGTTCTGGTGATGCTTAATGGCTGCTGACAGATGAAAGGAAAACTGTTCCACTACCCAAGTACAGCATCTTCTTTTTCGAACTGCCATGATAAAAGATAATTCTCTCAGTAACTGAACATCCTCTCAACTATCTACAAGTATGCACATAATAATTAGAGTTTGAGTGAGAACAATAACACAAACACTTCAGTCACCATTTATGATGTGCAATGAGCTCCTCACTATATAATTGACTTGTATATGATTACTGGTTTCACTATCTTGCTTTGGCTATTATGTGCAATTAACCATGCAGATCAAGAGCTTGATGACCAAACAGAGATTGTTAAAATGATAAGTGATTCTTATCTAACATTATTAATACCTGACCACAATGTCACAATGTGTGTATGTGTTTGTGTCTACATGCCTGAGCATGTGTTTACAAGCTTGTATGTATACTTGCTATGCATCACTGCTTTACATCAGCCCTAATGAGATTATGGGTTCTAGTTTCATGGCAGCGCACAGACTGGCAGAAGGAGCTCTACACAAGTTGATATTTTCTTGACCTTTTCCCACTTATAAGGTATATTTGTTCCCAGCGTAGCGCAACGATGGCATGAAAATGTGCTAAAAGAAGGGTTTTTCAATCAAATGAGCATGCAAGGTTTTGCTGCATGTTTGTTAACATTGGTTAAATCACTGAACTCAAATGGCGTACACCCAAAAATATTCAGACTAATAAAACCGTGTGTACGCACACTTGTAAATAAGTTCCCTTTTATAAATCACAATCAACTTGAAAAGGGAACTATGAGCTCTTACTAGTATTTATTGCTGCTCTTACTAGTATGTATTGTCAGTTGTAGATCTGTATTTGATGCTCTGTTGATGCTTGTATGTTTTTCCTCAAATGTAAGTCGCTTTGGATAAAGAGTAAATGTAAATGTGGGCATGTGAGGGAGCTCCACATCAAACGCCCATAGTTGCCTATAAATGGTCAGTGCAACACCCCTCATGAATATTAGTACGTACTGACTGCATGAAGAAAAGAAGGCAAATTCTGACAGAAAAGCTAAAACACCGACATCGATTTGATCCTGGTTTGGCATTTGTGTATCTCCAGAGAAACATAATTCAAGCTGATGTTGACATGAACGTTGTGTAAAATTCCATAAAAGTTTATCTCATGTGGTGGTCTTTATAATTGTCTAATGGAAGAGGAGTGAACTAAGAGCTTAGGGACATTATGGTAAAAGGTTCCAGCTTGTTTGCTGTTTTACAGTTTGTGGTTTCTCTGTGTCCAGCGGACAGATGAGTTAGCTTGTTAGCAAGGGCTGGAGTTGAGGGGAGGTGGTACGATCTACTAAAAGAAGACATTTGACTGTAATTTGGTCATTTTCTTCAGCTTTTCCTGTTGAAATGGTCTTGAGAAATTTGATTTGATTGAATTACTGGTGGTCGAATGTTGGAAAAAGTTTGGTCTGGTGAAAAGGTGCATGTCTGAATACAAGTTGAAGATAACCACTGGAGACTTGATTTACAAAATGCCCTTTTATCCAACAATGCAGAAAAGATTTGACGTTTGGATAGAAAGGAGAGGCACAAGTATACTGTAATTGTATAGAGGAAAGGTAAGACATAATGCATGAGTTCTTCAAAGATGTTAAAGGACTTTTGTGCACAAATAAATGTGTTATCACTGGCAAAATCATAAATATTTATTTTATTTTAATATGTCCGGTGGAATATCAAACAGGTCCCATTATTGAACAGGAAATTGTAGGCTAAACGTTTCATTTTCTGGTAGTTTTCCCCTGTAGGGTCTATCTGCAGTCAGACTGAACAAATCTTGCCTTTTTTCTAACACAGAACACAGTATTGCCATTAATTGTAATGCATAGTCATTCTGTAATCAACTACATGGGTGACCTATGACAGCCTGTAAGTATATACATAGAAGACCTTTAAGTGACATTGTTTCTGTTTATCTATATTGGCCTGATGCTGATCCACACTAGCTTGATTTAGAGCCTGCCTATAAACAAATGAGCTGGATGAGCAGTATTACTTCCTTTTAGTGTGCCTTTTTCCTCAGTGGGTTCCGACTCTACCAAACCACTTTATCGTCTTTACCGTGTGACCTCCATCAATATCCATCTCACCTATCAGCAAGCATGTAAGCACCGCCAGGGAACGGGGTGCAGTGGGTTGGGGGTCATGTTTTAGTGAATCATATTGGCTCATCCTGCCAGAGTCAGGCCACAGTAACCACCACTGAAAGGATGCAGACCAGTTTTACGCCAGACACACATCATTTAGTATTAAGGGCATAACTGGAATTGTATCATTTCCTGTGAGATTACAGGCAGGGTTGGGTTTAGGTCTGGAGACTGGCTAGGCCACGCCAGAACCTTGAGATGCTTCTCACAGAGCCACTCCTTGGTTATCCTGGCTGTGTGCTTCGGGTCATTGTCATGTTGGAAGACCCAGCCTCGACCCATCTTCAATGCTCTAACTGAGGGAAGGAGGTTGTTCCCCAAAATCTTGCAATACATGGCCCCGGTCATCCTCTCCTTAATACAGTGCAGTCGCCCTGTCCCATGTGCAGAAAAACACCCCCAAAGCATGATGCTACCACCCCCATGCTTCACAGTAGGGATGGTGTTCTTGGGATGGTACTCATCATTCTTCTTCCTCCAAACACGGTTAGTGAAATTATGACCAAAAAGTTCTATTTTGGTCTCATCTGACCACATGACTTTCTCCCATGACTCCTCTGGATCATCCAAATGGTCATTGGCAAACTGAAGACGGGCCTTGACATGTGCTGGTTTAAGCAGGGGAACCTTCTGTGCCATGCATGATTTCAAACCATGACGTCTTGGTGTATTACCAACAGTAACCTTGGAAACGGTGGTCCCAGCTCTTTTCAGGTCATTGACCAGCTCCTCCCGTGTAGTTCTGGGCTGATTTTCTCACCTTTCTTAGGATCATTGAGACCCCACGAGGTGAGATCTTGCATGGAGCCCCAGTCCGAGGGAGATTGACAGTCATGTTTAGCTTCTTCCATTTTCTAATGATTGCGCCAACAGTGGACTTTTTTTCACCAAGCTGCTTAGCAATTTCCCCGTAGCTATTTCCAGCCTTGTGGAGGTGTACAATTTTTGTCTCTAGTGTCTTTGGACAGCTCTTTGGTCTTGGCCATGTTAGTAGTTGGATTCTTACTGATTGTATGGGGTGGACAGGTGTCTTTATGCAGCTAACGACCTCAAACAGGTGCATCTAATTTAGGATAATAAATGGAGTGGAGGTGGACATTTTGAAGGCAGACTAACAGGTCTTTGAGAGTCAGAATTCTAGCTGATAGACAGGTGTTCAAATACTTATTTGCAGCTGTATCATACAAAAATAGTTAAAAAATCATACATTGTGATTTCTGGATTTATCTTTTTTTTTTTTTTAGATTATGTCTCTCACAGTGGACATGCACCTACGATGACAATTTCAGACCCCTCCATGATTTCTAAGTGGGAGAACTTGCAAAATAGCAAGGTGTTCAAATACTTATTTTCCTCACTGTAGGAGGAACAGGTCAGGTTAAACAAGATGAAGTCAATTTTATAATGATTACAGGGCTCAATTGGCCCCATTTTCAGCAGGTGCTGACTTAATCCAGGCTCTGGATAATGACATTCTACCCTTGTGTTGACCTGTGATATTTAGGGTACTATTGAAGCCACAACTCTCTTACCATGGCATATGGTAATGTGTTGATTAATCAGTTTCAAGGAATTTTGCCTTCTCTTGGTGAAGGATAATATATATCCTATTAAGCTATGAAAAAGTTTTTTATGTTTGGCATTTATATCTAAAGAGCTTTACTGTGTGCACAGACATCACCGCTGTTACCGTCAAGTTAAGTGTTTTTTTTATGACAATAATCATCATCATAAAACTCACAAAAAAGACAAGAAAAGATGGGAGTGAGGCCAGTTAGGCATTTAATTACAACCACATGACCCTAACCTCAGACTCTTGTCAAGGAGTGGTGCCTTTATTGAAACCATTGTTATTACGCCAACAAATGGGTCTTTCTCAGAATTCCCTTTAATCCCTTGTGATAAATTAAGAGTGAACCGAATCACTTTGATTTCAGTTTGCTCTGTTGATTTCAGTTTTCTCTGTTTGCAATTTGGTGTTGTTTCAAATTCCTCACCACCATGACTATAAGCCACATTGTCTTAATGAAGACATGGATTTGCTTTCCTTCTTGTGATATTTCACCTTAATACATTTGCTTTTATCATTAGAGGTTTTGTGACATTGGCTAAATGTAACCAAAGTCCAGGTCTTGTTCCAAATGTTTTTCAGTTGCTGGGAGCATGTGATGGATGGTTCTCTAGTAAACTGGGTTTATGATTGACCTTTCACCTGCGCATTGTCTTCATCACCAACAATACATCAGCATTAGAAAACCTACAGGAGAAAACAGAAGCAGCCCAAGTTGACCAATCACAGTTCCTACAATCTCCACAACTCCATTGCCACCAGTTGGCGTTTAGTTACATTACACAGAGGTGCATGTTGGAAATAACGTTGACTACCCTTAACGCACATCTATACAGCTTCTACAGCATTTATGAAGACATAATTTTTGAAAAACAAAAACAATAAAGCATGTCAGACTGCAGCAATAAGGTCTTGAATTAGTCTCCCAAATAAGCCTCTATTGCAGTTTATGATGCTCCATGTAAATGTATTGGCACTTAAAGTAGTATGCACAAAGTAGTGCTCATTAGACAAATCAACACATATATATATATATATATATATATATATATATATATATATATATATATATATATATATATATATATATATATATATATATATATATTATTTGATAGGATTGAACTAAATATTCTAGTATGTTTGTATTGTGTATGATTTCTTTGAGAGACTGAACTTGATGTGATCTCATCAACACATTGAAATTGATAAAACTACTGACATTTGCAGTAACATTAGTGTATGCTAAATTAATTAGATTAAAAAAAGTTTTGGTGAATAAGAGGAACTATACTGTATTTATCAAGTGTCAGAGTAGTAAATTCGAGAGTGGCAAATATTTAGTTTTACTTTCAGGAACAGTGGTAAAGCAGCATTTTATTACTTGTTCTGGCTATTGTAGCTTACAATAACACATCAACATAGTTCTTAACATCCCATCCACAATCTCACATTAGCACACTGGTGGTCATGTATACAAACTACACACAACTCCTTAAGGCTGTGTTCAAATGGTCGAGGCAGATGGCCGCCCACCCTGAGTCATTGTTCTGCTCGAGGTTTCTGCCTCTTAAAAGGAAGTTTTTCCTTGCCTCTGTCGCCAAATCACAACAACAGTTATCTCACAGCGCTTTTCATAAAAGAGCAGGTCTAGACCATACTCTATGATGTTATTTACAGAAGCCCAACAACTCCCACTAAGAGCAAGCACTAGGTGACAGAGGCAGAAACCTCAAGCAGAACCATGGCTCAGGGTGGGCGGTCATCTGCCTCGACCGGTTGGGGGGGGGGGAGCACAATATACACACAGAGGAAAAAGGAAAACTATATCTTTAGATAATACATCATAGAGGTGCTTAGGCCCCAGAACAATAACTTCAGTTTCATCTGAGTTTAACATTAGAAAATTACAGGTCATCCAGGTTTTAACACCCTGAAGGCACATTTGAAGTTTAGCTAACTGATGAGTTTCATCTGCATAACAATGAAAGTTTATGGAATATTTCCTGATAATATTGCCTAAAGGAAGCATATATAAATTGAAGAGGATTGGTCCGAGGACAGATCCTTGTGGAACTCCATGACTAACTTTGGCGTGCATGGAGGACTCATCGTTAACATGTACAAACTGAAATCGATCTGATAAATAGTATAAATAGGACTTAAACCAGCTTAGAGCGGTTCCTTTAATACCAATGAAATGATCCAGTCTCTGTAATAGAATCTGATGGTCAATGGTATCAAATGCAGCACTAAAATCTAATAAAACCAGTACAGAGACAAGTCCTTTGTCTGATGCAATTAGGAGGTCATTAGTAATTTTCACCAGTGCTATCTCTGTGCTATGATGAGCTCTAAATCCTGACTGAAAATCCTCAGACTATTGCTCTGTAGAAAGTCACACAGCTGTTTAGCAACTGCTTTCTCCAGGATCTTAGAGAGAAATGGAAGGATAGATATAGGTCTATAGTTGGCTAAAACATCCGGATCAAGTTTGGGCTTTTTCAGAAGAGGTTTAATTACAGCTACTTTAAAGTACTGTGGTACATAGCCCGTTGATAGAGATAGATTGATCATATCTAGTACAGAAGTGCTGACTAAGGGTAAAACATCTTTAAGCAACCTAGTCGGGATGGGGTCTAAGAGGCAGGTTGATGGTTTAGATGAAGAAATTATTGAAGTTAGTTGGTAAGGTTGAGGGAAGCAAAACAGTCTAAACATATCTGGTTCTACAGCGTTAAGAGATAAGTTGGTGCCAGTTGAGGGCAGGTCTTGGTGAAATTTGTTTCTAATAGTTAGAATTTGATCATTAAAGAAGCTCATGAAGTCATAACTACTGAGAGCTATGGGAATACTTGGCTCAATAGAGCTGTGACTCTGTCAGCCTGGCTACAGTGCTGAAAAGAAACCTGGGGTTGTTGCCATTTTCCTCTATTAATGATGAGTATTACGCTGCTCTGGCATTACGGAGGACCTTCCGATGAGACTATCTTCACTATTAAGACTATCACTATTAAGACTATCTTGCCAAATTAAACGAGAATTTTCCAGTTTGGTGGAACGCCAATTCCTCTCAAGTTTCCGCGATATTTGCTTTAATTTGCGAGTTTCAGTATTATACCATGGAGCTAACCGTCTTTGTTTTATTATTTTCTTTTTTAGAGGGGCTACAGAGTTGAGTGTCATTCGCAGCGAGCCTGCAGCACTATCAACAAGATGATCGATTTGGGAGGGACTGAAATTAGCATAGGAGTCCTCCGTTACTTTGTGACTTGATAATGAATTTAGAGCTGATGGAATCGCATCCTTAAATTTAGCTACAGCACTATCAGACAGACATCTTGTATAGAAATTTTTGCCCAATGGCGTGTAGTTCAGCAATACAAACTCAAAAGTTATCAAACCATGATTGGATTAAGAGGGATTCTTTGGGAACACTATTTAAATGTTCAATTTCAATACCATACACCAAAACAAGGTCGAGGTTGTGGTTAAAACAGTGAGTCGGTTCATGAACACAGAGAAGCCAATAGAATCTAACAGAGAGATAAACGCAGTACTGAAGCTGTCATTCTCAACGTCCACATGAATATTAAAATCCCCTACAATAATAACTTTGTCTGTTTCAAGGACTAAAGTTGACAAAAACTCTGCAAATTTAGATAAGAATTCAGAGTACGGACCAGGTGTTCGGTACACTATAACGAAAAGAATTGGTTGCAGTGATTTCCAACTTGGGTGCGAAAGACTAAGAACAAGGCTTTCAAATGAGTTATAGTTTAGTTTAGGTTTAGAGCTGATTAGTAGGCTAGAGTCGAAGATAGCTGCAACTCCACCTCCTTGGCCTGTGCCTCCAGGAATGTGAGTATTAATATGACTGGGAGGGGTGGATTTTTTTTAGGCTAACATTCTCCATCACCCAGCCAGGTTTCAGTAAGACAAAATAAATCAATATCATAATCTGATATTAGTTCATTTACTAGTACACCTTTAGAAGAGAGAGATCTGATGTTTAAGAGTCCACATTTAATTTTCCTATTAGTTTGCACTATTGCTCTTGTGGTTTTTATGCAAGGCTCCTCTCTCTTCTGTTTACCTTTGATTTAACTAATTTCGATGGTTGGGGGACAGACACCGTCACAATAGGATTTTCACTAAGTAACTCCTGAAATGGAGGAGCAGAGAAGTGTGTTAGATTGCGACTCTGCCTCCTGGTCTCAACTCTGGGTTGTCATGGAGTTAACTGCCTGAAAACTACACTTTTATTGGCTTAATTTTTCAGGAAGTGAGACAGACACTGATTTGACTTAAGGTCAGATGATTGACTCGCCCAGTCATTCCACAGTTTGGCCCTAAAAAAACAGTAAAAGTCAGCACTTCATCCTCAATAATTGTGTAATTTCCATTCCATTGTGCTGGGTTTGACACAATTCTTCACCCATTTTCCTCTTTTACATAATAATGGTTTCTAATTGTTCAGACAATGCAGTAACAGAAAATGACTTCTCTGCTTGGTTCTGCTCACAATTGAAATTCTCAAAAGCATCTCACTGGGGATAGACTAGACAAGCATTGTATTTCTCCCAAGATGGCAAGGCAGATCTAATCTGGAAAACAATGGCAATACATTGACACGCAGACAACAAGATTAAGGTAAAAATGATTATGCTATTAGAAATATACACATTGATAGGCTAGGCTATATACTTAAATTACTTGTTATCTAGCTAGCACAAGCTAGCGGTAACAGCAAACTGCTCCCACATGCGATCAGAAAGCAAACAAAGCATTGGAAACAAACAATAACTACATGGTTTGCCAGCTAAGTAATCATAAAGCATAGGCAATTAATAATTTTTTCGTGTCATGCAGCCTAGTCAATGACACTGACAGCAAAGGAAACAAACAGTGCGAGTGGCTTAGCACACCTCCTAAGTTACCTACCTACCTTATCACACACACAAGCTCAGCAGTGGCAATTCACAAATTAATAGATGGCCTACCTTTTCTTGTAACCTCATTAAAAAAAAAAAAAAACCTTGCAAACAATGTCCTCTGAGAAGTTAAATCCACAACATGAGTTTTGAGATTTAGGTACGCTGGCGTTCAACAGGTTAAATCCATAACAAGTCATTTTTGAGGATCCTACTCTTGTCACACTGTGGGCGTGTCTGCTCTGTTTTGGTTCTCAGTCATGTTGTTTGTAGTCTTGTTAGTATCTGTCTTATAGTATGTTGAGTTTTGGGTTCTGTTCATTGCCCGGTGTCCAGTATCTGTTATATAGTTAAGTCTGTGTTTTGAGTTTCAGTTAAGTGTGCCTTTTGTTTGTTTAATTAAACCTTTGAACTGTACCTGCTCCGCACGACGTGTCCTGCATTTGGGTCCACCTACCTGCCTCACCACGACAAACTATGACAGCTCTGGCATTCATCCAGAGAATTTGAGCAGGGAATTTTGGAACATGTCTCAGATAACAGAGAAGAGGGTTTACAAGCCCATCATGACAACGAATCCAATGACCCGGACTGGCTTTGTGCATTTCACAAGACACTGTTTCAGAAAAGCCAGGACTCACAGAACATTGGGGGATGGGACAGGTGGTCATGGCTGACTATAGGCGAATGGAACCAGCACCTTTTGTGCTGATAAAAATGTTGACTCCATTGTACATCATTCTTGGTGCTTTCCTCCTCCTGACATGGTGTGTGATTCCTTGTGTTAGATCTATGATTGCTACAACTATTAAATCTTCTATGGGCCAGTATATGCAACTACCAACTGAGCTAACTGATTCAATGGAGTGGACCTTTCAGTGGGGGAGAAAGTGAAATAATCTGAACCATTTCTTTGAATTTGAATGACAAATTATGATAATGCACATCGGTTACTCATTGTTTATTTTAGGGCTGCACGATTTGGAGAAAGTCATATTGCAATTATTGTGGACAATATTGCGATTCGATAGTAATGGAACAAATGGTACTATGAGTGTACTTGCTTAATTATCACCTCCACTGTCAGGCCAGGAAATACACGCAAAAAATACAATAAGTGTGCGATTTGACAGGAAACGCATTAACAAATTATAAAGTTTAATCACGTAGACATAGGGGGAGGGTTTTTTTTCCCGTTGATTTATTTAGTCAACATTGTAACGGGAAAGTAGCAGGCTAATTCCTTTCAACTAGTAGGCTTAAGTTTTTTTCTATTTATTCTGTTACAATAGGACGTTAACTCCGTCCATACAGCTAGCCAAACATCGCCGTTGATTAAGAGTGTAACTTAGCCTCTCTTCCAGTACACACACACACACACACACACACACACACACACACACACACACACACACACACACACACACACACACACACACACACCTCATTCATAATTTCCCTTTGAAGAGTAATAAGCTATATACTATGGCATATTACTGCTATCAGCTGAATTTAATAGGAAGAACGGACAACTGTGGGAGCTGGACTACAATTTGAGCTTCGTGGGGGTCTGTAGTATAACGGACGTTACTGGCAGAGATTAATAAATAGGCCTAAATAATAGAAGCCTGGACAGAGACTTCATTGCTCATTACGTGGTCAACACTTTCTCTCACACACACACACACACACACAGCAGCCCACTACTTGCCCCGGATGTGTGTGATACTGCAACAAAGTTTAAGTTTCAAAAGCCTGAAATAAACCAACAAAGACTACTGCTCAAGAAGAGACTCACATCCCGCCCTTTATGGCATCATACTGTAAAAACTGACCGGCCTGACAGTGGAGGTCTGCAGTTGGGCCCCCCTCGAAATACTGACATTTTGAAATATGTATTTCTCAACTTGAACAAAGTTAAACAATAAGCAATATTTATAACTAAGTAAAACAGAACAAGGGGAGCGTGTTCTACGGAGGAGGCAGCTAGAAGCAGCAAATATTGGCACACTGGCTCAATGTCCATCTGTCTAATGCAGCGGCGCGGGTGCACGGGGCTCAGCATTGTATTCCCCAACCTGGTTCAATGTCCATTCTAAAATTGGTAAGCGTTCTTGTTGTTCTTTAATGTGCATTATCGGTTTTCGCAGTTCATAAAGTGTAATTTTTATTACTTGTAGCGTGCGGCGGCTAGGCTTAGGCCTTAGTTGGTGCGCGCTCGCCTCCAGCGCGGGGGTGCGAATTTATTCTCAACTGCGGTGTGTATTTCTTTCTCCTTTTTCTTTCTTGCTACATATGACCGGGACATTCCTTACATTATATTGTTTCCCAATTTATAGGCATTGACGTTGAACTTTTCCTCGCGGGTTTCCCCTTCTTTGATGGTCCTTACAAGTTTGACGGCCTTCTTTCTGCTCGTAATCCACCAAAGTAACTTCAGGTCTCAGCCTATCAGCTCATCATCCAGGTGGGATGCACAAACTGGGAATAGACTAACGGGTAGGACTGATTGTACCCACATTGGAACAGTTTTGCTGCTGCTGTTATTGGGACTGATATAGTCTACAGGTATTGGTTCTGTTAATACCTCATGTGGTTTTGTGAATGGAGAGTGTGTGTGTGGCCTATGTTTTATGCATTTAAAATAGATGAAGTATATTTTGGCAAATTGAAAATTATAAATAAAGCTTTATATTTGTGGATGCATGTCTCTGTTCACTCAGTTCTAGGACCTGTTACACTGTCCTGTAGGATAGTGTTGGCGTAGTTATTCTTGCTTATTTGGTTCCCTGATAAAGGTATTTTTTAGTTCTTTTCAGTTTGTAGGGACTTAATTCTAGTATTGTTTATATATAATTCCACCCTCGAGTCGCTACAAACTTGGCGTTGTCGGCAGGATTACTGATGAACAGACATAGAATGTCACTGGTATGAAAGTAAATTAACACTGTTCTAGGTAAAGTATAGTGCTGAATCCAGATCGCCTTGATGTGGTGTTCCTAATTTTGTGGTCACATAATTAAAGGTGCTTCATGCATTTTTGAAATTTTTTTTTGCTTGCAGTGTTATTTGAATTTGCATGCCTTGTTTGCAATGTTGTTTACTTGCAGTGTTATTTGAATTTGTGTTTTGTTTTTTTGCTGTGTGCCTATTTTTATTGACTGCATTGGGTTTGCACCATGAATGTGTAGCTGCTAAGGTATCATACTGTCATTGGTAAAGAGGATTGCATTATTACTGCCAACAGTTGAACAGTGTTATTGTGAACAATACTGCAGCAGAATTTCTTGGTCCATTGTTTTTGAACCTCCCCCTTTTGGGTCGAAATGGAGGACCAGCTCCGAGAACTGCAAGAGCAGGTGGCTAAATTGAGAGCAGATAATGAACGGTTACAACGGGAGCGTTCTAATTCTGTTTCAGATGCTGGTGCCGGGCCCTCTACTGCTTCTGATCAACCTACTGTTCCCCTAGTGCATAGTAACACAGAGCGGCTGTTTTTTGTCCTCCGGGACCACAAGTGTCCCATGTTCCGGGGTAGAGTAGGTATAAATCTGGGTGAGTGGTTAGAGGAGGCGGAAGCCTGTACAAGAGCTATCTTCCCCAAGCCGATCGGGCATTTTTCCTGTTTGACCATCTTGAAGGGGAGGCACGCGAAGAAATTAAGTACCGTTCCGCAGCTGAACGGTGTGATCCCACAAAAATTACTAGTATTCTAGAGGAGCTGTATGGGTGCTCCGAGTCATATGTAGCACTGCAAGAAGCCTTCTTTTCCCGTAGGCAACAAGAAGGAGAGACGTTTTTGGAGTATTCCCTCGCCTTACTGTCACTAATGGAAAAAGTGGAACAGCGAGCTCCTGACCACATGGTCAATTTTGAAGTATTATTGCGAGACCAATTCGTTGAACATGTGATAGATTGTTCACTCCGCCACGCACTTAAGCAATACGTGCGGCTTAATCCAGGGACCACATTGCTCGACTTCAGAGGCGAGGCTATCAGGTTGGAGCGTGAGGGGCTGCCAGTGGGTGTGCATGGCAGAAGCCACTCCCTTCAGTTTTCTGGACCTAGTATGTGGTGCAGGGTGGCCACCAGCAGTCGGGAGGCGGTTCACCGTCCTCAGAGGTGAGTGAGGTGAAGGAGCTATTGCGGTGCCAGCAGGAGCAACTGGACCGTCTCACGCAGAGTATTGCTCAGTTACGATCTTCTCGACGTGGACGTTCTCCTCGCCCTGGCCCCTTTATCTGCAGGCGCTGCCCGCAGCCTGGCCATTTTGCTCAGGACTGCGATGGGCCTCGCGTTCAGTCTCGTCCTCGTTCTTCCAACTCCGGTCATGCACAGCCTCATCGATTGCCGGAAAACTAGAGCCCACCGTGCTGCAGATCCACAGCTCGGGTGGGGCATCCACTGGCTCAGAAGATATTTCAGGTTCTTCGGCTGATGCTTCTAAACTTATCGCGTCCTGCCCCCATATCGAGGTAGACATGGCTGGTGTTGAGGTGCCATGCTTGGTGGACACAGGATCCATGGTGTCCACGATGACTGAGAGCTTCTTCAGAGAGTATTTTGAGTCGAGCGGGGAGGAGCGTATTAAGGCTTGCCGCTGGTTGTATCGGCTACTTGTGGGGTTCTAGTTGTGAAGGATCCGCCATGCGTGTCCGCTGTCCCTGGCATCCTAGGGATGAACATGATCAGGAGGTGCAACCAGGAACTTTTTGGGCAATATGGGCCGGCGTTGTTCAACACCACTCCTGTGGTAGACTCTCCTTCATCCTTGGTCCACGCACTCCAGAAGTGTCATCTGGCTTCCCAACAGCCACTCCCAACACAACCAGGCAAGGCCCGGTTGCGGGGAAAGCAGGCCTGCCGCATTCCCGCTGGAACGTTGAAGATTGTGCCTGCTATGTGCGCTGAGCACTACTCTGGCACCACAGTGCTCTTTGAACCTTTGCAGTCTGGCCTGCCTGCTGGCTTGCTCGCTTCCCCTGCTTTGGTACAAGTAGTCAGGGTAACTGCTTATGTTCCAATTGTCAATGTTGGTGACCACGATGTACTGCTCTACCCCCGTACCCATTTGGGTACCCTGGACAGCGGCAATGCGGTGAGTCTCCCAGCTGGAGTAACAGAGGATTCGTCAGTGGCTGTGAGCATCTCCTCCCAAATTGCTGCCTCCGCTCCAGACCCCGTTGCAGCAGTTGACCTATCCCCTCTGCCCACAGAGGATCAGGAGAGGGTGCGGGCGTTACTTGGAAAGTACACTGCCATATTTGCTGCACATGATCCGGATTTAGGGCGTACTAACCTGATCACTCACGACATCCCCCTCTTGGATGATGTCCCAGTCCGGCAGCGATACCGCTGTATCCCCCCCCGTCGGAGTACAAGCTGGTGAAAGAGCATATCAACAAGCTCTTGGAAACACAAGTCATACGGAAGAGATCCAGCCCATATGCATCACCCATTGTCTTGGTCCGAAAGAAGGACGGAAGTTGCTGGGAAGCGGTCAAGGAAGAAGGGTGACCAGAGTACCACTGGGGCCTGGACGGAGGAGTGTCAGCGGAGCTTCGAGGCCCTTAAGGCGAAGCTCACAGCTGCCCCAGTGCTTGCTTACACTGACTTTTCGCTCCCCTTCATCCTAGAGGTAGACGGCAGTCACGCCGGATTAGGTGCAGTGCTTTCCCAGAAGCAGGAAGGTGAGGTTCGACCTATTGCGTATGCCAGTTGTGGACTGCGTCTGACTGAGCGCAATATGTTGAACTATAGCTTCATGAAATTGGAGCTATTGGCCCTTAAGTGGCAGAAAAGTTCAGGGAGTATCTGTTGGGCCACAAGTGTGTGGTCTATGCAGACAACAATCCCCTGAGCCACCTTGCCATTGCCAGACTAGGTGCTGTCGAGCAGCGCTGGGCAGCTCAACTGGCCTCCTTTGATTTTGAGTTGCGTTATAGGTCAGGCAAGTCGAACTGTAACGCTGATGCGCTGTCTCGCCAGCAAGATGTTGGTTCACTAGGGACAACTGGTCTGGCTCCTGGCTTGGTGGTGCCCTTTCCACTGCAGCAAGTGGCACCTCCACCTGTGGAGGAAGCCACTCTGGCTGCGACCACAGTCTTACCGGGTTATCCCCCCGATGACATCCGTGCTCTGCAGAACGCGGATCCCGTCATCCAGGAGGTTATGGCGTTTGAGACAGAAGCGAAACCCTAACTTTGAAGAGCGACAGCGGTTTTCTCCGCCTGCCCTGATTTTGCTCCGTCAATGGGACAGGTTGGTTGAACTGGAAGGACTGGTGTACCGCCAGGTCTATCGACCGGATGGTGGTGAAGTTGTGCGTCAGCTCTTGTTGCTCAGTGCGCTGGTGGATGAGGTCTTAACGCAGGTGCATCAGGAGCACGGACATCAGGGAGTTGAAAGGACCCTCTCCTTACTGCAGCCCCGATGCTATTGGCCTGGGATGTCCAAAGCGGTGCGGCAATGGTGTGAACAGTGCGAGCGATGCCAAATCGCTAAGGACTCCCGGCCAAAGGCTCGGACCTTCATGGGTCACCTCTTGGCATCAAGGCCGAACGAAATTCTTGCACTCTTTCACTTTGCTGGAACCTTCGCAGAACGGAGTGGAAAACGTGTTGGTCATCACCAACGTGTTCAGCAAGTTCACTCTCGCCATTCCAACGCGAGATCAGCGAGCAGCAACTGTGGCACAAGTCTTGGTGTCCGAGTGGTTCTTGAAGTTTGGGGTCCCTGCGAGAATCTATTCGGATCAGGGTCGCAGTTTTGAGAGTTCCTTGATGCATCAGCTTTGTGCCCTCTATGGCATTGCAAAATCGTACACTACTCCTTATCACCCCACTGGAAATGACCAGTGTGAACAATTTAATCGAACATTGCACAACCTTCTCAGAACTTTGCCTGTGTCACGAAAGCGGGATTGGTGTGTTTGTCTACCTCAGCTATTATTTGCTTATTACACCACGCAACATCAATCCACGGGTGAGTCCCCGTTCTTCCTGATGTTTGGTCAGGAGCCTAGATTGCCTGTCGACTTCTTGTTGGGGAGAGTTGCAGACCCTGTCCCGGGGGAGCCACACGAATGGATCCGGGAACATCAAACGCGCCTTCGTTTGGCATTTGAGGGGGCTGGAGAGCGCCTTTGAATAGCTGCCAACCGCCGGAAAGAACATCATGACCAACGGGTGCGGGATGAACCTTTGAAGGAAGGTGACCTAGTGTTGGTACGCAATACTGGTGCAAGGGGCCGTTGTAAAATGCAAGACTTGTGGTACTCTGTTATGTTATTGTATGTTATTATAACCAGAACTGAAGAAGTCTCTTGGATGAGGGACGAAACGTCTTTTAGCATCTTCTAACAAGTCCAGTTGCCCTTGACCTCAACCTTCGTTGGATGAACATGTATACAATGCCTTGCAAAAGTGTTCACAAATCGATGGAGAGTATAAGTAGGCCTACTGGAGAGGAGCTAGAGCGGAGCGGGTGAGTCAAGCACGTCACTTTGTGTTGAAAAGTGGTGGGGACATAAGGGGTCAGATTAGGGGCGTGATGATACATTTGGGTCATGAGACGTGATGATGCACGAGAAGAAGATTTTTTGCACTATTTAGATTCAGTAGGTGATGCTGAAATATGTGTGTGGGGTCTGGGGGTCCTCCGCCTGACGATTTTGAGCATTAAACTTGGATTTTCTGCTTCAATTTAAGGTGGAAATGTCTGTTTTTATGAGGGAAAAGTATATTGCATTTTCTTATTGTGCAAATAAACCTTTCTCAAAGCATTTTCATTTGTTAGTTAACATTTCTTGGTGCAAGCTATTTTTCAGAACATTTTTAACAAATGCTTTCAAAAAGTGGTGGGGACAAAATCAGCCATTTGAAAATGTGGTGAGAACATGTCCCCAGCATCCCCAGTATAAATGACACGTATGGGGTCATTGGACCGGTTAGGGTCACACAGCAGTGTGGAGCTGTAGGCTCGTGTTTACTCCCTCAGAGGAGGGAGGGTGTTAAAAGTGTTTACTAATTTAAGTTTTCAGTCTTGTGTTTTCAGGTAAATCTTGTTACATGCTTTTTACATGCTTACTTTCTCTTTTAAGGAAGTAGTTGCGTTTAATTTGTTAATAAAAATCTTTATTTTGGTTGCACAGAATCTGTGGAGTATAAATCATTTAAGTATAATATTTAAAATTAAACATTAAATTAAAACTAATTTCATAGCATAACTAATATTACTTCTCATTTTACATTTACTCATTTTCCCAATAACTTTAATGGATTACTATTTCCAAAACATTATACAGTTACTAATCCAAGTAATGCTACGGTACTGAGTTACTGAATGCACCATCCTTGGCGTGAATGCGCACTGGACTTGATCAAGTCAGCTGTTAGTATAGTGTTACTACTTATTACTTACATAATCAGCATATTCAATACATTTTCATATACTGTATAGTTACCATAAGTTTAGGCCTATTATGAATATTATATTCCGGTTGAAAAGCAGTTATTCATCATTTAGAAAAGTTATCAAAAGTGATAAGTTAAATTACACTGTAAATTTACGTCAAGATTTGAACAGTATTAACCTTTTTTTCTTAAATACAGGCCTTTACTGTTAAATTACGCTCCATTAATGTTTTCTCAAACAGTACTTTGACAGAGTAATTGAAATAGTTAACGTAGGCTACTGTTACATTTTAAATAGGGTAACTTGTAATAGGTAACCTAGTACATTTCCAAAGTAACGTTCCCAAAACTGCCCAGTGTTACAGCAGTTTAATTTTGTGGAATGTTTCCATTTATAAAATCTATGTGCAAGAAAACAGTCTACATTGGTCTCTAAGTTATTATTGCTAAGTAAATACTTGTCAATAATCATAACCATTCATGCAGAACAGTTACAATAGGTTGTAGTCTTTTCATCATTTTTCCACTTCCCATGTTTTTATGTTTTGGGATATATGAGTGAAATACTCTGTACAGCCCTGCATCATCCATCCTGGCAACTGGTCCCCTCGCGCTGCTGTTCTGCTTGTTTTATTGGTGGGTGCCGTTGACTTCCCATCTCTGTTACAGCTAATGTTCTAATGTTACATACTGCAACTGGCTTTACTGGAGGGGAACGTAACAAACATTTCAAATACGCCCAGCATAAGTTACAGTATACTAACATGTGTACAGCCCGTCAGAGTGCTAAAATAGTTAAATTTAATCAAAAACTACAACACAGTCCCATAAAATACAGTCTGTGTGTGTTTGAATAAAAATCAAATCCCACATCTTCAGTTCTGAGTAGACCTCTCCCTGGTTCAGCTTCCCCTGTGCTGAACCCTGCCTCTGCTGATTGTACAGCTACATATGCATGAGAAGAACATCAGTAATAAATTTGACTAACAATCCATTTTCTAATTCTGTCTCTACATATCATTGCCTAATCATCCTTGCACACTGCCCCTGTACCTGTCACTGTTTTTTCTGTTTCCATTGACCTTCTCCTCCTTTTGCAGCTCCTCCTCTTTCTTCTCTCACTCTTGTTCAACATGAGTGGGATCATCATCACCCTGTACCTCTGCATCACCTCCACTGACTTTAACAGCTAATATACGTACAGACATAAAAAGATTCCTTGCTTATAGAAGGATGTTGTCTTGCCTGTTTATACATAGTGCACCTATTTCTTCTGCTGCTGAGTCCTGCCTCATCTGCAATTGCCACAGCAACTTCCAGCAAGGAGGCAGTCAGTTAATTTGGCGCATTCAGCTACATCTTTTTCTTATTTTTTTCGGCACCACATTTCTTTTTCCTCTCTTTTTCGCCATATTTACCTTCTCTGTAACACTTCTCACACAACCCTGGGCCTATAAAATGTAGCAAACCGGTGCAAAAGGTTTTGGATTAAACTCGCCCCAGATGGAAAGTAAACTCCTCTGATCGGCGCCGTTGAGCCAATCAGAATTCAGCAAAAACGAGGATCAGTCCAAAGTGGGAGGGGCAGCTCGTATCCCCCCTCAATAGTGAAAGTAGTTTGGCCCAGACTGACAGACACCTAAACAGTGTTGCGCTGCAGTTGACCAGTCCGCCAGCGCGGTCGCGGATCATTCAGTAAAACATTAGAAACTGAAAAATGCCAGTATTTAGGGACATTAAATCTGTTTAATGTAAGAAAAGCCATATGGAACTGTAGGCTAATTGGTTATGCCTTCTCTTGCTTCTCCAAAATCTAACATTAGAGGACAAAAAATAATTTTCAGAAAATAATAAATTGTCTTATTGATCTAAAATTGCCTGAGTCATACAAATGACTATTCTTTAAATGACATTGTTGAAAATTTCAGCAGTACCTTGTCATGTGCTTTAAATACTGCTGCTCCACTAAAGGTTAAAACGAGGTTGACTGACAGAAACTCCCCATCGTTCAACAATAACACTGTTAATAAGATTAGGAGAAACTGTCGAGAAGCTAAAAGAAAATGGAGGAAAGTAGGCTCACGGTTCAATGTAATATATGCAAAGAAGCCATGACTGTCTATAACAAAGCAATATGTCTGTCAAAAAGGGATTACTTTTCCAAGATTATGGCAGAGCATGCTGGAAACTCTAGAATATTATTTCCACTATTGACCAGCTACTCAGCACTGTCACCACACATATGCAGTTCTCTGCATCAAATTCATCAAAGAACTTCCATTGTTCTTCAAAAACAAAATATCTTTAAAAGCTGCAAGTAGCATTGCACCGGCTCGGGGAGAGATCACAGCTCTCCCAATGCGGCTCTGAAATGTCACTTGCTTGGGACACTGAATGAAGGACTTCCTATATCAAGTAGCATACCAAGTATAGTATACCAAGTAGCACTAGAAAGCACCCAGTAATCATACGTTATGTCCCAGTAAGTCAAGTGTGGAACACTCGTTAAGCTTTTATGTAAATCGCATGATGATTGTCATACAGAGCTAACTTCCTGTCCAGTAGGTGGACATATTGGACTGTAACTGACTATTGGCATGTAGATGTGTTCAGGGTGGGACCGTTATGAAGCATTTTAAGTTCCTGTGCCATGGTAAAGCATGGAACTTTACCGACACGCTGTGAAACGAAAACTCACAAGCTTCACAACATAACATCGTCAATGTCTTAATGGTTGTCTGAGATACTTTTAAAGTGGATCTGGCCAACCGGGTAGGAGTAGTTCACAGCATAAAAGTAGTCCCTTCCTGTTGCACTCGGTGGCCCTTTGACTATGAGTCATGAATATTGGCTTGTAGATGTGTTCAGGGCGGGACTCTTATCAAACATGTAAAGTCTGGTGCAGATTTGAGCATTTGACACCAGACGAGGCAGAGCTGATCTGTATACATTAGGTGTACATAATTCAGATAGGGGTTGCACTACACACTTTATGTTCCACTCCCACCATGCTCACTCCGCCTGTCTCACGGGTTGGTGTGTGGTATTGAGGTAGGATAGGCAGGTACAGTTCAATGATTTATTAAACAAAAGCAAGTCCAGAGAAACCAAAGTAAAATATATCCGCGAGCGGCAATGATCGGGATCCAAGCAAGTCGCGAAGAACGCAACATTTGACATTTTCAGAGGAGAAGAACAGATGCAGATGACTTGAGTGATGAAATAATTTGGGAAACGCAAACCTGATTTTTACAGCATCACCTTGGCATCAGAGTGTCATATGTACCTGGATAGTTTTGTCAGTTTAAACGCTTATGTCAGACGGTTAGTGATAAAATTCTGAAAGAAAAAAAAAAAATCACACATCATTTTGCCGGTTTTGGGTGTGTTGTCAATTATTTTGGTTGCATTGTATCCAACACTGAGCAAAAAAGAAAGTGTGCATACTGTACTAGTTATAACAAGATACTGAATATCACTGCAGACTCACCGTTTGACTGACCTAAAAACCCTTTGCAACACTATATAACACGATATCGGCCATCTACAGAATGTCTGTCGATTTTGGTAGCATTTGAAGAAAGACTTGTGGAGATATAGATGTTAATTGAATTAGCATATTCTGAAAAATATAGAGTGACTGACTTCTGAATTGACCATTGCAGTGAGGCAAACATTTGTCACACATCAGTGGGTGTGCTGAAAAGATTTCAGCTCTCTAGTGATTCTTAGATTTTTTGAAGTTTGAAATGAGAAATGTGTAGAAATTTACATTTGTTGTAATAAGCCACTCCCACTTTGAGCAATCATTACCAAATTTTATGCATCAACTGAGTAGTGACCTTAGATCATACATACCGAATTTTGTACGAATCCATGCAGCAAATTACGAGGTATAAACTTTTAGCAAGTGTAGTACCCTCTCGTGGAAGAACATCCCAGGACTGCCCAGCAAAGCTCAGACCAAACATCTGAACAGATGCGTCAAGTTTGGTGACAATAGCTTAAACCAATTTTGATTTATGGGCATTTATGCAAAAAAAACACAGATTGGGGTTTCATTATTAAATCCAGAGATTTAATCACACAGAAACAGACACCACATGGATCTTAATTACCCTGGTTATTTTCAGAATCAGAAATACTTTATTGATCCCGATCGGAAATTCTTAAATTGTTAAAGTTGCTCACTTTGCATATCAAGGTATTAAGGAATAGAAATAATTATAGAAAGATGATAAGTACAAAACAACAAGATCTATGATCTGAAAATATAAATATAAAGAAATGTAGATATGTACAGTATTTTATAGTATTAACAGAAATGTAATGATAAATAGTTGTGAATTCAACTGTAATAGTAATAATGAGTACGGGTAGAGTTGATAGATACAGTCCTTAAAAACTACAGTACTGGGACGGAGTAACCAGAGTTCTGAAGCATATAATATTGCACATTAGTATTAAAATTAAATAAAATGTGTTATACTTTATAATATAATAATTAGTAAATTATAAAAATATATTAAATTAAAAATAGTATTTTTTTCCCCTGATTTTACTTTGTTTGATTCATTCATTCATTGATTCTTTCTCATTATTTTGCAACATCATTGAGTAATTCATTCATCTTGTGACAAGTCAGGTTTGGGCCTCTGTAACCAGTTCAAATGAAACGTGTGTTTTCAGTTATCCTTGTGCCAAATTCACTTCAAATGTATTTCTGCACTGAAAGCATGATTTTTATTTTCATGACAACAGTCGTATAGTTTCACACGGGGTGGATGATCAATGGAGAATTGCAAGAAGATTAGTCCATCAGGCAGGCAAGCTCAGCCTGATGGGTTTACAGAAAAATCAAAGAAAACATAGGCAGGTGGCTCCCTTAATCCGACCGTAGCTTGACAATTCCATTATCATTTTGTTGAACATTGTCAGGCAAGGTATATTATTCTTAATACATTTCCTACATTTACCTCAATCTGAGGATATCTAAGTTATAAACTATTGTTTGGTCATAATCTTTTCAAGTTACTGTTTTTAGAGAGAGTGAAATATAGCCATTTTCTATTTAAAACAAAGAAAACTGCGTATGGATGAACTTTTCTAGAGCATCTCTCACTCTCACGACATGGAATTAAATCAATCTGCTCGTAAACAAATCAGAATATTCTCCATAATGATGAACTGTTCATTTGAGCTAAAAGCAGTAATTTGGGGGCATTACCAAATTTTAGGGGTCCTTTTTCAATACTGTAGTTGGAGATCAATGAAAATGGTTAGGGGTATAAATGTCTATCAACGTTTAAGTATTGACTCATAGAATTCCAACAGTGCAGGTGTGTATTATAGTCATTTAATGCCCTGCATGGCATTCATATCACATGCTTCTAATACCTCACTGAAATGAACTACATATCAAATTTTTAATTTTTTTGTGGGTCACTGCTATGTATCTAAGTAAACTTAATATTTCTCAAGAGGCTTAATAGTCACGCAACATCAAACAACTAGGGCACATACAGTATAAAAACTAATTTGTTATCCAATATAAGCAGACCAGGTAGCCTATCTTAGAATCATGAGTGTCCTCTAAAATAAAAAGTAAATACCTACTCCATCTCATTGTCTGACACTAATGAACTGGAGAAAAAAAAGCAACAGTGAATAATAAATTGTGTAGTTAAAAAAAAGGGTCAGAATCCAAGGTTGTTATTGTGGCTTTTAACAGAGTACTCTCTGTTAAAAGCCCCAATTAACCTGGCGCTAGTGTGGGTCTAACTGAATTGCATGCTAATGAGCACATTAACAGCCAGAGTGTAGGGCCACACAAGTGTCAGTGCTGGTAAAAAGTACACCAAAATTCAATTTGCAGCACAAATTTAACAGGAGGGGAAGATAATCAGCCTGAGTCATGTTGGCCCAGAACACTTGATTAGCAAAGATGAAACATGAAGGCAAAAAGGCATTGGGTTTAAAAGAAACTGAATGGAAAAGTTAACAGATGGGTTAATGTGTGGAGAGAAATTTGACTCAAAATGGTCACAAAATGTGTATTACATGATCTACAAATGAAAACAAATTAACAGTGGCAGTCAGGTGGCCCTCAGGTGATTGCTCTGAGCCTTGAAATGGGCATGATAAATCTGTCATGCCTGAGAGACAGACAGAAACTCACCACCCCCTACCGGAGCTGAGGCTGGAAATCCGTTTGACGGTGCTGAGCATGGACTCGTTCCACAACAACCATCCCTCCGCAGCACCCATTTTTCCACCATCACTTGCTGGTGATAATATCGTTCAGGGGCTCTCACTCCCCTTTTCCATGGAACAGCTGCAGCGATGCACTTTTTCCCTCGGAGCACGTTTGTTGACTTTAGCACACAGCGTTCAGCCGTGCTTGGAAAACATTAATGTGAGTACTGTGGCACATATTTGCAACGACACTTTTCACTATGAGTCCAAAACTTTAAGAGGAACACATTAAAAGTTTTTCACCACCCTTAAAGCGACTGTAAAAAACACTGAATTTTCAGGACCCCTACCAACTTACAAAATCAATAAAAAAATATTCAGTCTTCTGTTCTGTTTAAATTCATGGCTAAAATCTGCATGTGACAATTGTAACAACACTTCTTTCCTGCAGCCACCCACAAGGGCTTTTAGGTGCTTGCCCACAACCAACACATTCTCACGGCCCTTTGGTTTCGCTTTATAACGCCCTGGGTACCCCTTTTGCGTCATTTTTAGACCTTTAGGGCTCCGCAGTCAAGTTAGCAACGCTTAGCAACAAATATACAACATCTGGTAAAGTTAGCAACAATAAGTATGCAACATCTGGTTAGATTTTCAAAATAAAATGCTAGCATTTCGAAACATCGCCATTTTTTGAAACGGCACGTTATTAAAGTTGTGAAACGTTGCAATTTGGTTAGGTTTAGGCAACAAAACTACATGGTTAAGGTTAAATAAAAATATTTAATGTTGACTTTTTGTTTCACACCGGACACAAACACCATTCTCATGGTTCAAAGTCTGGGTTCTGGCCATCCACCCCAACCACCTCCTTTCTCATTCTTTTCTGTTAAATATCATATACTGTCAAAAACTGACACTACAGGGCTTCCCCCACTGTGTTGAACTATGACTGTATAGGGATCCTCAGTGTGTGACGCTGATGGGTCTTGACCATGCGTCCATATGTGACGAGTCAGGGAGTGAGAACGGGTTGCCACAACATATGCAATGTATTTCCCCATGACTACCTACCCCATCCACCCCTGTTGGTTTCATAAAACCTATCCTCTCAACTCAACTTGGATTGTCTGGGCTATTGATTGACCCATTTTGTCCAAATTTTTATCTATTGTTTTAGTTTCCCCCCACCCTATATTTGTAAAATCTTTCCATAATTCATTTCTCTTAATCACCATGTTTCCCTAACCTTAACCATACATCATTTCCATGCAGATACCGTTCAAAAAAGTAATTTATAAAAATGCTGGCATTTGACCTTTGTCATTGAAAGCAATATCTGTTTTGAAAAATCATCCAATATCAACATTTTTTCTAGGGATAGGGTTGAGATTGAACCATAAGGACCAGAAAACTACAACATTACTGCTGTAAAAATCATCAGCTATAAAGTTTTTGTCAAGTTAAATGTCCCCTAGTAGTAGCAGAAGATTGGTATTGTTGGCTCAATTGTCCATGCTATTTCAACCCTGCAAGCACTTAAACAGCAAGCCTTCCCTACAGCAATCAAGAGCGCAGAAGTTGTTTTTCCTAAATATTAACTGGCAGCATATGGTCCACCCGAGGTGGCTGAAACTAACCTCAGTTTCTGAGATGACAGACGACCTTGAAATAAGATGCCTTGCTAAAGCAGTCTGTGTTGATTGATCTTCAATGTTCTTGATGATTGCTCCATTTCGCCATGTCAGTATTTGTGAAAGATGTACAGCAATGCACTTGCTAGTTTCCTGTTTCCATAATCCCTTAACATCCTCCTAGCTGGCAGAGCCAGAGGCCATTTGTGCAGTAAATGTTGTCTGTTAAATGTACAGTCTGCTGGCTAATGTCGTAAACGTATACGCAAGCACTGTAGCACTGTGCGGGAATAAGGCAGAGTACCTAAGCACCTTCAGTATCCACCGGAGAGACTTGATGTTGTGTTCAGACTACCCATAGGAAAGCAAAATCCAAGATGAGCTCTCATAGTTGTTTCCTTCTTTTCTCCTAGACACAACTGAGGTGCTTTTAATACCAAGGTGAGACCAAAGGTCTTTTCTCCCACTTCTCAAATTCATCTCAGAAGAAACAACCATATAAAATCTCATTTATGTCTGACTTTGATCAAAACAAGAGATCTCTAACAGATCTTAAATAAGTCTCTCGCTCTCCCTCATATTTGAAGTACTAACACATTGTCTAAATACGACAAATATATGAAGCAGATTCTACATCTACAGTATAACTTGTAACTTACATACAGAAAACCCTCAGAGCTAAACTACCCTAATCCTACCCAGTGGTCCCAAGAAATTCATTACATCAGTCTCTAGCTCTATCATTCTTGGTTAAATAGATGAAATACAATTAATGGAGGTGTTGGACAGCAAGAAATTGAAAGATAGTGGAGGCCCCCCTTGGAGCCACAAACAGGTCCCTAGCACCCTGAAGGCAAGTCTGACTGGAAAGCAGTCAAAAAATAGAGTCTATGTTAAAAGCACAAAGAGACCGGTTGGCTGAGATATGAATGAGCCCATAAAACACACACACTGGCTGACATGCAGTAAATATAATGAACAGCAGACACGTTAACCCAGCGCAAGGGGAGCTGAAAATCCCACCAACTACCAGATGATCCCTACCTGGGTCTCCCCGACTAAGTTAGCTACACTGCGGCCAGACGCTGCCCTGACCCCTTGATGGATAAAGCAATCGTGGCAGGACAGCCACATGACACACAGCGTGCCAGCTCTTCACACGGAGGACAAAAGCATTCTGGAGTTTGCTATTTGCTAATCACTGCGCGCACCTCTAAACTGCCGGTCCGGCAAGATCAACTGCCCGCAACATCGATTCCCCCAGCTTCATATCCACTTGAAATGTACACTTCGGCCCTCTGAAATAAATACATGAAAACTAAGGACTTTTACTCTTTCATTTTAGTTACTTTTAGTTAGTTTTGCAAACCTACAAAATAGTTTATCATTTTTTTCTAAAGCTTGGTTTTTATTTTAGTTAACGACAATGTTTTTTCTCATCTAGTTTTCGTTATTTCGTTCGTCTTCGTTTACAATAATAACCTTGGTAGCCACTGATAGAGGGGAGGAGGTGGTCATTGGACTTGGCAAGATGGCACCTGTGTTTGGCTTGGCCGCTGCTGCGTCACATGTGTCAACTGTCAGTGTTTGTACTGGTATGTTATCAGCCCTAACGTCTAATGATTGTGTCTCTGCTGCTCGAACTTATGATCGATGCTCGTTGTTGGACATCTGAGAGTCTATGGAAGGACTCTTTGATAGCTGGGAAAGTTACAAACAAACTTTTCCGACCCCGCTCGTGTGTCCTCCCTCTTTACCTGTGTACTGGCTTCTGTTTGCGATCAGGGGCCCTGGTAATCCCAAGAAGAGATCGAGGAGAAGGGGCTGCAGAGCTGGTGCTCAGGTCAAAATGCGGCGACATTCCTGGATGGTTGTGCTCTGGCCTCAGTGCGGAGAACGAACCCGGTGGTTGCGGCTGGTTTCCCTCCAGACTGCGGGTGGAAATGCTCCCCAGCTGCAGCGCCCCTGAATGTCTCTACCCGTCGGAGGAGAACCTCTTCTGTACCAACATGCTGATGGGAACGCGGACCTGCCACTACTGATGGTTACTGTGCTGTCGCCCCCCCCCCCAAACATTGCCACAAATTACTTGAATCTCCCCCAGCTGTAACCTTCCACCCCCTGACTGTTGGTGTCAATCTGCCTCCTGTCCCCACTGTCCCCTGTTTTGAAAACCAAAATATGGTTACCCTAATTACAGTGATTTGGATGCCATATGAATAGCCATAGTCTAAGTCAAGATCACCAGTCGTCCAAATTACCCCTTGGTGAGACAGCTTTTAGTCAAGTGAACCCTGAGGTGCACTAGGCGGAATATATGTCGATGTACAACTCATGCAATTCCATCATTCACAACAACTAATTTCTTCTCATGGGCATCAGCTTTGCAATGACACAGACTTTCCATTAGCTCTGAGCTAACACTGTTGTCAGGTACCACATTGCTACTTTGCTACCAGTACCAAACATGTCTGAACACATTTACAGGGCACTGACAGCAACTTGCCTTTCCTCACTCTTCATACAAGCTGCCAAAAGGTCTAAGCTATAGCACACTGTACTGTGGTTTCCTATGCACAGTGGTGCATTCATCTTTCCTGTTCAGTAGGCTTATGCACAGACTTTTGGTTAAATGAAACGAAAATGCATGTTGCATGAGTGTGTAAAATCTTGTTTTTTCTCCCCAGAGCAAATAGTTTCCTTTTATAACTTGAACTTTGGACCAACATCAGTAACATTAGCTGTCAAAAACGGTGAAGAAAAGCCTAGAGTGACCTGATGTGCTGACCTGGAGGCATAATGTTTGTGTGTATGTTTAATTGGCTCAGTAATACAACCTTTTTATTCAGACTCAGAGTCCTTCTGCACAGGTCAAAATAGAGCATTATTCTCCGCAGTTGATGCTGTGGATTACACATGGATGTGGTTTTCTAGCACTGCAAAAGCATTGTTTAATGGTGTTGGAGGTTCACTGTGGCTGCAGAGCTGTTAACCATTCAAGCCTGCAATATTTAAAACTGATTACAGCAAGTGTTGATTGCCACAGATGCCAACACATGGCACACTGCACCACCGGCACGACCTTCTTGCTGAAGGTCGTGGGTTCAAACCCCGGTTGCCCCGGTCTTTCTGTGTGGAGTTTGCATGTTCTCTCCAGGTGCTCCGGCTTCCTCCCACCGTCCAAAGACATGCAGGCTAGGTTGATTGGTGACCCTAAATTGTCCTTAGGTGTGAGTGGTTGTTTGTCTATGTGTGGCCCTGTGATGGACTGGCGACCTGTCCAGGGTGTACCCCACCTTTCGCCCAATGTCAGCTAGGACTGGCTCCAGCCCCTCACGACCCTGTACGCAGGATAAGCGGTTGACGATGGATGGAGGTTTATTGAACAATAGCACCCCTAACGATGCACTGCTAATGTCATTGACAAATACATTGCATTCCCTATAGCTGCTTCACAATACAGTAAATGGTTTGCAGGTGGAACGCTTTCAGTGTGAGCCAGCAGCAACAGGAGATGTTTAGTTTAAAGTAGCACTAAATTAACATAGCAAATACAGCTCTGATAGTCCAAGTCAGGTCTCAAGTAATGAATGTTTTATCACCTGCTGCGTTCAAACCAGGCTGTTTAGAACACTGCATAGCTATAAGGGATTCTGTAACTGTAACCTGTTTTTCACTTACAGAGAACCAGAAACTCGAACCAGTGTAACATTAAATAAATAAAACTGTAACGTTATATGATCAACAACAAACCTGTAACCTGTTGTTAGCAGCCAACGTTAATAATTAACGTAATGGCAGCCAGCGGGACGCTGTTTGGCAAGAAAACAAACGCTCATTCATCCTTTCATAACAAATGACAGTGAAAGTCTCGTAGGTCGTAGCCAATGCTAAGCTAAACATGTTTGCTAACCTCAGGTTACTAACCTATTTTGCATTCAATGCTTTTTTTGTTTGGGCCTTGCTGTATGTTGTATGGCCTCGATGATGAATGTCACAGTAGCTGCCGGTGTTTGTTGTCCTCTCACATGTGGCCATGTGCAGCAGATATGTAGTATGTGTTACGTAAGTAGGTTATAGGTAACGCATGGAGGGGCATAATAGCAAGCTCGTCAGAGGTTTCCTAAAAATAAATATTGTTTTGGAGTCCTGCACCTCGAATCTGAGTCAAGTCTGAAGTCACTGTGTTTGCGACTTAAGTGCGACTCAAGTCTGAGTCTCAAACTTGAGTCCCATCTCTGGGTTCAGGTACAAAAATGACTGTTACATTTAGGGAAAGATTATGATTTGGGTTAAAATAAGTACTTTGTTAAGGTTTGGGTTAAATTGTGGACTGAGTTGGAAATGGGAAATTAACTGTGACCTTGTTGTCTGATGCGTTATTGACCCATCCTTCCAATCAGGCTCACCATTAACTGCAATCAGTTAATGGTGAGCCTGATATCTGTTAGATGAAGTTATAAACAGGAACACAGCAGTGGAACAAAACTCCAAACCAGAAGCTCAGTTAGTAGCTACAAAACGTTTCAGAGAGCTGCATATAGACAATTAAAAACTGCAATTTCTCTCTAGTCGCCAACCTGACCACACGTGTGTTGAGCCAATCACAGAACAGCCCCACTACCAAACAGGATCACAATAGTGCAGATATCCCTTGCTACAAAAGGGGGCAATACCCAACACATTCTTACTCCCAACTCGTCACATATGGATGCTTGGTCAAGACCCTTCAAGCAGTTAGCAATAATAAATATGCAGCATCCAGACTTTCAAAATTAAACATGTGGTTAATAACCAAACTGTAAACATTTCACATGTTTACAGTTTGGTTAGGCTTAGGCACCAAAACTACTTGGTTAGCTTTAGGAAAAGATCATGGTTTGGGTCAAAAAATATAGTTATGTAAGGTAAGTAACTCATGTAAAGTAACGTTAAGCATAATTGAAAATTAATCACTGTTAACCATTTGTTTCACACGGGTTTCACACCTGTCTACTGAGTGAAAGTCCAGTGTGGACTAGTGTTTTGGCTGTCGGCATCTTGGGTTTTTGTCACAAGAACTGACCATATTTGGACAAGGGAGTGGAGCTGGGGATGGATACGAATTGCTATGCCTGACAGGCCGCCATGGTAGCGACTTGTCAATCACAAGGTAGCCACGCCTTAAAATCTTAATTGTCTATTTTTCCTGTAAATAGGACCATTATTTACAAAATGAAAGAGCAATTGGGACCATAATCTAAATAGGAAAGTGTTTACCGAGGTAGTAAATCAGGACGTAGGCCCATTTTCAATCTGTGTATGGTTTGTTTTTTGATTATTCCATTTCAAAAAGAAATAAAATTTAAAAAAAAGTTTTTTTTGGTTTCTGTTTTTAAACCAAAAGGAAAAATAGAAAAACGGTAAACAAAAAAGACATCTGTTTTTGTTTTTCTGCTTTAATCCCAAAACGGAAAAACAAAAGGGGCTGCGTTTTGTTCTGTCTTTGACGGGTGTTGTATCCCTACAACCCGTTCTCACTTCCCCACTTGTCACATTCTGGCTCAAACCCTAATCCAAGATGGCGGCAGATCAACAGAGTGCTGTGTTGCTCTGAGAAGCATGTCTTGCTTTTTAATGTGTTGTAATGTGAAATTTTAGTCTGAAAATAGAGTCACTTTTAGCTTTAAAGTCAAAGCCTTTGAGCTTTTTATATTACAGTTTATATTACATTTTGGACTCTAAATTAGACTCCTCACATGTGCGACTAGCCTGCAGGCTGTTTCCTCACCTTGGGCCTGCACCACCTGGCTGCTAGCAGATTCCACACCCTGGGCCTGCACTGCCGGGCTGCTAGTTGTTCTCCACCCTGGGCCTGCACCACAGCTGCTTTTCTACCCTGGCTGCTAGCTGTTTCTCCACCCTGGGCCTGCACTGCCTAACTGCTCCTTTACCCTGGCTGCTAGCTGTTTTTTTACTCCCTGGGCCTGCACTGCCTGACTGCTAGCTGCCCCTCTACAACTGGGCCTGCACTGCCTGGTTGCTAGCAGTTTCTCCACCCTGGGCCTGCACTGCCTGGTTGCTAGCAGTTTCTCCACCCTGGGCCTGCACTGCCTGGCTGCTAGCTGTTTCTTCACCCTGGGCCTGCACTGCCTGGCTGCTAGCTGTTTCTTCACCCTGGGCCTGCACTGCCTGGTTGCTAGCTGCTTTACCACCCTGGGCCTGCACCAACTGGCTGCAAGCTGTTTCTCCACCCTGGGCCTGCACCAACTGGCTGCAAGCTGTTTCTCCACCCTGGGCCTGCATCGCCTGGCTTCTAGCTGCTTCTTTACTCTGGGCCTGCTCTGCCTGGCTTTTAGCTGTTTTTCCACCTTGGGCCTGCACTGCCTGGCTGCTGGCTCTTGACTGCAATTCCAATACCAAAATTGCTGATCCTACCTTGTATGACTTTCAATTTAAATATGCATATCCAATTTAAATATCCAAGTGTATTGCTGTGCCTTCTGCTCATTTGTCACAATTCTTACAAAAGTCATGATAAATTGTCTACATGTAATTTTGGAAAGACTCTGGGTGCCCATACTCCGAGTTAATGTGAACTACGATCATAACAAATCAACTGCTCCTACGTATAAAATACCAATATCAAAACTAAAAAATTTGTGTGTCCTACAACCTTGGGTCATAAAACAACTCCTTAGTTTCCTAATTTTGTATGATTATTTTTCACTTAATGAAACCTCTATTATGTTACTTTCAATTGAGATTGTGTCTAAAAACACAATTCCCAAACGTTCTGGATACCAAAGACGACTAATTATTCTGTTACTCTTACTATCTGGAAATATACAACCAAACCCTGGCCCAGAGGTTCAAACCCCATCTGACTTTAAGTTCTTACCTGGCCTTAAAATAATTCATCTTAATGTTCGCAGTCTTCTACCTAAAATTGACCAAGTTCGAATCTGGGTAAGGTCAACAGGAGCAGATATAGTTGTTATTTCTGAAACATGGCTAAACAAATCTATATCTGACAATGATGTTTGCATAGATGGCTTTCAAATCTATCGTGTTGATAGACTAGCTAAAGGTGGGGGAATTGCCATTTATGTAAACACATCTCTCCATGTAGATTTATTACAAGCTGAATCTCTGTAAACAATTTGAACTTTTAATGCTAAAGGTTGAAATTGCCAAGGGTTTACATGTAAATGTTGTGGGATGTTATAGGCCTCCTTCAGCCACCTCTAACACACTCCAATTACTAAAGGATTTTCTATTTATGCTCGATTCAGATGAAACTATACTAATTGGAGATTTAAACTGGGACTGGCTTAGCCCAAATTCTGATGATTTCAAAATTGTATGTGATCAATTAAATCTAACACAATTAATTGCATCCCCTACTCGTCCAAATAATAAGTGTCTTTCAAAGTCAACATTGATTGATCTGATCTTAACAAATGCCCCACATAAATACTGTTCAACCGGGGTGTTTTGTAATGATCTCAGTGACCACTGTATTGTGGCCACTGTTAGAAATACCAAAATGGATAAAAGAAAACCACGAGTCATTATAAAAAGAGATTTAAAACATTTCAATGAACAGGCATTTTACCATGACCTTTCTAAGTGCCAATGGAACAGAATTGACCTTATTCCAGATGTAGAAACAGCCTGGTCATTTTTCTATGAGTGTTTCATGGCTATTGTTAATAAGCACGCTCCTTTTAAGAAATTTAGAATTAAAGGTAGAGATAATCCTTGGTTTACACCAGATTTGGCGAATGCTTTACATGAGAGGAACTTAGCGTGGACGAAAGCAAGAATAACTGGTTTAAAATGCGATTGGGATAATTTCAGAAAATTAAGAAATAAAAGTTCCTCCCAAATTAAAAATGCCAAGTCTAAATTCTGCTTGTCAACTACAACAAGATTTTGGAAAACAATAAAATCTCTCTCTGCAGAAAATAACTCACAGGTCTTGCCAAAATATATTGTCCATAACTCAAATATTTATGATAAAGTTGAAATGGTAAATTGTTTCAACCAACAATTTATTTCATCTACACCCTCCATAAATTCAAGCAACACTGGGACTGTTCCGGAACAACCCTCTGATGCATCAACATTTAGTTTCCAGCCTTTTACTTTGTGTCAAGTCCGCAAAGCACTACAATCATTGGATGCACATAAACCACAAGGACCTGACTTAATTGATCTGTATTTTCTAAAAATTTTGACTGATATTTTTAACTTAAGTTTGACCACTATGCAAATTCCCAAAGTCTGGAAATCAGCTTTTGTCACACCATTATTCAAAGGTGGTGATCCAAAAATTGTTAATAACTACAGGCCAATTTCAAAACTTTGTATCTTATCAAAAATTTTGGAATCTTTAATAAATGAACAGTTGAAAGAATTTTTGTATTCCAACAACATTTTATGCAAATTCCAGTCAGGCTTTAGGAAAGGTCATAGTACCATAACAGCAACATTGAAGGTGATCAACGATATCTCAACAGCTCTTGACAATAAGCAACATTGTGCAGTGCTTTTCATTGATTTGTCAAAAGCCTTTGACTCTGTAAATCACAGTTTACTCAAAGAGAGACTGATCAATATTGGATTATCTAAAAAGGCAGTTGGATGGATCTGTAATTATCTTACTGACAGGTCCCAATGTGTTAAATCAGATAATAATTGTTCTAATATTCTTTCCTTAACTAAAGGAGTGCCCCAAGGCTCTGTTTTGGGGCCACTTTTATTTACTATCTATGTGAACAATGTTGGCCAGGATCTTGTGGACACCAATTACCATTTTTATGCTGATGATATGGTTATCTATAGCCTTGCAAAAACTCTTAGTGCCTGTGTCTCTACATTACAAAACACTTTTAACAAAGTTCAGAATATGTTTCTACAACTGTATCTTACTTTAAATGCAAATAAGAGCAAGTTGATGTTATTCTCAAAAGCAAAGAGCAATCTGCACATAAGTCCTCCAATTGTCACTCTTCAAGGGGCAGAAATCGAAAGAGTTAAATCTTTTAAATATCTAGGTATTTTAATTGATGACAGTCTTAGTTTTAAAGGACATGTTGAACATTTGGTTAGGAAACTGAGACTGAAAATTGGCTTTTATTTTAGAAATAGGTGTTTTTCTTTCAATGCAAAAAAGAAACTTGTAGCTGCAACATTTACACCCATTCTGGATTATGGTGACCTCATTTATATGAATGCCCCGACCCAAGTATTGAAACTATTGGACTCTGTTTACCATGCCGCATTGAGGTTTATCACAAACTGTAAGCCTCGCACACACCACTGTGAACTTTATACACGTGTGGGCTGGCCAGCACTGGAAAATCGTAGACTCAGTCATTGGTATGTTTATTTATAAGGGTATTCTGCATCTGCTCCCCTCATATTTGTGTGAATATATTCAACCAAAAGGGGCTGGACTGTATTCTTTACGCTCACAAGACTCACTGCTACTGTCTGTACCAAGTGTCCGCACAGAAGCTGGTAAGGTGGCATTTCACTTTTCTGCCCCCACAACATGGAACAATTTACAAAAATTCTGGAAATTAAAGGAACTGGTTTCAATAGGCCAATTTAAACTCTTGCTCAAAAGGTTTGGAAATGAAATCTATGGTTTGTAAATGTTTTTAAATAGTCTTATGAAATTGTTATGAAATTGTCTGAAATGTACTGAATTGTTGTGATCTGTGCCGCTGTCTTGGCCAGGACTCCCTTGAAAAAGAGATTAGTAATCTCAATGGGATTTTCCTGGTTAAATAAAGGTTTAAATAAAAAAAAATATGGACGCATGGTCAAGGCCCATTGGCGTCGGCTTGTAATGCACTGGGGATCCCGATAGCGTCATAGGTCAACACAGTAAGGGAAGTCCTGTGGCGTCAGTTTGTGACAGTAAAGGTAGGTATATGATATTTAACAGAAAAGACTGAGTAAGGATGTGGTTAGGTTGAAAGGAGGGCCAGAACCTGGACTTCAGAAGACTTGTATTCGTGTCCCGTGTGAAACAAAAAGTCAATAGGCTATTTTTATATAAGGCTATTTCTTTTCAAATTGCATCTCATGTCAACTGTGGCAAATACGATTGTAGAAGTGAGCACTATATTATAGCCACCATACGAAAAAAGAAATTAAAGAAAATGTAGGCTACTTGTTTTGCAAGATCGCGTCAAGCTGGTTTCAAACTCACTAGAGCAAAAACAATTACTTGTTGTGGCGCATTGCTTTGCCCAGGAGCAAATTAAACACTCAAAATTCTTCAATTTCTAGATTAAGTAGGCCTGCGACAGCATTGTTTTGGGCTCATCTGAAGCAGCTGGTTACCTGAGCAATCTAAGAAAATACCCAAATATGTTTATCAAGGGGTTTTTCCCTCGAGGCTATGGCCAGGGTACGAACTAAGGGGGAGCCAGGGGGAACTTAAGTTCGGCTTGTTGTTTGCTTTTATTTTGAAGGCAGCAATGTAACAAAAACAACAGGGTGCAGGATGAGAAAAGCATGGCAGAAGTTAGCAGACAGAGAGCGATGGACTTCACTTGACAGGATTCACAACTTGGTTTCATTTTTATGAAAACTTGTTTTGATTCTTTTGATTGGTGGACCCTTACAGACTAAAGGAATATGCAGAATCAAGGAACGGACACATTGGACTTAAGGAGTGCTTCAAAGGTAATGTGAGTAAGAATATAAGAATTACACTGTGGCTTATTGTTTCTATTAACTGATTGAATTGTGGAGAATCTAACCAATCTAAGGATGACAAACCTTTTTATACATAAACACAGAGCTGCAGTAACTGACACAGTAGCTGTAATTAACCCCAACCTTCAGATCAGAAGCTAATTTCACACAGACTGTACAAATAGAATGCTCATAAAAAAAAAATTATTGTACTGCACTTTTATACATATGCATGTACTGATTTACAGTAGATATGGTATGTGACAGTGGAACCTTGTCTTCCAGTGTTCCAAAAAATTTAACTCAAGGCACCCCTCCATAGTGACTTTTTTCCATGGCCCATCCCCCTTCCCCACCACATTGACCTCAGGCAGGCAGATGAGTGGTGATGATAAGAATGAATATGGTCTGAGTTGAAGCAGTGTAGAGCAGCAGATAGCATAGGAGACACTGGCACCAGAGTTCTGGGCCCTGTTTCAGAAAGCAGGCTTAACAAACTCTGAGCTTATCCCTGAGCTGTGAGTTGACTTGGAGGAGGGAAACTGAGTTTTCGGTTCCAGAACAGCTGATCAGAATTAGTTCAATCAACTCTGGAGTATGTTTAGCCTGATTGAAGTGCGTGCGTTGGGCTAGAAGTATGAATGTGTGCCAACACGGACCATGATTGGCTCTAAAACGTAGGAGTGGAGGAAGGATCAATACGCTAACATTAGAACTTTTTATACAGCGTTGCTCATTCATCGTTTACCAGACTGGAATTTCCTTAATGAATGATAAAATGCTGGTATTCTCCTGCAGCCCATTACATTCATTTTAAATAGGAAGGCTATTTATTAAGTTGTAACCCGACAGGACAAAATGCCGGTGGCAATCAGCTACCTGATTATGAAAATAGGTACAGATCAAATATAAGACACAGTTTACTCATGAATCTGTGATTAAAATCAGTCACACCCAGTAGGTTAGCCTATGAACTTTTTTTTTGTAGTGGAAAATGTGTCTATTTTATTAATGTTGTCAAAACACATTCAGAATATATGCAGCTAATAATGAAAAACCTCACTTTAAACTACATCTAGGCCTATTTGTTTCAGCCAACAGTCATACTCACTATGATAACTACAATAGGATTGTTCCAATCAGTTAAAATGTGAAAGATTACTGTTCACTGATCAGTTTTCTAGGTTACAGATTAGTTTAAAACAGTGATTACTGTAGTAATGTAGCCCAAAGTGCTTTCAGTGCAACTGTGACATGGATGGACATGGATTTTGTTCTGTGCGGAGGATAAATCCACGATGTGCACGGATCTGTCCTTACGTCGATGACTGATCATAAAAGCGGTCGTGTTCAAGATCATTTCATCGTTTGGATGAAAAACTAAATAGCCTATCCAACTGGGACTTTTTTAAAGACGTAAGTGCGTTGAGATATGTGCTTTGATATCGACAGCATGAATGAGGGAATGAAAGGTGTGTCAGACAGCTGCCTCAGGCTCTTATCCTATGAACTTAACCTCCTCGGGAGGAGGTTAAGTTTACAGCATTAGTTGCCAGCATTAGTTGCCGGAGTAACTGATCTAGGGATTATTTTACCTCGCTCTCTGAAACAGAAAACCTAGAGTTTTTCTTATCTCAGGCTATTCAGAATTTTCACTAATCCCGCTTTCTGAAACCGGGTCCTGGAGCACAAGGAAAAAACACATTAGCAAAGAATAAACCCACCTCCCCAAGGTTTTTAGAGCCGTTCTTTGCCCGAGAGATGGGTTACCACTGAGTAGTCGGAAATAATCTGGCAACAAATGACAGGAGTCCAGGAGCATTTGAGCAGGAGGCTTGATGAGAGGATTGCCACCAGGTGTGGAGGAGGATCAGGTTCCAGGTGATGTAGACCACGCCTACATACAAACACACACAGAAACACCAGGAGCCTCATTTATAAACGGTGCGTACGCACAAAACAGGGCTGGAAAAGTGCGAACGCCATTTCCCACATAAAGGTTGTGATCTATAAAAAACAAACTTGATGGGAAAATGTGCGGTCCTCCACGCAAACTCTGAGCCATGCATACAAACATAAGCTTTAGAAATGAGAAACTGCGACTCATGGCAAAAGGATGAAACGTTTGACATGGATACTTTTGTGTAAAATGAATCTTATGAATCATAAATGAAGTATTATAGGTCAATAAAACTTAATATAATTTAATATTATTAGTTCATTTGCCAAATAGATGAAAGCTTTTCCAACTAAACAAACACCTGTTGATTGATTTCCCTGAAATGCGCAATAAAAAACATAATTTAAGATCATTTGCTTCGCACACAAAAAAGACCCATGATTTAGGATAATGAACACAAATGGAGATATCAGTTTTTGCAAAAGAATGCAGTGCAATTTATTCTCATTGCTAAGGATGGGGATCGTTCATTTTTAATGATATTGATACCATTATTGAGAGTGCTTAACGATCTGAGTCTTTATCGATACCACTATTGATACTTTACTATTATTTGGTGATGGTTATTTGGTAAGACTAGACCCAGTGGGCCAATGGGACCCAAACAGGCCTGCACGGTATGACAAAAATATTTAATGTGCGATAACATTTTTATATATTGAGATGACATATCACTTGTGATAAATAAACAAATATTGAAGTGTGCACATTAGCTGCCTGGTTGTTTTTAAATTAATTATAGGATTATAATTGAATATTTTAAATACAACTAAATGTTGATTCTAGTGCAGCAACATTAATGTTTACAACAGCAACATCACTATAAAAAGTCAATATGTGACATCACAATACTGAGTGACGTTAAGAAAGAATGAAGAACTCAGACATCAGTCAGCATCTTCCTCCTCCTCCTCCTCCTCCTCCTCTCTGCTGTTATTCACTTCCTACAAATAACATTAACTGTTGGAAGAGGGAGCAGCTGGTTGGTCTCAGCCAGCAGCTGAGTTTTTAACAATGTGCCGAATTTTAAGACTACAGACCAGTCTATGCATACCAGCTTTCTATTTAGCTTGTTTGTAACAGTTGGCTTATTGCCAAACTAACGTTAGCTGTGCTTGTAAAAAAAACAAATAGGATGAGAGACCGTGGACAGAGCAGATTAAATTAACCCTTTCTATATGTTTACCATACACACAGGTGCAGTGATAAAGTATTGTCTTTTTACTTGGTTTTATCGCACGTACTTACAGTAACAAGTGTAGCTGTCAAATAACTCGAGTTGTTTGGCGCTAACTTAACTTCACTGTCTCCACCGCGACAGCGCAGCATCTCTCTCTGCTGACCGCTGTGTGTGTGTGTGTGTGTGTTTGTAGGAGCCAACAGAGAGCAGCAGAGGCCACAGCCTGACAATAAACAGCCCCAGGGATGTTTAATACCATGTTTCGTCACATATCTTAGTCTGTGTGAAATGGACTTGGAAATGAAAAAATTAAATAAAACATTTCACAGCAGTAAGTAGGCATACTGTCATATCTTAAAAGTACAAGAAGTACAAGGCTTTAGCGCCTTAATCAGTAAGATGATAAAAGTATACAAACGCATCTCCACGTCACCCACAACATAAAACAGTCTGCGGGATCTTCAATGAATGGTGATGTCATTTTACAAGAGAACTGATTGGTCAGTAAGTGGTGTTTTTATAGATATGATCACTTATCTCAAACATAACCTGCTCTGGAGCAGTTTAGCCTCTCAGCATAAGTTACCGTGGCGATGTACCCCAGTAAGAAGTTAACCACTGTCAAAGGACTGAAAACCCAGGGTTAAACCTGAAGTTACCTCGCTAACATCAAATCCTGCTTCAATTTACAGGCCCCAGGGAGGGGGAAACAAATAGAAAACACAGAAGAACATAAAACATAACCGGAGTCACGGATGAACCATGACAACAATGATGAATCACTATTAATTAGCATATTTGACAAGTTGCAAAATGTCTGACAATGTATATCATTTCATTTGGTTATGTTTAGGCACTCAGAGCACTTGGTTAGGGAAAGATTGTGATCTAAATAACAACATTGACTTCAGTCAAAAGATAGGATGCCTTTAGTTCGAACAACCTTTATTCAACTGCAACCACAATCTTTCTCTTATCTTAACCAAAGTACTTTTGTTACCTAAACCAAATGTTTGCTTCGTTTGCCCACCATCCAACCCGACCACATCCCCCTAATTTCTGTGTGGTACAAAAACATAGCACAAAATAACCTTAGAACTGAACATGAACTTGCATAACCTATGCTAGTATATAAACAGAATTTCTGGGAGACAGGGTTGATATTGCATTTTTTCCTTCTGCTTGTCTATCTCACAAATGAACAAACGCAGCACGTGTTCTTGAGCCAAAGTGGTTACTGTTTGTTGTTCCTATTAACAAATGGCAAATTGAATTGATTTTATTTGTGTGTGTATGTGTTTAGATAAGGAACACTACTCCCTGTCCATGCAGCAGAATAAATTTGCCAATTTAAATGACTGGCTGACAGAGGACTGCAAGAGAATGGAGAGTGCGTGCGTGAAGCAGAGACAGGGAGGGAGGGGAGAGATGGTTAGAGTCTGAGGGAAATAATTTTGGAACGTGCATGGGAAACACCTCTATTTTTAGCACATCTCCTCAGAGAGCAAAGCAGAAGCATGAGCTGAATGATTTTGGCCGCGGAGAGTGGGAGTGTGGGGGTGAGGGTTTGGTGTTGGAAAAAACAGATAAATGAAACTGGCTTTATTTTTAGCACCGCTGCATTCATACATTTATGTATCTAAATGAATTGCGCTGTTTCTTGCCTTCAGCAAATCCCATTGTTACTTGTGTTGCCGCTTGGCTTATGTACAAACAGCACATAAAACGTTTTGGTGTGGTAAAACGCTATCAGCTGTGGCAGGTTAAAGACACACGTGTGAAGCAAATAGAAGTATGCATGTGTGAGTTGGGGTATGTGTGTGTCTGTCATCTGGCTTGTGTGCCCACGTCTATGAGAGTGACAGACTCGGTGTGTTGTTCTGCTGTGAAATATCCTGAAATGGCTTGCCTTTAGGGGTTTGTGAAAGTATGAAGCAAAACGTGACTGTGTAGTCAGTGCATCACGACTGAATGGAGAGGAGGGGAGAGGGAGAAAGAGAGAGAGAAATGGAGAGGGATTTGAATGAGAGCGCAGGTAAAGGAAGAATGGGGGGAAGATAATGAGTTAGACATGGTGTAAAGCAGGGAGAAGAGAAAAACAAACTTCAATGAGCTGATTGAAGAAAAAAAGAATGATGTATGAAAGAAAGTAGGTAGGGAGTGCAGTGCAGAGGCTGAGTCAGTCACGTGCAGCGCTTTTCAACGTGTCAATTTCTGTGGCACCATTGTGGCTAAAAATAGAGGGCATATAAATAGAAACTGGTCTATTTTTTACTGAACAACCATTATATATTTAACATATCTCTATCTCATATCTCCCTCAATCAAAATCATTCAAAAATTACTGAGTATATGATGCAGCCTTTCATACTGCACTTTCTTTGAGACTCCTTTGTGTGAAGATGTGTAACCAAAGGAGGAAATTATATTATTATATTATATAAATTTTGACAGGGCATGTTTACATTGCATTTTGGTTTTGACTTTGGACTTTTTTGAATTATTTGTAGGGAGGGAAATACAAGGTAAGCACTATATCTTGATAAGACTGGTTGCTAGTACAATGGTAAAACTGAAATTATACACATAAAACAACCTCTCACCTCCAGTGGTGTACAATCATGCAAATAGTTTGGGGGTTTTCTTGCCCAGGTTTTGAAATGTCACCACTCCAATACATGGAGGTGAACAGAATTGCATCTGTGAAGTTTGAAGCTGGAAAACTCAACTGCACAGTCTTTCAAAAAAACAAAAACAGGATTCAAAATTCAGGATAATCCACATACATTCTAAGTTTCTAGTTTTCATGTGTTTAATTATTGGGTCTTTGTAAATGTTATTACTCTATTATAAATTGGCGCTATATAAGTACTTTAATTTGCACCCCCTTCTAACAAAGAAATAGTCATTATAAAACGTGGTTGGTATTTATGGTAACAAAACATCCAAAAATACTGGTCAAACTTCCTCTGCAGCATAATCCATCTGTCCAGTGTCAATTCGTATGCTCCATATGTTCCAAACGAACATTCCCATACCTGGAAGAAGCACTACAACACTGATGTGGATAATGCCAGGAGGACATTGTATGTCAGTACTTTCCAAAACACATTAGATAATTGCAGAAATTTTTCATATAAGTGTTTTCTTATCTGCCACCCGATTTAGGTTAAAAACAAAAACAAATGCTTACTGTCAGAAGCACACAGGGATGGGAATTGCCATCTCCCATGTTAAGACGCTTGTGGTGCTATAACAGCGTCATTCTACGCCTTTGCTTCACAGAGACAACAGTCATTTTAGGCATTTGAACAAACTAATAACTAAGCTAATTATCGTGTTTCAGGTGAGGACAGTCGCATCACTTTCTGTATTCAGCATTTACCAAATTTACCAAAAGATATTATCATTGAGGCGGCAAAGATGTTCAGTAAATCCAAAGCTTCTTTTTTTACTTGTTTTTAAGTGTTCCAGAGAACTATCAGACAGCTTGTGATGCACAAATGTCTTCCAAGTTCAAAATCTGCAAATTACAATACTTACAGTAATGACTCAACACAGTGTTTTAATGAAGGTCCTCTGCTCCAAATATGGCAAACAATGGAACCATAATGGTGCTAAAGAGAAATTATAAATGTGACAACCTCTTGATTCTGGGCTCTGTTTGGATTTTGAATTGTTTTTTTGTTCAAATATGTTAGAAAGAAGAAGGTTTCATAATATGGCTACTTCAGCGCAAAATCTGTTTTACAAGCTATGGTGTGTTAATACAGCCAGAAAGTGTTTTTAGTTGAGTTATTGATTTCATGTAATACATTTTATTTATTTTTGAGATTTTAGGAATTTAACAGACTCTATTGTGTGTAGGGATGGGTACTTGGTACCTTTTATGGTATCAACCGAAACAGCCCAGTATCGAGTAGAACCGAAATGTCTCCAGTCAAACCAATACTCCAATTGATACCTAGGCCTACTTTTTCTAAACAAAAAATGTATGACTATTTCTATAGTTTTGCTTGCAGCCAAACACGCAAGCAACACACCTAAAGAAAGAGAAGAGCACGCCTTTTTTTCACCTATGGGCCTGCACCATAAACTGTAAAAAAAAAAAAAAAAAAATGCCGCTCACCTTTGGCTGCGTCTCAGGCACGTTCGTCATTGTTGCAAGTTTATCAGCACAAGCTTGGCTTTCCGTTGGTTTCATCTTCTGGTATCATTTAACAATCTTCTGTACATTTTTATTTGCTATTCACATCACTTGTCACTTATTGATCACTGTGTTCCATCACATCAATTAAACACTTTTGTGGCGCAGCAGCAATCAGCTGATTTTACAGCTTCAGGTGTAGTTGGTTTGATCAGATTGACGTACAGCCTCTCTATTCCTGTTTGTATCTTTAGTGTAGTTTAGTGACTTGTTTAAACAGACTGCTTTCTCGGAGGTTTGCGACTCACCAATAAAGGAAAAAGCACTCCCGGGTAATCTTTCAATTCAGTTCATTGATCGAAAGTTAACAAAATAATTTTCCATTGTTTACTTTCAACATATGTATCAAAAAAATACCTTAAATTTGTTTTCCACAACTTATTTGATCACTAAACTATTTCACTCCTCTCTCATTCAAATATAAAATAACTCCCAAGCTGTAGTCTTTCCCCTTATAGGCTAATACTACCAATGAGGATGAACTAATTAGGATGAGGAGTGATGTACAATTTACCAATTCTTTTTATGTAGCAGTTATATGAAACAAGAAAAATAAAATAGATAACCTTGATTGTTACAACAATAAGAAAATTTAAGTAAGCTACCAATCAACTACTGTGGCTTCAACAGGTGACATTTTATGCAAGGTATCGAATGAAGTACTCAGTTGGTATCAGTATCACTTTAAGGGTACTGGTTTTGGCACTGGTATCGTAAAATTTTTAAACGATACCCAACTCTAATTGCGTGTGTCTAATGTTGAAAGCAAACTAGAGTTTGTTGATGTTGACAATGTTCAATGTTGACCATTGAAAGGACCATATATAATAGTGGTTTCTCCAAAAAATTGCTGAACATTTCCCTGATCATTTGACAATTAACTGTGTCATGAGCTCAGGTATGTAAAGAGATGTCATATAAACCAAATGTTAGTCCTATCAATGTCAGCATTCAACCTATAGGGAAATTTATAAAAAGAAATGTTAATATCCAAAACTTGTGTTTCAAAATGAAAGACCATGTAATGCCGGGTCAAATGGACCATAGTTGCTGAATCCTTACATTGGCTTACTGTGGCTAACAGTCTTAAAATATTCAAAAACACAACCAAAGGACAAGGAGAAATTCAGAATAGACAGCCTGAATCTGAGACCTGGATCTTAAGAGTTTTTTGGTCTGTTAAATATCAACATAGCAAAAAAGATATTTAGGACTAAACTGCTTGATGTGACTAAATGTATTTAGGGCATGAACCCTCAGTAAATGATGCAAAGAGGGAATCCCAGACTGCATGGCATAACCTTATCTCAAAAGATTTCAAATTCAGTGTCTGAGAACTCAGTAACACCAATGAATAATTGTAAAGAGGAACGAAGGTTACGATATTGTAACCCTAGTTCTATTAGAACGGGCTCCGCCTTCTACTGGACTCTATGGGTACTACCTCTCCTCCTATCACACACACGTACTCGCCCACTGAAATTTTGCATACTGTAAGTAGCCGACCAATTGGACGTCGCTACTGTACGTGCATACCGTATAAATAGTGGTGTCCTCACTGCTCAGCATCCAACCAACCCTTCAGCAGACAGCGGTGGAGCGGCAGGGCTCCATCGTAGAGGGCTCCGCCTGTGCTAATAGAACTAGGGTTACCATATCGTAACCTTCGTTCTATCTCACACAGGCTCCGCCCTCTACTGGACTCTATGGGTACAGTGGGTGGAGCCCAGTGACTGTCCGCCCAGCAGCGACACAGCTCACCTCACCGACACGATCGGCCACAGGTCACCAGCCACAGGCCCTAAGCTGCCTCCATCCTAAGCGATGGGGCAGTGGGCCACACCTCAGAAAGGTCACTAGACCGCTAGGGGTTTGGCATGACCAAGAGGGATCTGATCCAGCCAGATCCAACACCTGAACTGTCCTGACCCCTTACAGGGACATCACAGTCAGTGTAAAAATGTTTTCCCCGACAACCGGTAGTCTAGTCCAGTCTCCTCCTTCACAGATCCTGAGTCGCACCTGCGACTCAGGATCTGTGAGTCTCCACTCGCTCTGTGGGGGACCGCCCCTCGACATGAGGTTGGTCCCCCTGGCGCAGCGAGCCGCTCACAGAGGCAACGAGCGATCTTCTCTGCCTCGCTATGACGGGAGAGACGTGGCTAGTGGCAGTATCTCTCCGGCAATAGCAGGCTAGGCTGCTGCTACCACAGTAACTCTGTGATGCGCTGCGACCTCTCGTTGGAGCAGTTGTCGGCAGTGTAGCGTGTATGTCTGTGTGGCACGAAAACACTGCCGGTGAGCTAGCAGCGTGCCCGAGCGGGTTCACGTAAGCGCGCTGGGATCAGGCTAGGATCAGATAGCTGCATTGTGCCGCTTCTACGGCAAGAGCGGCTCGTTTCTCGGCTGTCATGCCGCGGAAGCGGAGTGTGTCGCAGCTCAGGCGGCATAGCGAGCACTGTGGATGCCCGGGCCGCACCACTGTCTCGTTTGGCCTTAGCCGGGAGAGCGGTGTGGGCCACTGGGCAAGCCGTTAGCTTAGCGTCAGTGAACGCGCCGTGTTGAAGTGGCATGTTCAGCACAACACTTTGCTGGGAAGGGGTTGGTGGGGAGGAATCAGCTCTTTGAGGAATGTAGGTTGTTTTAATCAAAACATTTGGTACATTCACACCCTTATCACAAGCAGCACACAATGTATAAACACAGTGGTTTGGACATGAGACGGAGGGGAGGGGCTCGGCAACATCCTCTGCCCAGGATGCCTCGGTGCACTGCCAGATATCTGGGAGAGCCGGGGAGACGAAGGCGGGCTGAGCACCGCAAGTCGGTCCGTAGAACCCCTCCCGGAACCGACTCACCGGCTTAGGCGGGATGGGGGGGGGGGTAGTGCTAGCCTGACGCGCCCCGCCGCTATAGCCATAACCGCGTGGAAGTCCTGAAGAGGAATTAATTTGCTCTTTAGACACGGCCGAGATAGCCGCGGTAGAGGTGGCCGGCGCAGATGACAGGCTGTCAGCATCATCGCAGGCGGCGGCAAGGACGGCAGGGAGCGTGAAGCCGACTGAGGCGGTTGATCGGGGGCCGGAGCATCCTCCTCAGCAGGGAGGGGATCCGGGCCCGCGTCTTCATCACTCTCCTCACAGATGAGGGAGAGCTCACACTGCCGGAAATGCTCCCAGCACTGCTGTCACCGGATAAGAGGAATGGCTCGGCAGTCAACACACAGCGGCGGTTGGCGGACAATTTACAGGATGTCCTGTGTCTTGTGTGCCTTGGTAGGCAGATCTATCAGTGCTGTAGATTCCATTTAAAGGCTAGTGTGAAATGTAATGTAATTGCACTTCTTAATGCTTTATTCCACCGTGCATGGCTTTGTTGCGTTCCAGCAGTGACGCTGCCTTTAGAGCTGATCACGGCCATTGTAGGCAATGCTTGTGTTTCCGCCAGATGTGCCACAGCCTGTTTCAGAAACATCCCATAAGTGTCCCAAAAGCGGTTCTCCGCTCTGCTCCGCAGAGAATACATTGCTAGTCTGTTTATATTTAGGTTATGAAGCTGCACCAAGATATATTTTTCTTAGGGCTGGGCAAGTTATTAATTAATGCCGATAATTATTTTATCTTAATTTATTATTATTATAATTTTGAAAGTCCGTTGCTCACTGGCTCTGAATACACATACAGTCAAACCATGGGTCACAGGAGGGGTGGGATGTTGATGGATAGTAACCATGGCAACAGATTCTGTGCGCTACACAGCTGTAGCCTGTTTAAATGAAGTTAAAATTATAAGCCACATAAGGTCTACATCTAGTCTAGCAGGGATGCTCTGCCATGCGACTTCCCTCCTGTTGATGTCCTTATAACTATTTAGTAAACAGTAATAGATTCTGGAAACTCGGAGCGAGGATCAGTCTCTCTTCCAATGATTTGTGCTGCACGTCGCGTACAAAAAGTTCCAGACATTTCAACTTCGGCAGCAGGCAAGCATGTGCGTGAGGCGAGCACAACAGTGACAATTTCCCAGGAATGCGCCTGCATGTTGCTACACCTTGTGCTCGACCTCTTCACCTCACTCTAACAGGGAAACTTGCTATTGAACATAGACCGTTCATGCTGCTCCCTGATAAAAAATAAAAATGAAAAACAGATTTATATATGTTAACCTGTTGCTCAGAATGTGCCTGTTATAATGTCACGATTGTGGCTCTGGACTCTGATGGTAACTTGTTTTAACAAGCTAGATAAAAGGTAATGCCCTGGCAGTGGCAAATAGCTTTGGTATTATCTTTGATTTGATTACATCTGTGCTTTGGCTTGTGGTGTAAAATATGTAGTTGGACTAATTTCATGTAGTTACTCTCTATCCAGCACTCTGTTTTGGCTTTGTTGGTTACATTAATGAGACAATCAGCTGATCACTAATTGGAAATAAAATGGTAGCTTCCTGCATGGAAGCTCAGATCAGTTAAACTTTTACTGCCCTAGTAGAAAAAATACGTAATTGGATTGTATTTTAATGTGATTGTATTTTCCAGTGTTCTGTTATGGCTTTTCTATGTGGACAGAAATGTGCTGTTACCTTCCTGAGACAAACAGCTGATGAATATTATTGGCATTAAAACAGTAACAGCATGGAAGTTCAGATCAGCAGCTAAACTTCACATTTTACTGCCTTGGTGGAAAACATGTATTTCTTTTCACTACTAATGGTGATACAATAACAAGACCTGTGCCTTTTTAAGTAACCAATAATGAATACTTTCAGAATTTGCATTTTTTTTGGGGGGGGGGGGGGGGGGTAATTGCTTCACTGTTGTGCACACAAATGTGTAATTTGTACTTTCACATGCTAAATGTCCATTAAAAATATTGCACCGTTTTACTACAAGCTGAAATTATGGCTTTCAGTACTACTTTGTGTTTCTGTTGTATTTAAAAAAAAAATTAAGACATTTTGCATGCTTATCTATTTAAGCAAAGGGAGAGGAGCCTTGATCCTCACCTAACAATGCCTTTGTAAACTTCATATATTATGTGGTGCAGAAACAATGAGGCTTACATTTTCCTGTTATCTGTCAGTGGTCATAAGCTTGAAGTGATGAAGTGTAGTCTCAACCAATTTTATCATAAACACTCAACACATCTTAACAAGTGAAAAGCTTTAATGCCTACTCTTCTCTTTCATTCCCTATTATATAGCCTACTACTTTCCTACTTTCTCTTGTTCATTGAGAAATGAGCTCTGGCTAGGAATGTCGATATGAGATATTCTAGTTTTAAACTGCCTGTGGGAAGAATGTACATGTAAGAATCTGTACATTCTTGATTAAAAGCCATGTGAAGTCTCTTTTCTCTTTCGTCTCCTCTCTTTGTGTGTGTTTCCAATACGTCTGGTGTATCTTACTTGCGAACTCGACTCGCAATGCTTATCGGAATGCATAGATTTGATTGGCTGAGCAGCATCACATGAGATGATTGGAACGCATGCAATTGGTCTGTGAGTTTTCTGTGCCGCTAAACCAGTACAGGAAATGCGAGAAAAGCTGCGCGGGTTAAAATAGAAACGCTCCATCACAAAGTAGTAATTCTCAATAATAAAGTGGCTGTAAGTCAGGGGTCCAGAGAAGACGGCGGCTGGGTATGGATCCGGACCGCGGTTCGCCAATTAGTGACCTCTGGTATATAGCCTACAATAAAAAAACTATATACTTACTTATAACAATGTATACATTATATAACAGCTGCTAGTTAAAAAGTAAAGTGGTTTCAACATGAAAACTCTGCAGTTAATACTATATGATATACAGTAAATATTAAATGAAATCACATATGACTTATGAAGCGCCACTCTGTGGCCACAGACAGGTGACTCCTGGAGGTTTCAAACTGTAGTCCCAGAGACGGGGAATAAAACATAGTTGTAATCATGTGACCAATATAGTTAAATAGTTTTTAAATTTACATTTGCGGTTCTATAATGCATGTTGTACTTTAACCTCTACAGAGTACTTTTTGTTAAGGAGAGGAGGAGATCATATTCTGCATGAATGTTTCAGACACAGAAAGCCCCAAAGCAGACAATCCTCCAAAAGAATGCCTCTTCTATTCTTTTAAATATCAGATAATCCACTTAGTGAGTATTGCTTAAAAAGGAAATAATTTTCCACATTATCTCCACATTAACAGTTTCTCAGACTTATTCCATTCAGCCAGAACGGTTATCTGTATGTATCTTAGATTTCCTTAGATCTCTTAGGTTTCTGAGATACTATCAGTTATGTCCCTCATGGTTTTTAGCTCATAGTCTCTGTGGACATTACCCAGGCCTCTAGTTTTGAGCGGTCTTCCATATAAATCTCATCAGATGTAGCCTCCAGTTGAACTGCAAAATTGAGTCACTAATAGTTTTCCAATGGCGGGATGTTGTGGCTCAATAAAAGACTTATGCAACAGATGCTTGTGTATCCTCTCGGAGGAGACCTTCCAGTACTGGACTCCTTCCACTACTGAGCTCCTTGTCTTCCCGTCATCCCATTAGAGAGAATGGTCATATCCTTCAATATGGTGGTCCTTGATTGATTTCTTTCTTACTGCTTAAAGAACAGAGGAGCAAGGAGGCCCAGATACTTGGTTATATCTAAAAAGGTGGTTGTGGCCCAAAATAAGCGAAAATAAACCACCTTTCTAGATGGGGCCAAGACGTTTCGCTTCTGAGAAGTGGAAAGTCTCAGTTTCAGTCCAGTTGCCCTTGATTTTAACCCACCTTGGATATGAATGTATTTGGTGAACAATTTAATGGCTGGTGTTCTAACTCATTCAGTGTATTCATGTGTGTAAGTCAGCTCAGACAATAAACATCATCAGATGCAGTCTCTGCAGGAAACCGCCCAGATGTAGGACGCCCAGATGTAGGAAGCCCAGGCAGCTGTACAACAGCAGGTACTGATTCAAGCTAGGCGTAGAATTTAAAAACAAGCTACGCTGGTTGTTGTCATTATTATTGTCTCCTTGGTCATAACTGTTCATACCTTAAAATATTTTCTATTTGGGCAACATATCCTGTATTTTGCCTTTGAGCAAATGACAGTTTTGAAAGGCCAGGAGGCAGTTCCAAGGACAAGGAAAAATGGATTGCTTCCGGCCCAAGAACATTAACTATCCCTATTTAACTGAGGGCCTCTGTTGTCACCAGGAGATGAAGTACTTGTATTGCTTTCATCCTCTGGTTACAAATTGCAATTGCTGTACACTTTGTAATGAAACATGGGGGTCAGTCAACATCCATCAGCTGAGATATGAGGTCACTCCTATTTGAAGGGCGGTGGGGGTCTCCTTAAAAATAAGGAGGAAAGACACTGAAAATGTGTCTGTTTCTTGTCCATGTCACACTAAATTACAAAACACAAAAGAAAAAAACTGGACCTAAAAGCTCAGTTCACCTCGGTGCCTTCACATCTATAAAAGTGTGACTCTTTAACAGGTACAGAGACTTTGCTTTTTTAAAAATAGGTTAAAAAGTGCTTCCCACTTTCCTACAGCAGGAGGATCTCTGCATTCACGGACTTGGAGGTGTGTATCCAGGAAATCCACGAGGGCTTAAGGCTGTCCCATTGTCAAGTCATCAAGTGCATGAGGGCTCTCTCGCAGGCACATTGAGCCTTTTATGCACACTTTCGTAAGTCCACATCTCTGCAGACTTTGCCTGAGGGAAAACCCCACAGTTAGCGTTGTGACATCACAGGGTACCCAGGGGAAGAAAAAAAAAGGTAAACAAACATGAAAAGAGCAATTCCGAGAAAAAAATATTTACATGGAACTGTATAATGCTGAAATGTTGAATTTTGAAAATAAATGAGTATATTGATCATTTCAAAATGACCTCTCGTCCACTCTGTAAAGCAGGAGCCTGGAATATGTTAAAATCAGGTAGTGGGTCGCCTAAGAAGAAAGCCTTTCAAACTCAAGCACTTATCAGGTGACGTCAACTAAGTCAGGGTTTTGGCGTTGGAGATCAGAACTGGGCCACAGTATGGTTCAGAGCCCTGACAGGGAAGCACGAAACACTTACACAAACGTATGCAGCAGTCTGGACAAGAGAAGTACTTTTGTCTCTCTCAAAGCAGATGCCTACTGTTGATCAACCTATACTTCTCAGGCAAGACCACAAGGACAAATACTTTTAGGTGATTACAGGCATCTACGTTCATTATTTAGTGGGTATTAAATGAGGCTATACATCCACACAGTTTTTCTTGACTGTCCCTCAATATTACAACATATGTCCAACATCACTAAGCCTGTTAGCCACATTAACTGCTCAGTATGCTAACGCAAAGTTATCTAACTTACAAAATAAATAGTAAAAGCAAAAACATAAAAAATTACAGAACTTATAGCTTTCAAGTTTGAAGTTGGGTCACAGACAGCCCATGGTGATCCATCCTTGCGCTTGAATCGTTAACATTAGGGCACTTGTATTGCTTGTCCAATTTTTGAAGTATTGAGTTACTCATTTAACACACACTGAAGTGTAAAGTAAGAAGGTATGAACATAGCACAGTATTTACTGCATTTATTTTGCAGTTAACGCAACAGGCCTAATTGCAAGTACTTTAGCAGCACAAAAAGGTGTTAGTACAAATGAATGGATAAATGAATACTTAAAATTAATGTTAATTTCACTCCAAAATGTCAATTCGCTCCAAAAAATAAAGCCATTCATTCATTTCCAACATGGATGGTGAAAGGAGAACTGTACTTAGTGCTTCCCTTGTTTATGTTTGTCTGAAAAGGGGCATCAACAACAACAAAAAAACATTAGCTTATCGTTGTCCACATCGTCATGTTTTCTCCTTGTGTGATGGAGTATGTAACATCCGGTTGTATATTACAACAGCAAGAAGTTCAAATATTTTAACTTTGAATGGCGATGCCATCTACTTTTGCTGTTCTCTGCCATCTTCATCTAATTTTACCATCCTGCTCTCAGGAGACCGACCGACATATTATCATCTGTGTTTATAACACAGGGCTCTGAAGTGGAGCGGATCCAGAACAACTCTCATCAGCTGTTAGCTGTAATGTTAAACACTAGCAGGACTAAAGTTACGGTACGGCTGTGTTAAAACTATAACTTAGCACAACATCACTGTGCTGTAATAACGGTATGCTTTATAAAATGCCACATAATTAACAAAATAGCTATATAATGTCAGTCCAGTGACTGTTACCTGACAGCTGACCCATGTGAGCGGTGAATGAGTCGTTCATTCCTGCTCCACAATCTCTGTCACGTGACAAATGAACGACTCAGACCTAGAGATCCACAGTTGAGAGTCGTGAACTAAACATGCATGCAGCTGCCATGTGACGAGTGAACGTAAGAGTCCAAGATCCTTCACGCATGTGTGGCAGGATGAGGTTTTTTCCCTCCCTCTTACCTGTGCACGGGAAGGTGCACCAGCACACCTGGGGCTTATCCCCTTTGATTGTAGGACGGGTTTGGGAATAGCAGAGTTGGTCGAGGAAGCTGAGACATGTATGCGTGCCAGGCATTTGGCTGCCGCTGACCAGGCTCTTTTCATCTTTGATCATTTGGAGGGAGAGGCGAAGGAAGAAATTAAATTCTGCTCTAGTGCTGACCGAAGGGACCCCGCTAAAGTTTGCTGTCTTGAATGAGCTTTATGGGTGTGACCCGATCTTATTTGACTTTATTTTATCCCTTTTATTTTATTGTATTTTACTAATTTTATATTAATTTTTCAAGCTCTTCTTGTTTTTGTTTTTTTTATTCTTTACACTTGTTAAAGCACTTTGTAACTTGTTTTAGAAAAGTGCTCTACAAATAAGGATTATTATTATTATTATTATTATCAGTCTTACATTTCCTTGCAACAGGTTTTCTTCTCCCGGCGACAGCTCGAGGGTGAAACGTGACCAATTTATTGAACACGTCCTTGACTGCTCTCTTCGCCGTGAGCTTAAACAACTTGTTCGTCGGGATCCAACTAAAGCTATGATGAAACTTCACGCCGAAGCCATGCGGTGGGAGCATGAGGGTTTACCGGGTGGGGCGCGGGGTCGTAGCTATTCTTTGCCTTCAGCGTTTGGTCTTCAGTGTGGTGTCCGGGGTCATGTTCAATCTAGCCCTCGGGTCTCTCCTCCAGAACCTACTATAGGTGAACTGATGGCACTGATGAAGCGTCAGCAAGAACAATTACACTAGCTTACCCAGGCTGTAGCTTCACTTCAGGCCTTAGGTCCCCCGGGATCAAATTTTTCGCTCTGGTCCTATTATCTGTTGGAAGTGTCAACAGTCCGGCCACCTGGCCAGGGACTGTACTGGGGAAAGGGTTTCCCGCCGGGGTCCAGATAGGGCTAGTGGTCAAAATTCAGATGGTACTAGGGCGGCCCCGTCTGATTGGCAGCCGGAAAACTAGCACCCACTGAGCTGTTGAGCCACAGCTCAGGTGGGGAACCCTCAGGCTCACAGGAAGGTGTGGCATGTGAATTAGTTGCCTCATGCCCAAATTTGGATGTCTCTATCGGTGGTGTGGTTGTTTCCTGCCTGGTGGACACTGGGTCCATGGTGTCCACCATGACTGAGTCTCTTTTCATGGAGCAGTTTGCACCTTGGGGTCAGGATCGCCTTCGCTCATGTAACTGGCTTCAGCTTCGAGCAGCAAATGGTCTGGCAATCCCCTACATTGGCTATTTAGAACTGGATGTAGAGTTGTGTGGAAAGGTCATGCCCCACTGTGGAGTTCTTGTGGTGAGGGATCCCCCTGGTGCTGTCTCTTTCCCCTGGCATCTTGGGGATGAATGTTATTCGTCGGTGCTATAGAGAACTTTTTGGTGCGCTTGGACCTTCCCTTTTCGAGTCACCTGCAGTGTTACAGGCTCCTCGTCCTGTTGTTGTGGCATTGCAGCAGTGCCATGAGTCTGGTAATCAAGAATCTGGGTCCAGCGTCGGCACAGTGAAAGTTCGAGGTAGGCGAGCTGTGCGTATACCAGGAGGTCATATGAAGTTAGTTGCCAGTACTTGTTCAGAACAGTTTGCGGGGGAGACTGGGTTGCCAGCTGGGCTGCTTGTTTCCTCCTCTTGCCTGGTGCCGGTCGTCCAGGGCACAGTGTATGTTCCTGTGGTTAACGTGGGGACGACAGCTGTTCTTCTTTACCCACGGACTGGTCTGGGTAACCTCAGTGCAGCACAGGCTGTTAGTCTGCTGACAGGTGTGACTGAGGATAGGACCACATTGGCGACTGCTAATGCCCAAACTGTTTCTTCCTCTGTGGTTGATCAGGTGGAGTCGGTGGCTCTGCCAGTGTTGGATGATCCAGATAGAGAAAAAGTCAGAGTCACGAGACAGAGCGTCTACACACGACAACAGAAACCCATGTAAACAGACACTGACCAACTATAACACAGGGATCATAACAGAACCTGACATCATGACAGAACCTAAATGAGAAGACAGAGCACCGAATACAGAGCAGACTAAACTAAAATAATGCAGACAAGGAACTAGAAGTAAATACTAAAACATAACTAAGGCACAGGACTGTGAACAAAGACATGGAACCAAAACAGACTAAATAACAGATACTGAACCGGCAACAATAAACTCAGAGAAACTCAGGACAGGATCGTGACAGCTTGTGGTTGAGAAATGGTTTCTCATAGCTTTGGATATTATCAAAGAGTGCTGGTACAGGGGTAAACTAGATGTGAATATGCTACATTGAATCTAGTTATTACGACAGATTATGTGTGTGGTAAAGTACACATAGCAATCTATTTTATTAACATAATCCATTTAGGAAGAGGTATTATAGTCCACATACAGAACAGCTTTCAATATCGACCTGTTCTAAGTGTAGTTTGGAAAGGAAAGGGGTCTACTATCGAAATAATTTTCAAAATCAAAATATCATAAATCGTCTCTTTTTCACTTTAATATTGGCATCGGCCCCCAAAAACCCATATCGGTCGGGCTCTACTCTCGTCTACTATAATGATATCCAGTTTGCCGTCTGCCTGAATCCATGTGAATGCAGCATAAATAGAGAATAATTTGACAAACCTCTGGTCAATCTCAAGTTTCGCAGTTATTTCAAATAAATCAATGTAGTTCTAATTATTTTACTCTGTACTAATGATATTATAGCCTCTTTCCTATTTCTGAGTAGTGATACTATATACTACTCAACATAAACTGTCTTAAACCACCACTGCTAAACCACCTAATGTAGTCTGAGGTATGTGCATTAGACCTCGATTGCTAAAACATGCATGTGTAATTTTAATTGAATTATTCATTGTTTGTAGCCATGTTACTATTTTTAAAAGTATGCCAAAGTTAAGTCGCATGGAGCTCCAATGGTTAAAATATTTACATTTATGCTAAGTATATTTCATCTTGGTTCCATAGACAGAACCAGAGGATGCCATCTCCACTGCCCTCCACTCAGCCCTCACACACCTCGAGGAAATCAGAATGTTGTAAACTTGTGGATTTCAGCTCAGCATTCAACACAATCTTACCTATGAAACTGATAAGCAAACTCAGCACTCTGCGTGTAAATAGAACACTCTGCAAGTGGATATTGGACTTCCTCATAAACAGACCTCAGTCCGTTTGAATTGGCGGACACAACTCCGCCACTCTAGTGCTCAACACCGGAGCCCTCCAGGGCTGTGTGCTCAGCCCCCTCCTGTTCACGCTGTGCACCCACAACTGCATACCCCGACATAGAGAGAAATTTGCGGACAACACCACTATCATTGGCCGGATTTCAAACAACGATGAGACTTCATATCAGGAGGAAATTCAGAATCTTGTAGAGTGGTGCACAATGTCAGCAAACTAAGGAGCTGATTGTTTATTTCAGGAAAAAGGAGATAAAAACACACACTCTTGTCTACATCAGTGGTGCTGAGGTGGAGCAGGTGAACAGTTCCAGGTTCCTGTAAATCAGTATCACAGAGAACCTGACATGGTCATCTCATATCTCCACGCTGGTGAAGAAAGCTCAGAAACGACTATATTTCTTGAGAAAGCTTAAGAAGGTCAAATTCCCACGCCAAGATCTTGTCAGCTTTTACAGAAGAGCAATAGAAAGCATCCAGACAGGAAACATCACAAACTGGCATGGGATTTGTGTATCACAGTGTCCAAAAGATACTAAAGGACAGTACCCACCCCAGCCACAGCATGTTCACCCTGCTGCCTTCTGGGAAGAGACATAGAAGTTTCAGCTGCCGCACCACCAAACTGCAGAGCAGCTTTTCCCCCCAAGCTATCAGGCTCTTACCCTCAAATTCATCCTCAGCACTGCTCCATTGATTATAGTTTATTTCTGTCTACCATTTTTATAATTGCTTCTGTATTAATGTATATTGTCTGCTATGTAGTTACAAAACTCAGTTTCACTATATAATCTGTTATATTGTAACAAAAAAAATGTACATACATATAAGATGTCACATAAATGATACAATTATCATATCTTGCCCCTTTCAGCCTTGTTTTTAAGGTGAGACGCCACAGGCCAAACCATTGTGCTTCCTGAACTGGTCAATTTTGTGATTTTGGGCAACTTTGCTTCCTTAACATGTCTTCTCTAAGACTAGTGGGGAAAAAAGTCTAAAATACACATTTAGTAGTTTTTTTGACTACAGTTTGTCTGTGTGCGTCTGTAGATCCCGCCTAAAAGTTAGCATTCTGCGCCATATCATCGCCAGTACCGTTGGAAAGCTTTGTCCCAATCTTAATGTCCACACTCAGACTTTTAAGCGCATTCCCGGTGAGTCTGTGAGGGCTTAGGTCTGTCCCATTGTCAAATAGTAAAGTGGGCAAGGGTTCTCTTGCAGACCTTTTGAGCCCTTTTTTCACCCTTTTCGTAAGTCTGCATGTCTTCAGACTTTGCCTGAGGGAATTGCACACACCGTTCATAGCGTTGGTTATGGGTGGTGTGGGGACAGAGTGGACCCCAATGCAACGTTCAGTTTTGACAGGTTTTATTGGGAAAAGGGGGTGAGGGACTGGAGTCGAGGGAGAGGTGGATGCCGGGGAAACACAGGCACAGGGAACCGAGGAGAGCCCCAGAGGGCCGTGGAACACTGGGGCCGAGGAAGCGAGGAGGCAAGGGAGAACAGGGAGGACGCCGTGGGGGAAGTCCGAGGAGGAGAGGACCGGAGGATGAGCCCAGCCGACTGAACGGAGGACGAGGGTGAGTGAACCTTGGAGGAAAGCAGACAAAGAGACAAGGTTAGTGACAGAGGTGACAAAGCACAGGGAAATTGAGAGAAATCAAAAAACATGAGAGCCTGAATGCAGAGGTGGCACCGGGTATGGAGCTACGATGATCAAGCAAGAATGGTGTGGAGAACCGGGATTGAAATACAGGCAGGGATGAGGTTGATTACTGGCAGGGGTGGCAGGCTGACGAGGTGGCTAATGAGGTGCAGGTGCGAGCACACACAGGGGAGAAAACACAGGGAGGCAGGCAGAGAACAGAGAAAACCAAGGAAAAAGCAGAATAACTGATGAAAAGGAGAAAAAACCAGGACACTCTCCGTCAGCCGGGCTGCCACCACAACAGGGCCCCCTCCTCAACGGACGCCTCTCAGCGGCCCTCCCAGTCGACTAGGCGGGGCTTGGCAAAAGTACGTCGGGGGGAGGAAATTGCACTGGGGCCCGGCTCATGAAGTCGTAACTACTGAGAGCTATGGGAATACCTGGCTCAATAGAGCTGTGACTGTCTGTCAGCCTGGCTACAGTGTTGAAAAGAAACCTGGGGTTGTTCCCATTTTCCTCTATTAATGACGAGTAGTACGCTGCTCTGGCATTACGGAGGGCCTTTCTATAAGTTTTAAGACTATCTTGCCAAATTAAATGAGAATTTTCCAGTTTTGTGGAACGCCAATTCCTCTCAAGTTTCCGCGATATTTGCTTTAATTTACGAGTTTCAGTATTATACCATGGAGCTAACCGTCTTTGTTTTAGTATTTTCTTTTTTAGAGAGGCTACAGAGTCGAGTGTCATTTGCAGCGAGCCTGCAGCACTATCAACAAGATGATAAATTTGGGAGGGACTGAAACTAGCATAGGAGTCCTCTGTTACTTTGTGATCTGATAATGAATTTAGAGCTGATGGAATCGCATCCTTAAATTTAGCTATAGCACTATCAGACAGACATCTTGTATAGAAATTTTTGCCCAATGGCGTGTAGTTCAGCAATACAAACTCAAAAGTTATCAAACAGTGGTCGGACAAGGAGGGATTCTGTGGGAACACCACTAAATGTTTCAATACCATATACCAAAACAAGGTCGAGGGTGTGGTTAAAACAGTGAGTCGGTTCATGAACACTCTGAGAGAAGCCAATGGAATCTAACAGAGAGATAAACGCAGTACTGAAGCTGTCATTCTCAACGTCCACATGAATATTAAAATCCCCTACAATAATAACTTTGTCTGTTTCAAGGACTAAAGTTGACAAAAACTCTGCAAATTCAGATAAGAATTCAGAATACGGACCAGGTGCTCGGTACACTATAACGAAGAGAATTGGTTGCAGTGATTTCCAACTTGGGTGCGAAAGACTAAGAACAAGACATTCAAATGAGTTATAGTTTGGTTTAGAGCTGATTAGTAGGCTAGAGTCGAAGATAGCTGCAACTCCACCTCCTCAGCCTGTGCCTCGAGGAATGTGAGTATTAATATGACTGGGAGGGGTGGATTCATTTAGGCTAACATATTCTCCATCACCCAGCCAGGTTTCAGTAAGACAAAATAAATCAATATCATAATCTGATATTAGTTCATTTACTAGTACAGCTTTAGAAGAGAGAGATCTGATGTTTAAGAGTCCACATTTAACTCTATTCTTTTGCACTATTGCTCTTGTGGTTTTAATTTTTATGAGGTTTTTATGCACAGCTCCTCTTCTGTTTACCTTTTTAAATAATTTCGATGGTCGCGGGGCAGACACCGTCACTATAGGGTTTTCACTAAGTAACTCCTGAAATGGAGGAGCAGAGAAGTGTGTTAGACTGCGACTCTGCGTAGGGTTTTGGGTGGGTAACTGCTGAAAAAGATGGGCAGAGAAGTGTGTTAGACTGCGACTCTGCCTCCTGGTCTCAATTCTGGGTTGTCATGGATTTGGTCCACTAATAAACTTGGCCAGATTTCTAGAAATGAGAGCTGCTCCTTCCCAAGTGGGATGGATGCCGTCTCTCCGGATCAGATCAGGTCTTCCCCAGAAAGTCTGCCAATGATCTACAAAGCCCACATGTTCCCAGAATATCCATTTGTAATATGGACAGACCACAAAAATCTGACCTACATCCAGACAGCTAAGCGCCTCAACCCAAGGCAGGCACGGTGGGCACTATTCTTCGGTCGGTTCTCCTTCACCATAACCTACCGCCCCGGCTCTCGGAACCTCAAACCAGATGCTCTCTCCCGTCAGTACGTCTCTGAAGAGACCACGGCTAACCCCGACACCGTCCTGTCCTCAACCTGTGTGGTGGCCGCGGTTACCTGGCATATCGAGTCCATCATCAAGCAGGCCTAGCGAACCCAACCGGACCCAGGTAACGGACCCGCTAACCACCTTTTTGTCCCTGATACTGTTCGTTCTCAGGTCCTCCAATGGGCACACGCCTCCCGATTTGCCTGCCACCCCGGGGTCGGCCGCACGCTCTCCTTCCTGAAGCGGCGTTTCTGGTGGCCCCGCATGGCCGCCGACACCCGGGCCTTCGTTGCTGCCTGTACTGTGTGTGCCCGAGCCAATGCCTCACATCAACCTGCGGCTGGTCTACTCCGTCCCCTGCCAGTACCCGGACGTCCCTGGTCGCACATTGCTCTCGACTTCGTCACTGGATTGCCACCCTCACACGGTAATACCACCATACTGACAGATTCTCTAAGACCGTACATTTTGTGGCACTTCCTAAGCTCCCTACAGCCTCTGAGACGGCGGATCTCCTAGTGCATCATGTATTCCGCCTCCATGGAATTCCCACTGATATTGTGTCCGACCGGGGCCCCCAGTTCACCTCTCAGGTCTGGCGGGGGTGTGTGTGTGTTTCACTATTGGGCCGGCTGTGGCTCAGGAGGTAGAGCGGGTTGGCTGTTAATCGGAAGGTCGGCGGTTCAATCCCTGGCTCCCCCTGGTTGCGTGTCGAAGTGTCCTTGGCCAAGATACTGAACCCCAAATGTATGAATGAGTGTGAATGCTAGTTTCCGTTTGAGCACACAGGCTCAGTGTATGACTGGTGAATGCAGATGTAGTGTAAAAGCGCTTTGAGTGGTCGAAAAGACTAGAAAGGCGCTATACAAGTACGGAGCATTTACATTTTACCTCCTCTGGCTCCGTGGGCTCACGCACCTGTTGGCAATCAGCTCATCACTCCTCATCCGACCAGACACACCTGCCTTTCATCAGCTCACCTTCCTGCAGTATATCTTCTCCAGTTCTCCAGTCATTCGTCGCCAGATTGTTGTTCACCCATAGCGGATCTCATCGCCAGCCACGCAACCGCCTTTCCTGTTCACCTCCGGTCTCCGCCTCGCCAACCCTCTGCATCCGCTGTCTTGCCACTGCCACTTTCCCCAACTCTTGTGTGAAACTGACAATAAAGTCCACCTTGCCCGCAACACCTGTCCGTGTCCCGTGCTTGTGTTCCTAGTCCCTGAGTTTCCGCAACAGGATGTTGTTGTTTGATTCGCTGTTGGCTCTGCAAATATTTATTTTCAATGAAAATGTGTAGAATTTTACAATACTTATATTTCCAGGCCGTTTTCTCAGAATTACTTCATCATACTCTGACCCTTAACTCTCCACTTCAGCAGCACTTAAAAACACCAAACGTTCCAGTTTTATTCCTGACTATCTTCTGAAGGTTTTTACAGAGGATTTTTTCATATATCATTCATAGCCTGAATCAGAACATTTTATTCCCAAAAACAGGTCATAAATATTAATAATTATTTATGCCTGTTGACAGTATTCTTTTCGATTTATGAAATAATAAAAAGTGATCTCCCAAATCACCTCTGTAAAAACATTTTGAGTAAAATGTGACAAATAAAATAACTTTGAACCTCACCTAATCCAGTGTTCAGATTTTGGTTATTGAAATAGATGCAAATTAGTGCATATTTCATTTGATACTTCCTCATTTGCATATTTAAACATAATATTTCATTTAACCTGTAATACAAAAACATATTGTCTTAATGTAAGTAATCAACTAGGAAAGTATCATGACTATACCTATTAGTTAATTTTTTAACCAGTTCTCACCTGCAGTGTCTCAGCTCAATATTCCTTTGCACTTCCCCCCCCCCCGTGGTAAACACATATGCAGGGGAGTGATCAGGCTGTCATGCATATTTTACCCAATTAAATTTATTTGCATACAATTTTAACACTTAGAATAAGACATAAAATGACCTTCATAGTCAATCATAGATACAATGATGACACAGAATAAAACATTATGCCAACAGCCTTTGGCATCTTAGTGGTCTGAGGCACTGCTATGGACTATGTTCCTCACGTGATCTCCGATGTGTTCTTGACAGACAGTTCTGAGACATCACAGTGACAATCAAAAAGAAGACGAAGTGACAGGAACATCCACTTGTGTGCATGCACGCCCAAGAATGAACAACACTGTCTCTGCGTGTCTGTCTGTGTCTTTCACACATACATGCACACGAATCTTTCAACATGAACTTTTGATTAGTGTTTATGGCGATGAGAAAACAGAGACATGCAATTGTAAATAGAGCTACTAAAACAGTGACAGGAGTGTAATTTAATTCAGGCTATAGGCCACAGAAAGATTGTGTCTGCAGTGCTGCTCAGAGCAATGTCAAGATCACTAAAAGTAAGAATGGATATGAACACTACGCTCATGCCTGCATGGACTGAATATGTCAGTGCTAATTAACTTTACACAGCACAAAAGGTTGTTATGAGTGTCGGTGTTGTGGGCAAACAGGTAAAGCGCTGTGGGACCACGTGACACTTGAACATTACATTAGCACTAAATAGCATGTGGAGGGAAAAAATAAACAAATAAATATTGCTGCACTGAGCTCTATGCATTCTCTTGTTGCAAGGTCAAGCACATCTGACCACAGAATTGTTCTTATCAGATATACATATTATAGCAGCAAAAGAACAGATGTGATTAATATTACAGTAATGAAGGCTGTATTCCAGTTAGGTGTACCAGTTCCAGGGCCCTGTTGTTGTGCATTCTGGCTCACTGCATGTTTTATGATTGGAGAAGAGCTATCATTAGAGTTATGATTTTTTCCACACTTTTTAACATGTTATAGAGGGAAAAGCACAGGTGTAACTAATATTGTGCATTATAAAATACTGTACAGCCAAAGATCATGAAGAATTTAGTAAGTTTAAGCCTAGGTGTAGTTACTCCTTAAAGAATAAGGTGTTTTTTTTCGAATAATCAACAAGTCACATGAAATGAGCAAGACAAATAATGCATTTACCAACAAGTATTGTCTGTGTATTGAAAACCAATAAAGCTGATGTTTACTTGCAGGATAACTCCATTATCATTCAATCATTGATTTTCAAAAACAAATAAAAGGTCCTAACCATCTTCTTTTTTTGTATTGTTGTATTTTCTATACATCTTGTTTGTTGTTATGAAAGTGAATAGCACATTGACTATAACTGTAATCAAATATGTTAAATCATGAAACCGCCTTGCCTTAGTGTTTCAGACTTGGCATACTGATCCGAATCTGACCCAGACTTTTTACCTCCATAACAGATGTAACTCACCTGTTTCGCCTCTATTCCGAGAGACTTCTTCAGTTCTGACTGACTGGTAGGAAATCCCAGCTATTTAAACTCTGTGGGGTCGTTGTCAAAATGATTGATACAGCTGGTTCGTTAGTGCTGCTGGCTGTTGTGACGACAGTCATTATGGTTGTTGGAGCCACCCGAGGCAAAGTCTGAATGACCATCACTGGCATTCTCACATGAGGCCAAATGTGACCATTTGTTTAGTTTTCTGGTAAGGGATGAAAGGAAAGGCAATGTAAATGAGGGATAAGTGGTGTCGCAAACCTCCTCCCCTATTGAGCAACAGTTTCTCCACTCGGGTGTAAATGACCTTTTTGACACCCCTTTTAAACCATCCATCCTCCCTGTCTAAAATATGTATATGTTGCGCCTCAAGAGTGTCCTTTATACTTCAGATGTAAGTAAACTGCTGAGTCATGACCTGAGGCATTGGCCCTTTTTTGTTGAGCCATGTGTTTGTGTGGTGGTTGTTTAGTTTCCCTAATATACATGTTTGTGCGTTACTCTCTGCACTGGATGCAAAGTACTAGACTGCTTTTGTTGTGTTTCAGTGTGCGGTCTGTAGGGTGGACCAGTAACTGAATGGATGAGGATGAGCAGTGAATCATCTTTGAGTATCTTCAACCAGTCTAGTTGCCCTTAATTATAACCTGCCAAGGATCATTTTAAATAGTGTCATACAATAAATCAAGACTGTAGCTGCCATTAAGAACACTGGGGTGCAGTTTTATCTGGAAAGTTGAGAGTGTAACAACTTTGGGGAGTTTACGTTCTACAATTCTACTACATTCTTCATTTTAGGGAAAAATGGCTTTGACAATTGGTTTACACTTGGACACTTGGCATTTGCTGTAATTTTTTTGATAATTTTCTACCTTTTTATGATAGTGAAAACAAGTTGCAGGTCATCTCATTTCTTTTGAAGTAGATATAGTGCAGACACTCATTTTATCAGCTACCACAACATCAAAGATTCTTTCTTCAGACCTCCCCTCCTATAAATCTAGTGGCCAACATTGCAGTCTTTGGTTGCTGCTCTGAGAGGCACCAGACACCCATCAGCCACTTCTATGACAGAGGTGTAACTATGTCCTCCATCTCTTCCAGTACATGAAAGGCACATTCAGAGGTGAGAGACGAAATCATATTACCAGTCATTCCCAACAAACCCTTTGCTGTACATTTGGTTTTATTTAGTGTGTATGTCATTCACCCTAATGCATGGGTCACAAGTATGCCATATGTTTTGATTAGTGAAACGTATCAAAATGAGCTATATCTATGGGAAATGGGTCCTGGGTTGCAAATCTATTACAGTTTTAACAATAATCCACTGATTTGGTTTTCCAGTGATTGCCAAATATTTGCCAAAGGATTCTGAAGTCAGTCACTTGAAACTTACCAGCACACCTCTTAAAATCTCAATGTGTTTTTTTTTCCTTAGTTAAAAGTCTTTACCAATCATGTGGTTAAAGTGTATGGTCATGCTATCAGATTTAACTCACAAAAATTTGACTCCATTCCAAGTCTAAAGCTCTGGTAAGTGCCCCTCTCATTCTCTACACACACCTGACATCTCTCATGAGAGATGTTTACTTGTTTATCTTTGTCAACTTAATTTCATACAATGCTTTTTCACAAACTATGTGAAGCTGAAAGTAAATACAAAAGAAAATGTTCTTTCTGAAAATAAAAAGAGTGTAGAAGTTCTGGAGCACCTTACCGTGCATATCTAAGGACAAAATGGCTGATCTCAACTATGACCCTAGCCATGTGCTCACAAATGACCAACAGAGAACAAGTACAAGCTGACAGCGGCCTTAAAAGCAATCCCTAGAGCTAAAATCCTCTTCACCTACATGTAACATCACAGTAGAGATACCTATGATAATTGAGTTCACTTCCAAGTAGTGTTGTAGTCAAGACCACCCAAATCAAGACTAAGTCATGACCAAGACCAGAGTGTATTGAGACCAAGACAAGACCAAGACCAAGGGAGGGCAAGACTGAGTCAAGACCAAGACCAGTGCCCCATACTACATGACACATGATAAATGTGGAACATGATCAAACACCCACATACAAACACAAAGAGCTGAAATCAACTTTATTGTACACTCTTTTCCATGTTTTACAATAGGTTTTCTGTTTGACTCTTGTCTTCCATATTTGATACTTCATATTTGATCTGCAACTATGTATTCAAACTCAGAATTAGCACTCTTAAAATAACGTGCCATGTGCCTATGGCCATAGAGAGCAACAAATTTAATATGTTCATTTTTCATAGATGTGGAGGTGCATTACTCGATCACCACTCTTTGCTGTCACATGTCAAGGCTAGTGCTGTCACCCAAATGAGGGAGCGGTAGTACGGCACATAGCTTTAATGTCAGGAGCTGCATGCAGCTGACATTAGCTAAGGATGACTAAGTTAACTTACACATTAGCTACATAGCTTGATGTGGCCTGCCTTATTGTTTATCACACGAAAAAATGTATCTTAGGAACAAGTTCTCACCACATACCCCTCAGTCACTCACAAAGTTAACACTGCATCAGCTACTTCCCTTAATATGCTAACTAAATTAGATAGCTTGTGCACCTTGCTAGGTGACATCTCACATTCTACTTTCAAACTTGTACATAAGAATTTTCATGATACATTCTGAGGCATGGACATGTCAGTTAAAAGGACATGGACATTACATTGCTCTGGAGCAGTCGAGTACCCAGTGGCGTTTTCTCCCAGAAGCCAAGGGAAGCCAGGCTTCCCCTGTTTTTATCTGACTCTATTTATAGTTTCAATAAATCTAATAAGCTGTTGCGGTCATCTCTTCCCCATTTCTCACTATCTTACAATAACTGAAACAGCGCCCCACTAAATGCTATGCGTTAGATTTGTGGTGAAACACTACATTGCACCACCGTAGACTGGCCTTCAGTCTGACTACGCGAGGAAGCTAGGCAGAGTTGGCATCCCTTTGTGAAAAAGTATTTAATGATTAACCAATCAGATGAGGCCACTGTCGTGCCACTGCCTAACTGTGATTAGTCAGATTGATGCCAAGGGAAGCTTCACGCCAATCAATTCCCGATTAAATAGCGGGAGCTGTTAGCAACTTTAGCTGGTGCAGATATGGAGGGTGGAGATTTGGAGTTTTTAGTTATAATAAATAGTTTTACTAAACTACCACTACAGCAGCAACTGAAGATTAAATCTGACGGAAGACCAACGCCAAAACTGGAGCTGGCCTGGAGAGGAAAAAGGGGTTTTGGACGTTCAATGAGGAAAACTAGATCCGTACAGTGTGGCTAGCTAGTAGCGCCAAACTTCAACTCACTCTGTTGTTGCAGAGAACAAAAAGCCAGTGGGAAATTCTATAACTTGGTTATTGACCACTTCGCCACCATGACAGACAGGAGAATGCCCTTCCTTTTCAGATAGGGTGAGTGAAATGTCACCTCCTTCTCTCTCTTAACTGCAGCTATTTGTGCGATTTTTAATGTGGTTATATTGTTTGTTTTGTTTTGCTTGCTTGGATTTAGCTGTGAATGAATCAGAGTCAGTTGAAGTAACCCTATTGTTTTTACTGCGGTTGTTTACACATAGATAATGAGCACCACAGACAGCACCTGCCACAGGGCACTGGGCCAGGTTAGGCTACCTGAATAATTGTCTGTACTCTGTTGGTCGGGTCCTCGGTTGTTAGTCTTTAGTGATGTTGTGTTATGAACATTTGGCAAGTATCTAGGCCTATTTAATACATGCACCACTGCTACTATGCACTCTTAAATTGTCTTCTGATTGAGCTTGTGAATGCTTCTTTTATTCCTAACCTGCACCATAAGCAGCGGTATGTATGTTATTTGGGGTGAGAGAGAGTGACTGAGTGAGAGAGAGAGAGAGAGCATACGTCTCTGATTCAATTTTGTGTAAAATTATACCCTGCACTGTAATAGCACAATGCATTAGATAATTGCCCTCCAAAAGGCTTCAGGTTGTCTCAGAACAAGAGAATCTTAACCTCACCTAGGCCACGTTCAGACTGCAGGCCAATGTGACCCAAATCTGATTTTTTTGCCCATATGTGACTTAGATCTGAGGTTTTTATGACAGTGTGAACAGGCCAAGTCACATGGAATCTGATCTTTTCCAGTTCGGAACTAGGCCACTTCCATATGTGGTCCAAATGCGACCTCAGTCTGGACACTCAGGTCGGAATTGATGTGACTTTGACGTCACTCTAGAGCAGCTCATCCAACAAAGGTTAAAATCAAGGGCAACTGGACTTGGTTGAAGATACTGGAACTTTTCATATCTTCAACCAAGTCCAGTTGCCCTTGATTTTAACCTTTGTTGGATAACTATGACCTGGATGACTGAGAATCTTCATAGACATCTAGAGCAGCTGTTGTCACAGTTCTGCTGTAGACGGAGCCGCGGTGAATGAAAAAGCTTCACAAAAGCCATTATTATACATGTGGCTCTCTTCCTCCTCTACCTTGCTATTATCTGTTCACAAATTCCCTTTCTTACACCTGAAATCCACCAGACCGCAAGCTCTCTTCTTTGTTATGTGCATGCCATTTGTCCGAGTAGACACAGTGGGGAGAGAGAGAGAGGGAGTGAGTTGTGGGGCAGATGTGTTGTACAGCGCCAGAAACTGTACAGAAAAGAACAGAAAGTTGTAAACACTTGTCATAATTTGGGAGAAATGTAACCTGTGAGAGGATACTGAAAAACGGGACTCTCCCGTGAGCTAACCGGAGCAAACCTCTGTTGCTCCTTGTTTACTTCTGTAGCCTGTAGGGCTGACCCTGAATAGTCTAGATTTGATGCTTTGATGGGCGTAGCCTGATTCGACTGTCAATCTCACAGTGGAAGCTTCGCAGCGAAGCAAGGATCATGCCATTTTGGCGATATGGGGGTGCTCAACATCTGATTTTACATAGAACTACCAGTTTTCTACCAATAAGCTAATATACAGCCTATTACAATTTACATTTCAACGTTTAATGCTGTATATAAAAATGTAAAAAGAATGAAACTTTCAATAAATGTTTTTGAAGTGCGTGAATAAAATTTGAAACATAATAATAAATTGTAACCCTAACCCTGGGTCATCAGTGCGCATGTGTAAACGTAGCGTGTATGTGTGCAGTGGCAGTGGAGGAACACTTGCTGAAGAAACGGAGCTCCAGCTTCACTGGTGTTGTGCCGAGCTGTCTGCACCTTGCGGTACTTTCGGATAAATTATCACCGTTGATGAACCACATAAAGAATATTTTATCGTTTTTAAATAGCCGGCTACTTGAAATAGACCTGAAAGGAACCGCGATGTGCATGCAGTCTTCGGCAGAAGTAATGCATGTAAAAATCTGCACAAGACCAGTGAATGACAGGTGAGAGAGAGAGAGCGCGCCACAGTTTAGCTGGAAATTTACATTGTAAGTTGAATGAAAAGAGACTACAGCTCTGCAGCTTCTCAAGATTAAAGCGGAGCTACCCCCCCCAGTAGCCTGCAACAGTGTGCTGCGTGTGACGTCGTGTTATTCTTCTGGGCATGCGGATCACTTTCAGGCCACAGACAGTACACACTGGAGTCTGATATGGGCCACATTTAATCAACATTGTGAACTGTCAAACAAAAAAATCGGATCTGGGAAAAAAATCTGAATCGAGCATTAAGGCCTGCAGTCTGAACATAGCCTTAGTGTGCAGGAATTTGACTGCTGTCTGTTTATTCTCTTGTCCATGTACAATTAAGAAATGAAGTTGCACAGTGCAGGGTAAGTTGTAGTTCTGGCTTAAGTTTAAACATTTTCTACTTACGCAGGTGCGTCTTAGACCAACAAGTTCTCCAATGTAAAAGGAAAAAAATGAAGCATAGTGTAGTAGGAAGAGCTCTGAAGTCTAGCTTGCATAAGTCATTATTACATGACACTATTACTCAGTGGACAGGCTCATGACAATGCTGTTTTCTGCTGAAGCTCCCCCCACCATCCCAACTTCCTCTTTACGTGCTTTTTCTTATCATGCTAGTTGGAGTGGACTTTCATTGTACACTAGTCCCCTGTGTCTTTGTCCTTTTTTGTTTTCAATTTTTTGTATTTCAATTTTGGTCTTGCTTCATTTAGTATCACACTAACTTGGAGATGCATCTAGATCATATAAATAGGCACGTAGAAATGAGACGCATGAATAACATTCTCAACAAGCTCAGATGTGACCTGCATTTCTCATAGGAAGTTGCTGTGTAAATGAAGTATTGATTGAATAAAAGTACTCAATCAATCTTCATTTCAACAAAAAAATTAATGGGAGTTTCTTATTTACAGATGGAGTGCAACTGCACACTTCATCCATCAATCTATCATCAAACGCTTATCCGACATTGGGCAAAAGGTGGGGTACACCCTGGACAGGTCACCAGTCCATCGCAGGGCCACACACAGACAAACAACCACTCATGCTCACACTCACACCTAAGGACAATTTAGGGGCAACTGCACACTTCACAGAGATAATTGGCAATATATAACATCCAAACAAACAAATGTCATCATCCCCACATATAGATCAATGGTCTTCTACTCGACCCAGAAAATAATTTAGTTGCTGGTCTTGAGATCAAATGTTTGTATGACATAAAAAACGGCACTGACAGACAAAAAGAAATTTAACTTCAGTTTTAGATGAAAGAAAAATTCAGTGGTTAAATGGTTAATAGCAAACTCACGCAATCTCACACACTGTAATATAGTGGATCACAGTGTTTGTATTTTCTTCTTTGTGGCTTTGTTTGGGAATAATGAACTAGGCTCAGAGCTTGGATCTAAATATGTAATACATCTTTATCTCTTTTTCTCGCGACTCTTCTTTTCATCCCCTTTCAGCACCAAAATACTTCAACATTCAGCTAGAGCTAGATCAACAAACATCTGCTGCCTACCTTTACTCCCATCCACTAGAAAAACAAATAATGTGAACTGTGTACTCAAGAAAAGTTCTTTTAATTGTTTATTTGCACAGACACATTTGTTTTAATACTGTGGAAAACAATCATTAATAGAAGTTCACATGTCAGGACTGTGAAACTATTAAAAAGGATATAATACAAGAACATCTGTCAGATGATAGTTAAAAAATACACAGTGCCAAAACCCACTCTTCATAGTGTTTTTTTTTGATGTTGTCATTAGATGATTTACATGCTACATCCAATGAAAACAGCTGCCTGCTGTGGCTGGAAACAAGCTTGATGAGAACGATGGGAGGAAACCAAAAAAGTAAAACCACACTATGAAGTTGAGATGCTATAATCCTCTGGGGGTTCGTCACTGCGAGTGACCCATTTCACATAGTCATCTGACCAGTTGTTAATATGTAAATTTGTTTAGAGAAGTTTGGGACAAATTGATTTCACAGCTCACTAGTTGCTGTGCAATCAATTATGCAATGCTGTTCATTGGTAGAATTCATCCATTGTCAACCGCTTATCCTGTGTACAGGGTCGCGGGGGGCTGGAGCCTATCCCAGCTGACATTGGGCGAAAGGCGGGGTACATCCTGGACAGGTCGCCAGTCCATCGCAGGGCCACACATAGACAGACAGCCACTCACACTCACATTCACGCCTAAGGGCAATTTAGAGACACCAATTAACCTAGCCTGCATGTCTTTGGATAGTGGGAGGAAGCCAGAGCACCTGGAGAGAACCCACACAGACACAGGGAGAACATGCAAACTCCACACAGAAAGGCCGGGGCAATTACTAATTCTCTCAAACCTCTTTCCTAAAGACACGTTCCAAAGATTGTTCTTCATCATGCAACACAATTGACTTTGTATGTGAGAGAGTGTGTTGTTTTAAATAGAAATTACACTTTTGGTGTTTCTGTACTAAAATGAGGAGTGTGACTTTTCCAAATTTAAAGTTTGACCACTGTCATTTTTAAAAATGGGGAATGGTGTAGTTTGAGTCTGTAGTATTATGTCTTCTGATCTCTTCCTCTTGAACACAGTGTCTTAAGAAAGTCATAATTTACCAGTCAATCCACAGCATCGGAAAAAGGAAGTAAATAGACTGATAAAGACAAATAAACATTCCTCCCATTAAAATAAATAAAAACAGTATGAATTCCCTTGAGATTCAGTAAATTTGTGGGGAAAGTGACATAATGACCCTCATAATTTAAATTAATTACATGTGAAGATTCACTGAACACCACTGACATTTACCACACATAAAACAGAGTGTTACAGATCACTATGAACCTCTACTCAAAAGAGTGTTTATATCTAACATTTATGGCATTACTCATTATGTGGCCTATGGAAATAACATTTAACATGCATATGCACTCACAATGAGGCAAAATTGGAACATGAATGATAATTTTGCAAGTTCGGTCACAGTGGGTGCAAGCAGGGTAATAGGAATACAGGAGATAGGACCCAAATGTACAGACAAAGTAGATGCCAATCAATGACATTAATAACACAAACAAATCCAGTATGGAACAGGCAGAAATCCAAAGTTCAATAAATAGGCAAAGATCAAGCACGCAGGTAATGTGGGCAGAAACAGAGAACACACTTGCAGAGAACAATGAAATTGACCTCTACATGCTGAATGGCTGATGAGGGAATGAGTTGCAGGTGAGAAGTGGTTGGAGTATGCCATTGGCGAGTTCAGTCTCAAAATGTTTTGCGCCGGTTTGCAACGTTTTCGGATTGAACAACATGTTTCCTTGCAACATTCTGCAACGGGCTTTGAGGTATGTTTTCTTCTGTTTGGTGGACGTGTCACAGGTGTTACCCAGTCAGCTGCGACAAGTTTGTAAACACAACAGTGTTAAAAAGGCAGGGAAATGCAGTGCACTTGCGCACACAACAGGGTGTTCAGGGAACCATCGTTTCCGTTGAAAAAGACATTTTGCTACATTTTGTCGGCGCTGACCCCAGGTAATGAGAGAAGTGGGAACAGGTGTGTAGATGGGTGGGGCAGTCAGGTGATGGGAAAATGAAGGGCATCTGGTGGAAAACTTGAAGATGGCAGGTCTGGGGAGCTGGAGGAATGGACATGGCTTGGGAGATGTGAGCGGGGATAGAGATAGGGACAGAGAGCAGTGCAGAGGGCCGGGGATGAGAGAGTGTGGCTGAAGAGATGGACTGAGGAGCAAACTGTGACCATTTCAATCATACTGATTAATCTGTAACTAGTCTTTTTCAAGACAACCAAAATCACCTATGCATATAATTACTACTACGGTCCGTGACAATAAGAATCCTCAATCAACAATGTTTTGTTTACATTAAAATGTCACTGCAGGACAAGTATATTTTTGTTGGAACTGCAGGCTTCATTTTTGTGTTCCTACTAGACTACAGACAGCATCCCTTTGAGCCTGTGCAGAGGATTGAGAAATTTTTTTTTTTTCTCTTTGCATGTCTCCTTCACCAGACATTTTCTGCTGTTGGAGTTGCTGGTGTGCATGCTATTGATCTTCATCCAGGAGCTGTCTTTTAATGCTGTTAAGATAATTTAAGTGCCGTGGATTTTTTTTTCCATCGGTGTGGGACATAATGATTTGACTTTCCAAACAGACTGTACAAGCAGTTTCTGGTCATTTGTCTAGCACCTTGCTCTAGAGAGATAATACGGCAATACATATGGGTCAATACAATGACAGACTTTATCTTTCTGTTTCCTGCTGCACTTAACTTACATGTGTTGTACTGAAGGGCAATTTTCTTTTAATTGGAATGACTTGTTTCTTTGACCTTATGTATTGCCCAATTGTCATGAGAATGAAGTTAATGTTCATAGAAATCTTATGAGAATTTAAATGTGTAAAAGAGAGAAATGACAATGTTTTAATTGTAAGGTAAAAAAGGCTTTGGGTTAGAGAAGCCATTGTTATGTCATTTGTAACTTTGAATACAATACACTTCCTCTGAGGAGCCAACCATTGTCACGCCTACATCAAGGACAGGAGGTTAAAGACTGAAGAGGAGTGTGGCAGTGTAGGGATAATAGCCGTCAGCCTTTCCTCAACCTCAAGCAAAGGTGGGTTTGTGATAAACGCATGACCTGCCTGAGAAGGATGCTTTACCTTTTCTTATTAGGATGAACAGTGTAATCCACACAGGGATGGTCACTGTAAGTGTAAATGTAAAATGCATGGCAGAGCCTGCAGAAAAGCCGACTGACTGCGCCCCTCATGTTCACAACACCCCAACTAGCATGTCGTCTATTGCACTACGTCTATCGCACGTCAATTATTTATTTATATATATATATATATATTTTAATTTGTATTGCACTACCAACCCCGCTGCAATACGTAGTGTTTGTGTAAATACATGTTCAAACACAACTTGAATGCATTTGGTTTACTGTCTTTTCAACGAGGGAATACAAATTAAGTACCTGGGTCATCCGGTGCGTCTTCCCATGTGTTCACTTTGACTCCTCCATCTCCTTCATATGGCACATGCATGTCTGCTGCTCTTTCTCCTGTGACGTCACTGTTACATCCATGACCTATAGCAATATTGTATAGGCCACAACATGCTGCAGAGAATGTACTAACACTCTGATGCCTTTAAAGCACTGTTCCACCTGACCACTCACAAACATCTGAAATGCAATATAAATATCCTAGTTTTATATCGGCTGACCCCACTAAACACACTCACGCAAATGTTCACGACATCATCCACAGATCCCACCACCCTCAGTGCAGGTGCCCCAATCAACCAGTAGGAGTTGCTTTAGAAATGACAAGGATGTGATCCCTCACTGGCTTCCCACCCTCAAACGTTGCCAATTGTGTTTGTCGAAATGTGTGTCAAACAAGCTACAGGGAATTGAACAGGGTAGCAATGTGGGAAACAGGTAGCACTCACAGCGGCCAATCTACCCTCATCTGCCACTCTCTGCAATTTCCTGTGTTCCCTGTACCTAAGAATGCCACTTGTAAATGTCACAGGAAAGACTTACTGTACCTGCCGAAGAAGAAACCCTCAAGAAAACCATCAGGACAGACAGATTAAGTTTTAAGCAATTAAGTAAGGTGATAAGGAAGGTATTTATAGAGCTTAGATACAAGCATTCACATATTTGAATAATATCTGTCTTAAAAAATACTGCTTATCTTCATACCGCTTTTTTGTTTCACTTCATTCATTTAGCCTGACATAGTTCCTTTTTTTTGGCTTCGGTAGTGAGTGAAGAATCCATCCCGCTAATATAATTGCGTCAACTGACATGGAAGCTGCAGTGGTGGTTCTTATTTCAAATTTCTTTATTGGAGTTTCGCAGACTTGAACATCTCTTAGTTTAAGAGATGGAGACAATAAAAGACAGTCATAATGCTCATAGCCTAAATACTTACATGTTAACAACATAAAGTACCCACCCAAGTACAGGAGAGACACAGTGAAAGAATAAATGGGAGGTAGCAGAGTACCACAGTGAATAGATGTCTGAAGATCGTAGGCGCAGTGGTTTGTTCGCAGAGGCTTTTCACATTGATAAATCCAATATGTTGATAAAAGTTGATTAAGAGTTGTTATTTCTGTAAGTTAACTTTCAATAACTTGTACAGCTATGTTTATCAACCAATGTAGCTAGGTAGCTACCTTGATAAGTAAGAAAAATTACATCACATATTGTAATTCCACCTGTCAACCAGGGGAAAGAGCCATAGATGGCTGCTACACCAGACCCAATCTGCCAATTATTCTGAACTATGGTAGTCAACAGCAGGGGATGGATAACTCGCTTTAACTAACCGTTGCATAGTGAGGAAGTAGAGACAGCAAGCCGCTGGCAGATATAGCTGAAAGGATGGAGATCATCTTTTTGAGACCTAACAATCCTTTACAGAGAGAAGGGGTCTGAGATGAGGTCATGAGTGGAGTGGTCTTCTAAATTTTGCATTGTTTCGAAAAAGCTAGGCTTGTTGGGATTGGCCAAGCCAATAAATGCTTATTTTCAGTGCGATGCTGTACACAATAGAGTGGTAAAGCATAGAAAGTCTTTATATGCTGTAGCCTGCGTGAAATTGGACTAAATGAACAAAGGGGGGATCTATATAACCACAAGGTGTCTGCATTTTTGTGTTTTTTGTTTGAAACAAAAATGTAGCAAACACATTTTACACTAACAGTTAAAGAAGAATCAATGAAAATCTTGCAATTTCTGACGACAAGGACATTCAATTAGATCTGTACTCTAAGACATAAAAAGGCATAAGGGAACGATATAGGGGAGACCCAAGGCAATCTAAACACAGTGACACATTTAGATGCCTCTCCTTTTGCCCAACATTACTCTCAACGCTCTCAACCAGTTGGAAGTGCAGTGTCACATTGTGTCATCCCACTTGATGTCTGTGTCACCTTGTATCAAGAACTCAGAGCTAATGCTGAGTTAGGTTTTTGTCTACCACTGGGGCTGCCCATGTAAGAAACAGCATGCACCCAGGGAAGCACACAACACTTGGGGCAAAAACATTGCACTCAGTACATGTGTATAGAAAAGTAGATCTTTTGTTTCATCACATGCCATTCAAATTACCCATTGACAGGTACATTGTGACGCCATCGGAGAAATTAGATTAACTGGACATCAGCATTCAGTGCTAAAGATTTGTGCCAGCAGTATGTATGCCGGCCCTTAGTGGACTCATTAGTGAGTGAGCAGAGGAATAAAGATAACTGGATTTAGGGTTCTATTTGGGATTAGATTAGGAGCTAAAGCCCAGTGTGACTGACAATATAATAAGTCCCAAAGATTTTGAGTTTTCACTAGTAATCGCTATATTTTTCACTTGCCATTACTGCAAACACATTTTTCTGGATTTTCTGTAAAATGTTCTTTCTTTGTATAATATACATAGTTCAGTTTCTACTTATATTCATGAATTTAGATTTTCCTCACTGCCCCCACCTTTTTTCCCTCTGTCAGACTTATCACTGTGCCCTTGGCTTTCATTTCTCTGGGGCTTTGATGGGTGCTGTGATGGCAAGATGATTGACAGGCTGAGCCGATTTCCACACACTAATCATGACATCATGGCTTAGTCGATTTCATTTCACATCACCTCACATCACGTCACAGCAGGCTGATTAGAAGGTAAAAAACACCAAAAAAAACCATGTCCTCCATATCTTATTGAGAAAATAATATATTCTGTCAGTCAGCATTTACAGCAGAAATGATACGCTTACACTTTTATGTATTAGCAGTTATTTGAACAAAGAAAGACATAAACCTTAACAAAACACACACTTGTATTTATTTTGTTTGGTCCTCACTGTTGTGATATTGTATGAGTTGGATGTATCTGAAATACTATTGATTTTTTTTAGCATCATGGAAGATTTACATTGATTCTACTGACTGCATAAGCCACCACAGATATGAAACATACTTGAGATAGATAATCCATCAGATGAACATTTTGATAACTTTATTTTTATTTTTTGCTTTATTGTCATGTGGTAATGGATGAACTTGAATGCAAGGACACGTTTGAAATGGGCCTTGAACACTTCTTCGTCTGCATGCGACCTTATTGCAAGTTCGACAAGAAAAGGAAGGCCATAAAGTGTGTACTGAGATGGATTGCTTATGTGAAGGAAGTTTCTAGTCTCTGCAACTTGATTTGCATAGTGCAGTGAAATGACTGGAAACCAATGGCTTCTTTGAAGGTAGGAAATTGATTACTTAAAGGCAGGGTAGGCAAGTTGTTTCTAAAACACTTTTTGTCATATTTGTTGAAACTGTCTATATACACCAATGCATATTAAAAAGTTAGGTGCTCTGAAAAAGAGAGTATAAAAATCAGCTGTCCGTAGTCCTCTGAGGGCTGCAGTAAACACAGCCACTTGTTCCAATCGGACCGAATGTATGGGTGACTGTCACTCTCCCTCGCTGCCATGGCTACCAGCCCTGCTGCTACAGAAGCTGCCCACATGCGGGCACCTGGTCAGCTCTCAGACCTGACGAGCGAAGTGGTCAGACTGGAGGCAATACCTGCGTGGCTTTTCAACGATGGTGACAACTGAGGTATCCCAAGGGGCTGAAAAGTTACACCGTGGTCGCTTTATTTCTGCTGGACAGGTAATCTGGATTTTATCATTTTGATGGACCGGCTTAGTTATTCATCACCTAGGTTTATTTTTATGCTGTTTACACCTAGCGTTATCGTTACCTTGTGTCTAATGTATTTGTGTGATTATTTTGTGTCTGCAAGCGTTGTTTGACTGTATGTTACTCTTTTACAAATGTGGCGATGTAGCTTTGTGTTCTTGTAGTTATGAGAAAGACATGTCAACGTTACATAAACAATGATGGCTAAAGGTCCCCAAGTATCTGCGTTTCTGGTCTATAAGCTACTTCTTATATAGTTTGACATTATACATAGCTAAACCTACTGTGTGAAAATCTTTTACTGCAATTGGTGCTGTTATGCCACAATTTATTTTTCCAGAAGTAAAAATTACTGTATGTTTTATTTCTACAGTGCCCTGAGGTTACCTCCAGGTTTGAGTCTTTCATAGCTCTGTACTTCTCACCTGTATACGCTGATCGGACCATGCTGGATGGCCTGGATTACAACCACTGTGTCCACAGTCCAGCCAGGAGAAAAGGTGATGACACAATTCAGTATGTTACATTTTTATTACTCTTATGCATTTTACTCAAGTGGAGTCAAAAAAATTATTTATTGATTTATTGTTGTGATTGCATTTTATGTGAAATCACTCTATAAGAGAACAATGTCAGGTATTACAAACTTTTTACTAAGCTGATGCTCCTTTCAGCTATCCGGTACAACAAGGTGTACAAAAAGTCCAGGAAGTGGAGCTTGTACTCATTGAAGGTGTTACATCGCAGACCTCAGAGTGCCATCCTCCTCCTCTGACGGTTGTTTACTACTGAGGAGCTGTCTAGAAGCAGAACCAGGAGACTTGATGATCCCCATCAACATGGGGTTCAGTCAGGTGTCCCTGCCCCGACTGTGTTGCTAGATACAGCAAAACGTACAACAGAAAGTAATATGGTTGGTTTTGAAATGTGGTAATCCTGTCAGAGAGGTGATTGTGATATATTAAATCATCTCCACAGCAACAGTACAATGCTACGAGTAAAGTCTGAACTGTCTTCATAATCAGTCAAGATACCTCTGGACTTATCTTTCTTCCTGTATACTTATTTTCTATAATGTTTAAAAATGATCTATTTGTGATATAGGTTGTAGTTTTAGTAGTTGTTGTGAACAAAAAGTGTGGATTTGTGCATTTTATAGCAAATAAATTTGGACTACTCCAAATTCTTTCTCTCTCCCTGTGAGAAAGAAAAGGAGGGGGTTTTGAGATATCAACCCTCAACAGACCCAAAGGAAGAGGTGAAAGGTTGCTTTCCCTAAGAGCTGTTTCTGGGCAGTTCGATCATAAAACTTGCCACCTCTGATGCCGCAGCCAGATAACGCTTGGTGGCTGACAAAGAAACACTAAACAGAGATTAGCTTCTCCTGAACAGCCTATCGGAACTCTTCTTAAGAGAGGGCAGGAAACCCTAAACTGCCGCCCCCCCCCACACACGTAACCATGGCAACTGTCCCCCTCTTTGTTTAATTACCTCACATCAAAGGATATTCTCCTTTCACAGCCAGATGTAAATTTGTGAGGAGTTACCTAATTAGGTCTCTCCACTCCATTTGAGGAGTTATGTTACCATGTTGGTGTTATTTGTTGTTGAAAAGAATCTAAACAAGTTAATTTTGCCGTGTTTAATTTTCAGCAAGGATCCCTGACCTTTATTCATTTTACGTTATAAATGCTTTGTTCCCAACACTTTCTGACACTTCCTTGATTGTTTTAGGGTTAATCAAAACTATCCTCATGTAACATGAGCTCCCCCAAGTGGACAAAATAAGTATTACAGGCCATCGTCTGAAATGCCGTTTAATTCATAGATGTCACATTTATTTATTTATTATCTAATGCCATTTGTGTATCTTGCTTATATTCTCTAAGAACATGTAACAGCCTATATCCAGAAAGCTAGTTAAGTTCCTGTCATCTGATGTGATTCCTATGAAATGCTTTTGAAACCTTTTAAGGTCTAACTACTGACAATTGTTTTCCTTTTTATCAAGTGCTTAAAACTAAGAACGGTACAACCGTTTTACAATTAAGGTTTGATTGTGGGAAGATATTTGATTACAATACACGCAAATAGATTTCTTATTAGACGTAAAAGTAAAAAAGTTAAAGTTAAAGAAGACAGTCCCTCGGGGGAACAAAGGACTGCCCTCTTGGAACCACGCCCCAACAGACAAAAGCAGCGATCCACGTTGTCTCGCTCTTTCTTGTTCTTGTTGTTCAACTGCACTTCGGCACAAGAGCAGCGTGCTCCCTCTCCCGGCAACGCCCTAAGAAGTTCAACCCGCAGCGAAGGCCTCGATTTTTCCCTCGTTTCCAGCAACTTTACTTGCATTTTATTTTCTTTTGTTTAGTTAAAAGTTATCAGTCCGTTAAGTTACACTAGTTTAATTGAAGAACGACCAAGTTCTTTTTAAGCTTTATTCGTCGAGCTAATCCCAACTACAGCGGACACAGCCATGTGGCCCGCCAGTAGTAACCCAAGGACATCCAAACAGAACAGCCTCATTGCCAGACTGAGGACGGTCAACACTTGAGGGTTTTTCTTCATTCAAGACACGGAGAACCCTCGGAAGATTCCCTAGCAGAAAGCTAGGAATCAGGCAGCTAGCATGGGGACCTGTGCAACCAACCAAGGCAGGCCGCCGACCCACAGTAAGGCAAAACAAGGCATTCTGTGATCAGTGATGTCCAATAGTCTGTTAATCCATTATCCTTGGTCCTTAAAACTCCTAGACAAATTTAACCGAGTTAGTATCATCTAACTACTTTCATTAGTTCTCTTCCGCCGTATGAGTCAAATGCTCCCCACAATAGAACCCCACATTCTCATTGTTTAGCCATTGTTTATTTCTTTGATGTATATGTAACCGCGTTTATAGTCACCTTAGTTAGTTAATAAAGTTCACTGTAATCAAAGGAATGGTGTGTGTGTGTGTGTGTTGCCTAACTCCAAGTCCCTGTCATGAGAATTTACCCCTTCGATATGAGACTGACTGACTGATTTAAGATACCACCATACCCAGGGAATCACGGGACCCTGGGCGAATGGAATCTCGGGTGGTGCCCCGCGAGAGATTTATGAATTAATATTCTGAATATTAAATATTCATAATTTTTTATTAATTCTCAAATGTATTAGATCAAAAGTAGTCATGCTACATAGTATATAATAAACAAGTGTTACACCACATTTGGATGTCATTATTTGAGACATAAAACAAATGTAGTTGCTTGATTGTTTATGCTGCAAGTGTAAAGAAAAGGCATTTATCATTTTCAATATTATTTAAAAAAGAATGAAAATATCCAGAACAGGGAAAAATATCCTTTGTTTTATTCCCAGGAGGGTAGAGAAAATACAATGTACAGGTATTCATCCACAGAGTGGATGGAATTATTTGTGTGTCAGTTAATGACATCTTACACCCTGCTAGGATGCAAACTCTGTATTGTCCTGGTGGATCAGGATAGCAGTTGCATTTCTTCCAGAAACTCCAACTCAGTATCACGACTCTGTGTCCACATGGCCACACTACAAACTGCCTGTCTGTTACTCTGTCCTGGGTCTGGAAGATCAGCTATGTGTGGTGCATGGAAATACAGTAATCTGGATGTTGTCGACAGTCCTCAGATTCTGGCCTGTAAAAGAATAGTTGTTAGAACCCCAAATTGGAAAGATTGGTGTAATAGGACAGAACATTCATCAACATAATTATATATTTTTATTGAACAGAGGTTTGTTCCCTAACAGGACTTCTGTGTCCACATTACACACCACGTCAATGTACATGACACAGATGGCTGAAGCAGAGCTGTAGTTCGTTGTTGTAATCAGTAAACAATAATTAAAAAGTAATAACAATAGTGGATTACATTTATATAGTATTTTATTTTTGACACCCAAAGGGCTTAGGGGGAAACACCACAGAAACTTTGAGACAAGTTCACCTTGTAGATAACAGACTAATATTAAAATATATATGTGTGTGTGTGTGTGTGTGTGTGTGTGTGTGTGTGTGTATATATATATATATATACACACACACACCTGTCCATATGACGTTGTTGGAATGTGAAGCTCGACGCACTTATGTGCTGCCGGGCTTGTACCTTGTCCTCTCCATCCTGCCTCTTCTTCCTCGGACCCTGGCAACCCTCCCTCCTCTGCTCCACCTTGACCCCGGTCCTGTCCCGGTCTCTGCTTGGCTCTGGAGTGCAGTCCTCATCAGAGACAATAATGCTGTCACCGTGGAAGCTCTAACATGCAAAACAACATACATGTTATGACTCTAAGACGAAATTCACATTCTTGTAGTGTAACTGATGGTAACGGGAAAATGTGTATCAGCCTGTTTTTAGCTTTGCCCAATGTTACCACAGCTGTTAGCACAGCAATCTGTTGCCAACAGTTAGCTAGCCAGCTTGTTACTGATTAAAACTCTTTTTAAACCTATCCAATAATATCTATGAAGAATCTCAGTCATCCAGGTCATAGTTATCCAACGACGGTTAAAGTCAAGGGCAACTGGACTTGGTTGAATATACTGGAAGACGTTTCGTCCCTCATCCAAAGGACTTCTTCAGTTCTGACTGACTGGCAGGGAAACTCAGCTATTTAACCTCAGTGGGGTCGTTTGCCAGGGTCATCGATACCGCTGGTTCCTGGTTGCTGTAACGACATTCGTTACAGTCGTTGGGACTACTGGTGGCCAAGACTGAACGACCATCGTTGGTATCTTCACCTGAGGCCAATAGGTTACGTTTGTTGAGTTTCCTGGGAAGTGAAGAAAGGACAGCATTGTAAGTGGGGGATAAGTGACGGCTTCTCAACCCTGGTGTAGATGGCTCTGTGGTGCAGTGTTCTCATGACCCCTAGCTTGTGCTCCACTGGGTGGTGTGAATCGAAGAGTAGGTAATGGTCTGTGTTTGTGGGTTTTCTGTAAACACCAATCTGCAGGCTCCTGTCCTCTTCAATGTGTACAGCGCAGTCCTGGAGGGCCAAACTGTTGTTGTGAACACAACTCATGTGAACTTGATATTACTGTCCACCGAGTTGATGTGTTCTGTGAAGGCTTGTACTTCCTGGCTTTTAATTTTGACCCAGGTGTCGTCCACATATCTGTACCAGTGGCTCGGTGCTATTCCTCTGAAGGAATTGAGGGCTTTGTTCTCCACTTCTTCCATGTAGATGTTTGCCACAATCAGGGATATCGGTGAGCCCATGGCACGGCCATGCTTCTGTCTGTAGAATCCTCCGTTGTACTGGAAGTAGGTGGTGTTTACACAAAGGTTGAGTAATTTACAGATCTGGTTACGGCTGAGTCTAGTTATGTTGTCCAGGGTGTTGTCCTGTGTTAGCCGTTTCCTAACGGTTTCTACTGCCTCTATGGTGGGGATGCAGGTGAACAAAGAAGTCACGTCATAGGATACCATGGTTTCATCTGAATCCAGTTTTAGTCCTCAAACTTTGTTTACAAAGTCAATAGAGTTTTGGATGTGGTGAGGCGTGTTTCCCACCAAAGAAGCTAAGATGGTAGAAATGTGTTTGGCAGTGTTGTAGGTGACCGAGTTAATGCTGCTGATAATCAGCCTGAGTGGGGCTCCTTCTTTGTGTATCTTGGGTAGTCCATAAATGCATGGAATGCCTTCTCCAGGAGACAAACGGTAATATTGTTCACGGGTGATGGTGTTGTCCTTTTGTAGATGTTGTAGACATTCTACAGCCTTTTTCTTGTATCCGCTGGTTGGGTCTCTTCTCAGTGTCTCATATGTGTTTGTGTCCATTAGTAGTGTGTTGACTTTGTTCTGGTAGTCCGCTGTGTTAAGGACTACTGTGCATCTTCCTTTGTCAGCAGGTAGGATAGTGATGTTTTGATCCTTGCTCAGAGATGTCACAGCCTTCCTTTCTTGGATGGTGAGGTTGGAAGGGGGGACCTTCGCATTAGAAAGGGGTGCAGATAGTCTGACAGTCTGAGCTGTTCCGCTTCTGTTTCTTTTTATTTGTTTTTTCCTAATGGCCGATTCTGTGGCTGTGATGAGGTCCACTATAGGTAGTTGCTGTGGTGTAAAGGCAAAGATTAATCCTTTGGCCAGAACGTCTTTCTCTGGTTGGATAAGTTCCCTATCTGATAAGTTTTTCACCCATCTGTTGTCTGTTTCATGTGTTGTGTCCTTTCTCCTCCAAGACAATTCTCCTGTTCTGTTAGTGCAGCTTGCTCTGGACTGTAGGTTTTGGAATTTCCGGGTCTGTCTTTTTTTGCTCTTGTTGTGCTGAGATAGCTGTGCTTTCTTGATGAAGTCCATGACCTTTCCCAGTGCTGTACTGGGCAGATATGTTTCTAGTTTGTGGTTTTGTCTCTAGGATTATTCCGGCTCTGTGTCCTTTTACCGTGGAGCCTAAGTGAAGTCTGTTTGGAATAAGTTTGTGTTGTTGGCATCTCAGGTTAAATGTTAGATGGTTCCTGTAGTCTGCAATTTTCCTGGCTGTCCTTTCATACTCCCGTACCAATCTGAGGGTGTTCATCCCAAAATGATTAGCAAGATGTCTATGAATCTTCATGTGCGTGTGCCTGTGCGACCAGCAAAAAGCTTTCAACTGTGAGCAGTTCTACATCGAATTCATTGAAGCATCTGTGGTGGTACTGAAAGTAATATAGTAATGTAACGAGTAATGTAATAAGTTACTTTTATCACCCAGTAATAAGTAAAGTAATATTATTACTTTTTTAAGGAGTAATAAGTAACTAGTAACGTATAACAATTTCTGAGTAACTTGCCCAACACTGCAATCCTAGCTTTCTTACTGAACAAACAGGTACATCTGATTCCAGGATTTTAATAATGGCAGACCATCATCACTAACTTACACTTTAAAAAAGATGTAGTTGATGTCCCCAGAGAGCTGTGACGAAATCAAAAATTTCACTGCAATAGTTGTTTTGGATCACATTCTACCCATTATTGCTCCAATGGTTCCCACTGAAACAGCAAAAATCAAATTGTTAGAGACCAATATTCAGTTGGAAACCAAAATCCAAAGCCCCAGGTACAGATGGTCATTTTGAGGATTGGGAGAACCTCAGTGGACCTGTAAAATATCCTTAGCTGATGCACTTGCATGTTCTTCACATACAACACACAGCACAGCTGATTATGTTCAGCAGTGATCTACACATGGACATATTGTTCAGTTTGGCAGCGCAAAGATGTTTGGTGATGAAGAGACCTTTTTCTGTATTGATACATCAGCAAATGCTGTGACACAGTTTTGAAAAAGAAACAGGGAAAACACAGCTATAGCTTTAAAACGCTGTGGGCTGACATAACTTACAAGGAAAAGTTGCTGTTGAGTGGGTTGCTGGGGATGCTGCTGTTTTTGTTGCTGCTGATACTACTGGAGGTGATCTGTGACTAGAGATATATTAAAAATAACACAGGATATATAATTAGCTGGTTAAACAATTATGTTACCAAAGATTGTTGAGTGTTTGGGACTGGCTCAGAGTGACTGACCTGTTGTAGTGCTGCAGCTGCTGCCAAGGCTGATTGCTACGAGAAAATAAGAGGGAGATGCTCACACAGACTGCTGCACACCGAGAGCTGCAGGTAGAGAAAATAAGATGCCAGGAATATTTATTTATTTTACATTGACACTGATATTTTTATATGTATTTCCAGTTATTGAGTTTATATAGTAGTTTTGCTGGAGCCTGTAAGCCTGTTTTACCAATTATTTTAAGGCACAAGGCTTTTATAGTTTTTATAGTGACTGTAATAAGTGAAAAGTTTTTAGTCAAATTAAATAAAGACCACACCTCTCGATGCCCATGAAACTTTTCTCACAAGAACGAAGTGAACACAGCGCCTTTGTGAGTGTAGAAGTAATGTTAGCTGTCGGCATAGTGTGCAGCTAACGTTACTTCTACAGGCGACACACCGCAACATACATAACAACTGTGCATGCTCTCTTTGCGTCTTTCTTATAAAATACATCCAACAACCCACAACAAACACACTGCGGCAAACCCCACTTACCGGCGGTATCGAAGGTGTCCTGTAGGCAGTGCTGCTGAATGGTGTCTGAACGTGACTGCTCATCACGGATGAGGTCATCAGGTGAAAGGTCATCATGTGGGTTTTTTTCTTTACTGCAAAATTATGATTAATTGATTTTACTAAAGGTGTGATTGGGCAGGCCTTCAAAATAGGGCCTTTACAAATTTAAAAATAATTTTGCATTGACAAATGGGCACTTTGGGCATCAATGGGCAAAAGGGCAGGTGCTCAAGCATCCAGCTGCACCCCCCTCTGCATGTGTCTGCAATTTAGTAAGGCATACAACCTCAGACAAACAACGTCCAGTCCTCACTATTCACATGCCATGGGGCAGCCAAAATGAGTGTTGCCATAGCTAAACACATTCTGTGCCAGCCAGATCCTCACATGGCTCTGATGAGCTACAGTGGCATCCCAGTCCTATTGATTACAAGAACGCCAGGCTCGAGGACTAGCAGCCCAAAAATACCTACCACTCACTCAGCACGACCTTTACCTGCACTACAGCCAGGCTGGCGTATCAACATCAAACTTGATGGAGAAAAAGGCTGGAAAACTCCTGTAAAAGTCATCACCAAGGTACCTGAGCCCAGATCCTATTATGTGCAAACAGAGCAGGGCATGGCAAAAGAACAAAATAAAATATGAAATGCATTTATATAAGAGTATCCGATATGTGTTGTTAAAACATTGCAATGATCTTAATCCTACAAGATGCATTTAAATATTTGATGGTTATGTGCATTGTTGGGGAGATACAAAGTGCAGGGTGTCCGCGGGGGTCTTAAAAAGTCTTAAAAGGTAATAAATCAACTTTGTGAAAATTAAGGCCATTAAAAAGTCTTAATCGCCATTTAACAAGGTATTAAATTTTGTAGAGATTTGTCAATGTGAAAATCCTTTTTGTCCAAAGAGTTTGTGTGCTAAAAGTGTGTGTGAACGTATTTAGACAGGCAGGACGTAGCGAGTTGTTATTCTGTGTAACTTTAGGCGCAGGGATCTACCGTGCAAGCCTTTCACTGTCATAAACCACTAAAAATAGATCCGTGCGAACCGGAACACTGATTTACGAGCACAACCGACTGTAAAATTTCCACCACGCCCGACCCTCGATGCTAACCGTTCAAAACATGGTCAGACTGAGCTCTGTGGCCGCTTGAACAGCCCCACTACTCAAAAACAAGAGCAAGATGCACTGTCAGCAGGTGAAGGGGTAAGACAGAAGACAACAGGGAAAATATAAACAGCGTTTGGGTTCGGCTAACGTTAGCAAGATATTTAGCTACATCTGTGCCTTTTATTGAAACACGCTCAACTTTTCATAAAGCCGATGCGCTCATCACTTCTCGTGAACAGATCAGTCACAGCCTGGATGGAGCGGGAAATAAATAAAGTTTGATGTGCTACAGTGCTAGTTTTTTGACATACATCTGACCGAGAGCGTGGAAAAGTGTGACTGGACGATTTTTTGGGTAAATCCGTATCGGACAGAGCTATCTTCGTGCAGAACAACAGCACCATCTTTGCTGCATCACAATGGACGTCGCAGGTAATCAATTAGGAGTAACGACTCCAAAACGACTAATAATTATATAATTATAGATCCTGTTGCAATGAGTATGGCTCCCAGAAAGTAGACTCCCCCAACAACACTGGCTGATTTTCTGGACCGAAGGGCATGGGCGCCTCAGTTTGAATGGGCGGTGGAAGATTTTCGGTCGGGATTCTTGTTTGAGCATGGAACAGTTCATCTTTATACAAGATAGCTTGATGAAATTTTTCTTTGTGAAAGCACACCACACATTAGTTTTTCAGCCAAAGACTGGAATTACTTCAGAAACAAAGTCTGTAAAGATATGAGTGCTTCAAAGGGAGTCTATACCACACAATGGTGCGGATCTGTGCCAGGAGAGCTCTACCGTGTACAGACAGACCTTGAAGTCTACGACCCAGAATCCTACATCTTTTTTAGATCGTGCAAGGATGATTCTATCATTCAAAAGGCAAGGATGGGAACCCCAGAGCAACAAAAAGGCTACTCCATCACGTCTAAAGAGTGGGAGACGTGGTTCAGCACCGGCTTTGTGGTCCAGTGGGGAGAATGGGATAGAACCCTTGAAATATTCTCACACATTGATAAATTATTCAGATGATATAAACCTTATGTTAGCTATGTAGGGATCAAAAGAAAACTTTTTGGTCCTGAGGACAAGCAAGATGAACAAACAAACAACACTGCAGACAACCTCAAAGACCTCCACAACGGGGCTGACAGTGACATTGTTCTAATTAAAATGTTTTGTGCAGGTACGAGGACATGTGCAGCGGGTGAGGATCTATCGAAAAGCCCTAAATATTTTCCAGTACTACGGGATGATGATAACTCATGGGTGGATGACTATGGCAAAGAACTGGGGAAAAGAAATTTAACATTTCTCGTTCCTGAAGAAAAAGCAGAAGAGGACAAGAGCAGGGCCAAGCCGTTTAAGGGTACCTGTTTGGGCACTCTGGACTGTTGTGATAAGAACACATCTCCCAACACTACTGTTAGCGGTATTATACAGGTAACCGTAGCTTATTATTTATATGATATACTGCAACAAAAAGCTATACAGACATGTGTGTATTGTGCATATACAGACGAATGGTACAGAAAACAACCTCACACCTGCATTGACACGCTACCCTTCTTTTATATTAAAGGACATAAGAGAGAAATTACACAGAAGCTTTTTAACAAAAATTTCGCTGATGCTCAAAAGTATGTACTACGCGGTCTTGGGTTGGTGCCAACATGTGAATGCAGTATTCGAGACATTGCAGCAGCTGCTCTACAGATGTGGCTGAGGGACCCTTTTCTCATTGCTTCGCTTAAACGGGTAGTTAGATCGGAGGACAGTGTGAGCACAGTAGTTAAGGATTCTCTGGGGATCTGGAATGGGGAACAACACTAAAAAAACAATGGGAAATGTGTCTAGTCTACTAAACCATGTCAAAAAGATGGGTCATGTGTTTGTTTTTGTACTTTTAGCATTGATTTGTGTGTTTTAACGCTAAACAGAAAACAATATGTCAATGTTGCTTAACTGAATCTTTGGTTTGTAAAAACAGGTTTTTGTACTGATTTTCTGAAAAGTGTATACTTGTAATCATTGCTGACAGATATGTTGCGTATGTCGTTGGAAATAAAATACTTGATGACGTTGAAGCGTCAGTCTTTGTAACAAAGATCATGGAGGAGGTGATGAGAGATAAAAGATTTGTTTTCAAAAACACGCATGGGAGGCGTTGTTTAAAAAATAAGAGTGGTAAACGCGTCACAGCGTCCTTTAAAGATATCTTAGCTGAAAGTAGAATACCGCAAGAGTAACAAAAGACTATGAAGATATCGTATTTAACAACTTTTAAAACTCACGAGGGAATTGCAACATTTAGATCTCAGTCGCGAACTAACACAGTGTTGACACAGATGCCGTATTTGGCGCCACATCCTGCCGATGTTAACGTAGTTACAGTATGGTGCAGGGTTAGGGGGTATCTTTAGGGGATTGTTTAGATTAGCATTCCCCTTATTCAAGAAAGGATTTACATTTGTTGCCCCTCATTTAAAGACAGCCGCTAAAAACATAGCTACGGATGTTATTACTAACATGAACAGACATCAAGAGGGGTCGGGTATAGTGGCCGTGGCCCCCCGACCAATAAAACGACCTCCTGGGAAAAGAGGGAGTTCCCCACTAAAGAGGCGTAGCCGAACAACAAATAAGAAGACCAATACTAAGACTAGAACAGACATGTTTATTTACTTTCTCTTAGGCACAGGCAGGTCTGAAAGCAAGTCAGATCTGAGTCTGAAATCATCAGGTGTCTTAGCTTTAAAATCAATCATCAAGTAACCGTAAGGAACACTGGTAGACTACATTCCGTTTTCCAAATATGAACAAAGATATTAGGCATATGCTTACCAAACACATAATCTATCGGAAACAACAGGCTTCGGTTATTGCCTATAATCACGTAAATGTCATGCCCGGTTACGCTATAAACTGCAATTACTTATTTGGCCACAATTGTGATTATTCCGTTAAAAGAAACATTTAAGTATAACAAAGACATACCTTTGCTATTACCACGGAAATAAAGTCATGTTTATTTGAATGTTATGTCTGTTTGATCTAGATAAAAGCAGCTGTAGACATAAAGATACTGGGCAATAATGTTACATGCTCTATCATCAGAGCACACACCTATATGCTCTGATGTCCAGTCTTTCTGGCCACGTAAAATCTGATTTCAGGTCTGTTAACACCTTATACAGTCTATAATTACCATACAGTTAAAAACGGAGACATTTCCTGGGACAGCTCCAGACGGGGACAGGCCACCAAAATTGGGGACTGTCCCCGGAAAATGGGGCCAGATTGCTTTGATAGCAGGAAAAATAAATAAATAAATAAATTTATAGCTGCTGGTGCTGAAATAGAAATCAGTCATGACAGATACAGTTACTCACACAATCACTTCCTCTTAAGTGATTGTGGCTGCAATATAAAAGTGTGAGAACATTTATTGCAGCAATGCTTGTGTTAAATTTATTGAAAGCTTTTACTTTGAAGAGTTCTGAAGGACATTCAGAAGCCTCTGGGAAGAATGTAGAAAGTTGTGTGGCGCTGCGGAGAGCCCCCGTTTGCAGTAGTGCATGGATCATGTAATATTCATCCAGCCAACGGTCACAAACCGTTTACAGCCTGTCAGCACCAGAGAGGGAGTGGGGCGGACCAGGGACAGGAGATCGCGGAGCGACTGGCCCGCTGTGGTCTGTCAGTGATTGTTTCCTCTGGAGGGATGAAGTCTCAAGCTGAAGAAGATTAATATCAATAAAGCATGCTGTCAATATTTTAGAGTCACCACAAAATATCACAAATCATGCTTTTAGGGGAGAATTTTTCTTCAGCACTGAGCTGTCTAAAGAGCAATTCTGAAGAGCAGAAGATAGGAAAGAAAGTGAAAGAATGTCTGCTAGTAAGCTTACCGGCCCAGGGCGAGGCACCGCTCCTTCCATATGGGTGTGCGCCGTCTGCCACACAGGTTACATCATGTCCGGAGATCTCCATCCCTGCTGTAAGGCGTGCCTCGACCCGGAACACGCTGGCAGGGTTTCCACTCCGCTGTCGGCCTCCGCTTCGCTGCCTTCCATAGGCGGCCTTATCAGAGAGCTTCGTGCCATCATCCAGAGGGTGCCTATTTTTTATATTAATGTCTACATATAAATGTCAGAAGCTGTAAAATGAAGACACAAAAGGCAAACATGAACAGTCGTATCTATAATGATTGAGGTCATATTAACAGGGTTTTCCTGCCGTTAACAACCGTGTCCACCAAAGTGTTTTTTGCCAGCTGAAAACGCCACCTGCTCTTCTGAAAACGCCTAGCTGGGAGCGCTAGGGTGCATTTTGGAGGCGCAGTGTTTTTTTTTGAGACGCTGTGGTTGCTATGATACATAATTTCCGTGGAGGCGATGTGTTGCATGTAGGGTAGGTAAAAGTCACCACAAAGTATGTAGGCCTACTTGCTCTGGGCCTTGCTCTGCATGAAGAGAAGGCTGAAAAATGAGAGCACGGACTGTCCGTACGTGGGTTCATGAGATTTTGCGGGTGAGGAAACACCTCGGCAAGTAGGCACATCGTTCAAGATCAGATGTGCTTGGTGCGGTGTTTGTCCCGCCCCTCCTGCATTGTGATTGGCTGTAAAAAGTGACAGTGACGAGCGCAGTGTTTTTCCCAAAGTTGAACATTTTTCAACTCTCGGCCACCGGAAAAAAACTCCGCGCCCAGCGCAGAAAAGACGCTCAACGCCTCGTCACAAGCAGCGCTCCCTTGAAAAAAGACGCTGGCGTGGACACGAGCCCTTAAGGGTGATGCCCAAAACATGCTGTGCCATCAATATAAAATCACTGTGGAGCAACAGAACCAATCAAATTACTTTCTCCAGATCTAAAGGTTGTAGTTCCTCCAGTAGACTTTGGGTGTTGTTTATTTATTATCTGCTATAGCTCTAATTTGCCATTAAGCAAATTTCAAGGACCACCTTTTTTCACCTACGTAATATTGCGAAGATCAGGAACATACTTTCTAAAAATGATGCAGAAAAACTAGTCCATGCATTTGTTACTTCTAGACTTGATTATTGCAATTCCTTATTATCAGGCTGCTCGAAAAAGTCCATTAAGACTCTTCAGCTGATCCAGAATGCTGCAGCACGCGTTCTGACAGGAACCAGGAAAAGAGATCACATTTCTCCTGTTTTAGCTTCTTTGCATTGGCTTCCAGTAAAATCCAGAATAGAATTTAAAATCATTCTTCTTACCTACAAAGCTCTTAATGGTCAGGCACCATCTTATCTTAAAGAGCTCATAGTACCTTACTACCCCACCAGAGCACTGCACTCCCAGAATGCAGGGTTACTTGTGGTTCCTAGAGTCTCCAAAAGTAGAATGGGATCCAGAGCATTCAGCTATCAAGCTCCTCTCCTGTGGAACCAGGTTCCAGTTTGGGTTCAGGAGGCAGACACCATCTCCACATTTAAGAGTAGGCTTAAGACTTTCCTCTTTGATAAAGCTTATAGTTAGGGCTGGCTCAGGTGAGTCCTGAACCATCCCTTAGTTATGCTGCTATAGGCCTAGACTGCCGGGGGATTTGCTATGATGCACTGAGCTCCTCTCTCCTCTACTTTCTCTCCCTCTGTATGCAACCTCATCCCATTATTGCATGTTACTAACACAACTTCTCCCCTTTCCCGTAGTCTTGTGCTTTCTCGTCTCTCTCCTCTCTCCTCCTATCACTTCCTGCAGGTGTTTTTGGCTCTGGAGCTGTGGAGTCTGGATCTGTGGCTGCGGGTCACCTGCTGCCCCCGTGTTCCTGCTCGACTCCCTCTGCTACAAGAACTATTGTTACTAGTCCTATTGGTATTATTGTTATTATAATCATTAACATTACGATTGTTATCATTAACACTACTATAAATATCTGTACCATTTTTTACTGTCTGTACCTCTGTGTGTGTATATTGTGTAGGCTGCCTCCCTCCCCCCTTCTCTCCTTCCATCCCTCTCTTTTTCTCTCTGTTCCTCTCCTTCACCCCAACCGGTCGAGGCAGATGGTCGCCCACCCTGAGCCATGGTTCTGCTCGAGGTTTCTGCCTCTTAAAAGGAAGTTTTTCCTTGCCTCTGTCGCCTAGTGCTTGCTCTTGGTGGGAACTGTTGGGCTTCTGTAAATAGCATCATAGAGTACGGTCTAGACCTGCTCTTTTATGAAAAGCGCTGTGAGATAACTGTTGTTGTGATTTGGCGCTATATAAATAAAATTGAATTGAAAAATTGAATTGAATAGCTTTTCCAACTATTTGTTCAGAGATATGGTGAAAATAATGGCCCAATATGATGTGAAATTACATATTTTTCATTGGAAAACATAAAATTTTCTTGGGGGAGGAGCCCACACCAAAACATTCATCTAAAGCTCACATTAAATCACTGCAGCTATTCTAAGGTGGACACAAGAGCAGTGTTGCTAAGACATGTTGTCTTGGAATTTTATATTCAGACAAACATTTTGCTTCACCTCCGCTGCTACAACTCCATCCTAGGGGAAACACTGGGGCCTTTTTGATGATGGAGGTGATGTTCAGTTCCCACTTGAGGTCCTGGGAGATGATGGTGCCCAGGAAGCGGAAGGAGTCCACAGTGGTGGCTGGGGAGTCACACAGGATGATGGGGGAGGGTGGGGCTGGGCTCTTTCTAAAATTCACGACCATTTCCACTGTCTTCTGAGTGTTGAGCTCTAGACTGTTCTGGCTGCTCCAGGTCACCAGATGGTTGAGCTCCCACGTGTAGGCAGACTTGTCCCCACCTGTAATGAGCCCAATGAGGGTGGTGTCGTCCGCAAACTTCAGGAGCTGGTGACTGGAGGTGCAGCTGTTGGTGTACTGGGAGAAGAGAAGGGGGGAAAGAACGCAGTTGAGGGGATCCGGTGCTGATGGTCCTGGAGTCAGAGAAATGTTTTCCCAGCTTCACGTGCTGCTTCCTGTCCGTCAGGAAGTCTGTGATCCACCTGCAGGTGCAGTCAGGCACGCTCAGCTGGGAGAGCTTGTCCTGCAGCAGGGCTGGGATGATGGTGTTAAAAGCAGAGCTGAAATCCACAAACAGGATCCTGGCGTAGGTCCCTGGGGAGTCCAGGTGCTGATGGATGTAGTGAAGGGCCATGTGTACTGCATCATCTACAGACCTGTTGGTTCTGTAGGCAAACTCCAGGGGGTCCGTCCAGGAGTGGGTCTGTAATGGATTTTACGTGGGACAACACAAGACGTTCAAAGGACTTCATAACCACAGAGGTCAGGGCGACAGGTGTGAGAAATACATTATAAGTTGCTCATTTTTTAGAATTTCACTGTAACTAACTTGTGAGAAATTAGCATTGGTTTCTAATCAAAGGCTGATTTACGATAAACGTCTGCTGGCATGTAGGTGAGAGTTTTAACATCGACCAATCAAGAGACAGAGAAACATCTTTGATGCCTTATACATTTGCATTTCCTTTCTCAGCTCAGGAAGAGTTTCTTTTGAGTGTATGCTAATACTAACTTGTTTTTTGTACTTGTTCTGTATTTAAGGAGAGGAAATGCTGAGTTCGGGAGAGTAACCGTGCATTCTCTCCGTGGCCACGTTACATAAAGAAATGACTCAACACATCTATTTGACTCTGTATTCTTTGGGAAAGAATTATTTTCCCTGACACAGGTCTGTAGTCGTTTAGTCCTGTGGTCCTTGGTTTCTTGGGGACAGGGATGATGGTGGAGGCTTTGAAGCAGGCTGGCACATGGCATGTCTCCAGTGAGGTGTTAAAAATGTCTGTGAACACCGGAGACAGCTGATTAGCACAGTGCTTCAGGGTTGATGGGGAGACAGAGTCTGGCCCAGATGCTTTGCGGGGTTTCTGCCTCCTGAAAAGAGCGTTGCCTTCCCGCTCTGTGATGGAGAGAGGAGGGGAGGGGGTGGAGCTGGCCAGCTCTGAGGAGGGGGGGAAGAAGTGGTGGACTGAGGCTGAAGCTGAGAAGAGGAGTCACGGGGATGGTGTCCAATTGACTCTCAAAGCGGCAGTAGAACTGGTTCAGCTCATTTGCCAGGCAAGAATTCTTTATGGAGTAGGGGACTTTGGGTTTATAGTCTGTGATCTGTCTGAACCCCCTTCTTGAAAACATCAGAGCAGTCCAAACACGCCTGAAGATCCTCAATAGCTTCACTAGTCCACTTCTTTGATGTCCTCACTACAGGTTTACAGAGCTTTAGTTTTTTCCTGTGAGCAGGAATCAGATGGACCATCACATGAGTGTCCCAGTGGAGCGTGTGTGACGGCCTACACTGCTAACTGTGGTGTAGCAGTGATCCAAAGTGTTCTCCTCTCTGGTTGGACACTTTATAAACTGTCTGCATTTGTGGAGTTCTTGGCTGAGATTCCCCTGTTAAAGTCACCAAGAACAATAATAAGGGAGTCCGGGTTTGTCTGCTCCACACACAGTATCTGGTCAGCCAGCATGCGCAGTGCGTCCGTGCAGATGAGTCAGCGGCTGCCGTTACACCCATTTCCTCCACACTATATGGACTGGCTGCAGCTGGCTGGACAGCCTTCGTGCAGCCAGGCTCCGATGTTTCAATCAGTCCATCTTAAGGTCCTTTTCAGACATGTCACTGGGCACACTGATCAAACGCCTCAGATTGTTTGCTTAATCTTAAGCAGGGTGTCCGCTGGTCTCAATTTTGTGAAAATTAAGGCCATTAAAAAGTATTAAAAAATCTTAATAGCCATTTAACAAGGTATTAAGTTTTGTAGATATGTTTGTCAATGTGCAAATCCCTTTTGCCCAAATAATTTGTGTGCTAAAAGTCTGGGTAAATGTATTTATTATTATTATTATTATTATTATTATTATTATTATTACATGATATTGCACAACCAAAATTACTAGATAAGCAGGGTGTACGTAAAATAGTCCATGTCAACCGACCGTAATCTTCCACCACGCCGGACCCCCCAATGCCAATCGTTCAAAACATAGTTGGACTGAGCTCTGTGGCTGCTCGAACAACCCTGTTACTCAAAAACAAGAGCAAGATGCGCCGCCAGCAGCTGAATCAGTTAGACAGAAGACAACAGGGAAAATATAGGTAGCGTTTGGTTTGGTTAACGTTAGCTGGCTATTTAGCTAAATAGGTGCCTTTTACTGAAACATGTTCAACTTTTCATAAAGCCGATGCGCTCGTCAATGTCACTTTTTGGCAACAGATCAATCACAGCCTGAATGGAGTGGGACATTTAAAAAAATGTGCTACAGCAAACTTTCCAAATGTTGAACTCATACTCATGCATAGTTATGATTATTGACAGGTTTGTAGCCTACTTAAAATTAAAGAGAATAACTACCATGTAGAGCATTTTTCTTGCACAAAGTTAATGAATAAAAACAAGCCCAAAATGAAACAGCTGTAACTGGAATTAATATTATAATAGTGATAACCTATATACTGTAGGCTACTATTAGTAACATCATATAAATAATATATCAATATCAACAGTTTACTATTATATTAACAATATACTTTTAATATAATGTTATAATATAATACTAATACACTCATTTATAGTAGCTCCTCCTCCAGGTTGTGGATGGATCCTCTGCAGTGGACAGATGTAGATTTAGCCAGAGTCAGGATGCCAGTATGTGCTCCTTCTAGCTGCCTCCTTCTGAGAGCAACATGCTCACCTTTTTCTATTTTACATCTGTTTTACTAAAGTTATTGTTATAAAAATATACACACAACCCTTTTTAAAGGTGTGTTTCAGACTTAACTGGTTATAGATCAAAGTGGCGTGGCAGTTTTAAAAGATGCTGAGAGGGTCTTGAAAAAGGTCTTAAAAGGTATTGAATTTTACTTCAGGAATCCTGTATATACCCTGTCAAGGAATTAGGGCTGGGCGTTATATTGGTATAATGAGGTATACTGTTGAGTTAATTATTATGTTTCAGTAAAGTCCTGCCAGTGTTTGCTCCTCTATCTCCCTCACTATGCAGCCATGCCCCTCCCTCTGCGTCTGCACACAGCCATGTACTCACAAACTTTCTAACAACATTTAGATTCAGTCGACATTGCTGAATTCCTGGCTTTTAAAAAGGAAAAACAACGTTCAGTCACAGTTCAGTCAGTGTTTCCCATACCAGGTTAGGCGACACATTGTAGTGGACCAGGTAACTTAACTCCTCAACATGCAGCGCACCTGCTGCTGTGAACAGTAATGTGGGAAGAAAAGTCCAGAAGACAAGTTCTTTGCTTTGGCGACTTTATATAACGTAGCCTACTACAGATGGAGAAAATCAGACTTACAGGGAGAGAGACGGAAAGAAGCGGGGCATGCTGACGTGTTGGCAGCAGAGGTATGTTAAGTCTGTGATTGTGAAGAGAACTGAGGGAGGAATAAGTGAGTGACACTTAAATAAGGTAATAATAAGAAAAATAAATAAAGAAACAAGCTACTACAAATAGTAAAAACATGCCCGATAAAACTGGCCCCACCCCCCGAGCATACTTAGCAGTAAATACCGATATATATTTTATTCCAATAGTCAGTCTAACAATACTGGGATATGACTTTTTGGTCCATATCACCCAGCCAGGAATGCTACTTCTACTAAGTGTAATAATAAATTATTGATGACTCTAACTTGATGATTCTATTGATGATTCTTTAATATGTACTTCAATCAACCCCACTGATGAACCCCAGAACAGAATAGTAACATGTTGTTTTAAAACAGTAACGTTACTTGGAGGTACATGGCTCTCCTCGGTAGGCAGGCAGGACGCTGCAGCCACTCTACCCTCGGCTCTCTGCCATTCAACTGTTGTGTACCAACAGTGTGGATTGGTGCATTTTATATTAAATAATTTGGAGACTCAAATTCCTCCTTTTCTCTCCCAGAGAGAAGGGGGTTTGAGATATCAACTTTCAACAGACGGCTGAAGAGACCCCAAAGGAGGGGGGATAAGATTTTTCCCTCCCTAAGTGCTGTCTCTGAGCAACCTGATCGTAAAACTGGCCACCTTTTGATGCCGCAGCCAGATAACACGGTGCTTGACTGTTAAACTGACAAAAGGAACATTGACCAGCGATTAGCGTTTTCCTGAACAGCCTCAAACTCTTCTTAAAGAGAGGGCAGGAAACCCTAAACTGCCCCCCTACACACGTAACCGTGGCAACTGACCTTCCTCTTTGTTTAATCATATCTCATCAAAGGGGATACTCCTTTCACGCCTAGGTGAAAAGCTCCAGGACACCCAGAGACACAGACCTGAACTCCTTTGTGCAAAAAAAGACTGATGTGCAAATGCGATTTAACAATGTTTTATTACAAAGTTCTCTTTAAATAATAATCCTGGCTAAGTTAGTAGTGTGTAGTGTGTAGTAGTGTGTTAGTACTCTTATTTTGAGTAGTTATGTTATCATGTTGTTGCTATCTGTTGTTTGATATTGTTGCTGAAAAGAATCTAAATAAGTTAATTTTGCAGAGTTTTAATTTTCAGCAAGGTTAATGACATTCCTTCATTTTATGTGTAATGCTTGTTCACAATACTTTCTGACACCTCCTTTAGAAATGATGATAAAGAAATGTCATCCTATACTCGTTTGCCAGCTTGAATTTAAGGTTAAATAACTAATTCCCCAGCTAAGCAAAGATTGTCTTAGGGTTAATCCAAGCTATCGTCATGTAACCTGAGCTCCCTGCCATCGTCTGAAATGCCGTAAAAATGTATAAATGAATCCCTTAAATCTTTAAACACAGCGGTTAGAAAACCCTTCCTTTAACTTAGCATCGTTTGCACAGCCTGGGGCTGTTCAGATCTGGCTAATTAGCGTAACAAGCTAAGCTAACAAGCTATATGCCGAAAGTGATATCTGTTAAATATTAACACATAAAATACTAGAATTTCATTCATCAGCTGGAGCACGGACTTCCTGGAGGTTCTCTGTCCAATAAACCGCACAGTCTGCCATTATTTATCCGGTGTCTGCATAAAGAAATATCCAAAAGCCTCAAACAGGCTGAGCCTCAGAGCAGACAGATGGCAGACAGAGTGCTAGCAGTGACAGCGACAGCAGCCACCTGTCAATCAATGTGGCCACGCCCCTAATAATGCAGAACTTTAAGACTTAATATAATTTAAACGGGTGTGTTATAAAAAGATTCACCCCCTCACAGTTGTCATGAAGGGGGAATTGCGCTATATACACTAAAACCATTTTTGAATCAGGCTGTAAACATGTTTTTTACTGCTGTAAAGTTGGGCATTTTAACATGGGGTTCAACGGAGATTGACTTTCTTCTATTCAATTCAATCAAATCACAACAGTTATCTCACAGCACTTCTTCACAGCAACACTTTTCATAAAAGAGCAGGTCTAGACCGTACTCTATGATGTTATTTACAGAAGCCCAACAATTCCCACCAAGAGCAAGCACTAGGCGAGAGAGGCAAGGAAAAACTTCCTTTCAAGAGGCAGAAACCTCGAGCAGAACCATGGCTCATGGTTGGCGGCCATCTGCCTCGACTGGTTGGGGGTGAAGGAGAGAGAGAGAGAGAGAGAGAGGAAGAGGGCAGGAGAGGAACCTAGAGAAGAAGGGAGGGATGGAAGGAGAGAGACGGGAGGGAGGCAGCCTACATAATATACACACAGAGGTACAGACAGTAAAGGTGATGTTGCTATAGACTAAATGAAAAATGGGATAGATATCTATAGTAGTGTTAATGATAATAATCGTAATGTTAATGATTATAATACCAATAGGACTAGTAACAATAGTTCTTGTAGCAGAGGGTGTCGAGCAGGAACACGGGGGCAGCAGGTGACCCGCAGCCACAGATCCAGACTCCACAGCTCCAGAGCCAGAAACACCTGCAGGAAGTGACAAGAGGAGAGGGACGAGAAAGCACAAGACTACAGGAAAGGGGAGAAGTTGTGTTAGTAACATGCAATAATGGGATGAGGTTGCATGAAGAGGGAGAGAAAGTAGAGGAGAGAGGAGCTCAGTACATCATAGGAAATCCCCCGGCAGTCTAGGCCTATAGCAGCATAACTAAGGGATGGTTCAGGACTACCTGAGCCAACCCTAACTATAAGCTTTATCAAAGAGGAAAGTCTTAAGCCTACTCTTAAATGTGGAGATGGTGTCTGCCTCCTGAACCCAAACTGGAACCTGGTTCCACAGGAGAGGAGCTTGATAGCTGAACGCTCTGGCTCCTAGTCTACTTTTGGAGACTCAAGGAACCACAAGTAACCCTGCATTCTGGGAGCGCAGTGCTCTGGTGGGGTAGTAAGGTACTATGAGCTCTTTAAGATAAGATGGTGCCTGACCATTAAGAGCTTTGTAGGTAAATAAGAAGAATGATTTTAAATTCTATTCTGGATTTTACTGGAAGCCAATGCAAAGAAGCTAAAACAGGAGAAATGTGATCTCTTTTCCTGGTTCCTGTCAGAACACGTGCTGCAGCATTCTGGATCAGCTGAAGAGTCTTAAAGGAATTTTTCGAGCAGCCTGATAACAAAGAATTGCAGTAATCCAGCCTAGAAGTAACAAATGCATGGACTAGTTTTTCTGCATAATTTTTAGACAGAATATTCCTGATTTTCGCAATATTACGTAGCTGAAAAAAGGCGGTCCTTGAAATTTGCTTAATGTGAGACTTAAACGCCATGTCCTGATCAAAGATAACTCCAAGATTCCAAGTCACGGAGGTGCTTAGGCCCCAGAACAATAACTTCAGTTTTATCTGAGTTTAACATTAGAAAATTACAGGTCATCCAGGTTTTAACATCCATCCGTTTGCTGGGCACCACCTCGGCAACCAGCGGCTGTAGCCAGCCTCAAGTAGCCACTCAATGAATTGCAGTTTTTCGCTCGGAGACCGAAAGTTTGCCGCTTGACGCAAAGAGCCCGATCGGATTCCTTCACAGAAGAAGCAGAAAACTGTCTGTTTTAAGCAACAGAGGACAGGCATGGGGTTCATTTCTATGTGATGTTACAGCCAGTTGACAAATAGGCAGTAAAAAAGTGATTTACCAAAACTCCATAATACAAGCCTACATTCCTTCTCGGCCACTACGCTCCTCCAGCAAACACCGCCTGGCTCTGCCATTCCTACACACAAGGCAATTTCAGTCCCGGCTGTTCTCATCTGTAACACAACAATGGTGGAACGATCTACCACATGCCATCAGAGCAGGGGCTTCTCTGTGTCACTTGAAAACTCATCTCTACAGAGAACACTTTCTAAAAACTCTAACCCCTAACATCTAACATGTATTTCCTGTGCTCTTCTTCCATCTGCTTACATTTCTCTTGTATTGACTGCACTATTTTGTTAACTCTTACTTCTTTCCCTAGGTATTTACTCCATTGATGCCATATGTGCTATTAGCTCTTACTAGTATTTATTGCAGCGCTTACAAGTATACATTGTCACTTGTAGATCTCTTACTGTATCAGTGCTTATTGATGCTTGTATGCTGTTCCTCAAATGTAAGTCACTTTGGGTGAAAGTGTCTGCCAAATGAGTAAATGTAATGTAAAGGTTGATAAGTCATTTCATTGAAACTACTTTTAAGCTATCTGTCCATCAGGGAACCCTGTAAGTCACAGAGAGGTAGGGCAGAGCAGCCGGAGGACATCAGAGGGAAAACCAAAAAATATTTGCTCCATATAATATGATAATTAAAATCCGTGAAGTTATAAAAGTTATGTGTTTTTTTGAATAGTAATCACTAGAGGCCCTAGAGCTGGAAATGAACATAATAGGTCCTCTTGAAGTGGATAATGGCGATGTTATCTGTCCATACAAACTTTCTTTCTTGGCCTGCGGGCACTTTCCCACAAATGTCATTTAAGCTGCCAAAGCAGGTTTAATTAATTTGGGGCTGTGCAGTGGGACTGTTTGCTAAAAATCAGCTGCCAGCTGCCTAACAGGGTTGACGAGAGCGTTGAGAAAACCAAAAAACAAAGTTACAGCAGTAAAACTAAAACAGTGAGCTGAAAGATGCTATAAACACTGCAGAGAGCCGAGGGGAACTGCAGTCAGCTGATTTGCTGTGAGTCTGAAATTTTGAATGAGTACGTATTGACATAATAAAAATATTAATTCATACAGAGTTATGTAGATTTTGAGATATGCTGCTAAGTAAGGGACAATAAAAATGGAACCACGGCAAAGTTAATGATCCCATCTCATTTGCAGACTACCTCCATGTATCTTGGGAAAATACAATATTTTAAGACCTAAAATGGATTTCTTTAATGTAAGGCAAGGTAGGCAAGTTTATTTGTATAGCACATTTCAACAACAAGGTTGTGCCGCCCATTAATTGAATGCGAGACTCCGGTTCCTTCACAGATGTTTATTAACACCGTAGAACTAAAAGTTCAGGTAAACAAAATAAAAGACAGCATCAATATTGACATCATTGCATAAATAGCATGGGTTAGCACTGTAGTCAAGGCTAATAAAGAACACAGAGTAATACTGACCACTTTAGCCTGCTTCTCAACCAACGGTTGAGAAGTCATTTCCCAGAAGCAATCTTCACAGTCAAAGAATATGATTCTTCAACTTACACAGTTGTAGCAAACACCACAACATATGGAGTAATAATAAAGAAACAAACTAGCAGGTAACCTCACCGCTGCAGGTACGTTTTTTTCTCTCATGTAGCTTACTGACCTACAGGCCCTACTTCCGGGTTTTGTCATGTCAAAATAAAAGTAAGTATTTCAAAATAAATACAATAAAACCTGGCTGCCTTTACAAAGGTAATTCAAAGTGCTTTTGTAAGACAATAGCATTTCACTCCTGAGATTAACCTGATACTCACATCCCCACTGTACAAATTGTTTATTGTGTATAAAGTGAAGGCGAGACAGGATATGATATGAAGACAGGTATTTGACACTTATATACCTACCAAGGTTTTACATCTGGCTAATGGACTTAGGTGCTCATATCCCCCAAATCTTGTCTTGCTGTGTGTCTCTCTCTTTTTATCTTTCTCTCTCTCCTCACATGACTGTAACATACTATTAATAGCAGCAGCATTCCCCCAAATCATCTTCTCACAGGGGGAATGGAGCGTCAAACCTAAATAACCATGCCTTTGCCTGACAGGCAAAAGGCCAATGTTTCACCTCTAAGCCTGACGCTAATCATGGTGACAATATTTAGAAAAAAGGCACAAAGATACTCACAGCAGCTCTGTCTTCTCTGACATTTCCTATTTTCCATCGTGTTATCTGCAGCCTTCTGTTGACATTCCCAAAGCCTCACGTGCAGGGCCAGAAACAGTCGAAGGAGGAACTAAAAATAGCAGCAGCACACAGCTCAGTGTGCTGAATATGAGTGAGCACGTTTTTAATATCTCCTCATTAAATATGCATGAGATTAAGTACTCTAGACTCCACTGTTTATTGAGTGACGAGCATTGTTTTTCAATTCATCAGTTCCCTGCAACCAGCCCCCCAAATGAATTGTTTTTCCAGTTAAATATAGATAAATAATGCTTGACTGATTGACAGGTGAATGGTACCAAAACAGATATAATACTATTTACAGGATGCTCTGTATCCTAAGAATTTAACTAAATATTAATTAGGATAAATCTGGTTACTAATTACCTGGTCAGATGATTTAATTGGTAGAATAGATATATCATTTGATCTGCTAGATGCAGGAAAGATGAGACAACCTCTGTCTGTATCTTGAATGTCAATGGTAAATTTTTCTGTGCAAATTCATATGTCATATATCTCTCTGAAGGATTCCAGTGGTAAAATGTTGCTCCTTTTTCTCATTAAACTGTGCCCATATATCTCTAATGATCTGTGCAGGTGCCACTAATTCAAATGCGGGTCATCACTTGTGACTCCACAGACTGGGCAGCATGTGCCACAGTAGATACTGGCCAAACTTCATATGTGTATTTGGCAAAGACCAAATGTCTGTGACAGATTTTCTTCGTCAACTTCCCTGTAATAACTTACCGAGAAGATGCCGTATCTGTGGTAAAATAGGAGCAAATGTTACCAGGCAGCTAAAATCCCTTTGCTAAATTGGCTCCAGTGACAGTCTCTATAATCCGAAGGGACAGGTATTGCCATGACAACAGCTTGCCCTGAGCTGATCTGGCGATGCTTACAAACAAATGATTACATGAGTGAAAAGAAAACCTATATGTGCCAGATATGTGCGTGAAGAGTACACAAGGCATTCTGACTCCTCTGCTGCTCTGGAGTGAGAAAGCGTAAAAAGTCCTCATGAGTGCCTCAAACAAAACACAAGGTGGATACCACACAGTACACGAAATAACCTTGGATCTATCAGGATGTAACTTTGTGCAGGAGCTGTGGACCGACATATACCGTGCATGGTGGTCTCATCACTCTATTGGCTGAAGATAAACTAATAATAACCCAGAATAATGCACATGTATATATCTGCAACGTTGTCCATATTTATATATTTCTACATTTATTTATGTCGACTGTATGTTTGTCTACGTGTAGCACCTTATCACCACAGCAAATTCCTCGTATGTGTAAAACACTATTTGGCAATAAAGCTCCTTCTGATTCTGATTCTGATAACAGAGCAACTGAATCTTACAACAGAGCACAGCAGCACCATGAACACACAAAGGTATAAAATGACCTGACAAAGTGCTTCAAGCAAAGTGAATCCGTGAGGAAGTAACTGTGTTGCTGATGACCCATAGTTCACGTAATTTCTAACCTCTTCGGGTTCCTATCATTTATTACTAAGAACCTGAATAATGAGTGGTTGGCAGTATGTGTAACATGGATTCAAGTTGTTTGTTAAGGTCATAGATTTTTATCCACATCATTTGTTCCCACTGAGGGCTACAGTATGTGCTGTTTTAGGGCTTAATTGGAAGTCTTGTCTCGTTTTTCAAAATCTTTACTCGTTTATTTGCTCTTTGCTCTCAACTACTATTCTGGGTGCTGATCTTTAAAGAAGATAACAAATTTCTTGCAGTGTTTCAGCAAGGTAAGTCAGGTTATGTCAATTAAGTAGTTTGACAGTTTGGAAAATACTTGCTTTCTTGCCCAGGGTTTGATGAAAAGATTGAAGCTACTCCCATATCTGAGAGCAAAATATTTGAAGCTACATCCGGCAGTTGGTTAGCTTAATGGATAATTTAGATATCTTTAATCTTGGGCCCAATTTTCACATATTTTGGTGTCGAAATGACAAGTACGGAATAAAGTTTTTTGAATTTGTGCAGTTGATGGCTGCAGCATATTCATTTGGGGCAATTGTGCTCGTCAAAATAATGTCCACAAGAAGTGCTTCTATTTGACTGTTACACAAAGTGTCTTACAACATCATGGAAAGGATCTCTAACAGTGACTCCTAGTGACACCCTTTGTTTTTAACAAATCTCTCACTCTGAAGTCTCACGAAGGGCGAGTTGTTGTAGCAAATGCCGGAGGAAACGAGGGAGAGGAGTTTTTTGTGTATGTAGAGGAACAGCTAGTAAGACAATATTTCCTAACATTACTCCAACACACCAAACTCCTCTCTCCAACTCTGACTCACAATTCCATCATCTTCTGAAGCTAAACGTTTTCCTGTGTAGAGTTTTCTCTGTCCTGTCAAGTTGATAACTACAGTTTTTAGTTTACTGCTTAAATGTCCACACAGTATTTTCTGTGACATGGAAAAGTTTTAAAAAACTGACATCAGCGTCTGTAATTTTTAAACGCACACAGCTATATTGCATTCAAATATTTATTATTATACAGTATTATTGGATTTGTAATACATTGTTGGCATGGCATTTTGTTTTACATTGCATTTTACATGACATCACTTTGAAACTTTTCAGATACAGGATAAAAATGTTGCTATACTGCCCATTACTATTAAGGACATGAGATCTTTAGATATGATGGTGCAAAAATACTTGAAAACATTGAATTTTTTTTGGCTTTGTACACCAGCACAGAAAACAAAACCAAAGGAAACAACTATCAATATAAACAGGAAAAGTCATGGAAATCCACCCATTACTTTTTGAGATACCTTTTCATCAATCAACTGTTGGATAAGAGGACATTTTGACATGATGGCGATGCCAAAAGGAAGGTTAGAGGGTTACCTAGCTTGGGGGACCAAAAATATCTGTACCAAATTCCTAGAAGACACAGCTTTTTTCAGTTCATCAATTCTGTGAATCCCTCGGATAACGCACAGTTTTTCTAAATCTGGCGTGTAAAAATCTGCTTCATTTATATTGTTGAGCTTGTGTATTTGACTTCCCATTACAGACTGCACAGGCATTAAACATTTACCAAGTCAATGCCTTGTGAAACTATTTTTGGAAGCTACAACCCACGAAGCTACCTTTCCCTAGGTAGCACAGGCTGCCAGGGTAATTTAGGTTTCTAAAACCAGCTCTCACGTTTGCACTAGTGATAGAAGAGCATTAAAGCATGGAGGCATTATAAGTCCTTCTCTGTGGACTCCGGTTTATATTCTCGCAGAGCTGTCTCATCCAGGAACACTTCAAATTAGCATCTCTGCCCACAAGGCAGTACTAGGAAAACACTGGACTGTCTGTAACGTGGGAGCCAGGAGCTGGCTGACAAAGCCCAGAGGGCCAGAGTAGCCCTCACAGTCTTTGGTTCGAGGTTTTAGAGAGCGAGTGGGAGTGATAGAGAGTAGGTGGACAGTTTCATCAGTGTGAAGAAAGGGAAAAAGCAGGGTACTCTTCCAAATAGTTCTTGAGGGTGGTGGTAACAATTAAAGAACAGAGTTGAGTTGATTACTTAATGTGAGAAAAAGCACACCTAAGGACCCTAACAGCCATTCAAACCCACACATTCATTCCCAGACATGTCTATTTATTCAAAATAGATTTGACTGAATAAGAAACAGTGAAATTAGTACAAAAGCCAATCACATCTATTGAACATGCAAGAGGCCTTTTCAACTATTCAGCAAGAATAGCTTTCGAAATATGCATATGCACATAAACATCATCAACTATGCACATGAATTACACTGCTCAAAAAAATAAAGGGAACACTTAAACAACACAATGTAACTCCAAGTCAGTCACACTCCTGTGAAATCAAACTGTCCACTTAGGAAGCAACACTGATTGACAATCAATTTCACATGCTGTTGTGCAAATGGAATAGACAACAGGTGGAAATTATAGGCAATTAGCAAGACACCCCCAATAAAGGAGTGGTTCTGCAGGTGGTGACCACAGACCACTTCTCAGTTCCTATGCTTCCCAGCTGATGTTTTGGTCACTTTTGAATGCTGGCGGTGCTTTCACTCTAGTGGTAGTATGAGACGGAGTCTACGACCCACACAAGTGGCTCAGATAGTGCAGCTCATCCAGGATGGCACATCAATGCGAGCTGTGGCAAGAAGGTTTGCTGTGTCTGTCAGCGTAGTGTCCAGAGCATGGAGGCGCTACCAGGAGACAGGCCAGTACATCAGGAGACGTTGAGGAGGCCGTAGGAGGGCAACAACCCAGCAGCAGGACCGCTACCTCTGCCTTTGTGCAAGGAGGAGCAGGAGGAGCACTGCCAGAGCCCTGCAAAATGACCTCCAGCAGGCCACAAATGTGCATGTGTCTGCTCAAAAGGTCAGAAACAGACTCCATGAGGGTGGTACGAGGGCCCGACGTCCACAGGTGGGGGTTGTGCTTCCAGCCCAACACCGTGCAGGACGTTTGGCATTTGCCAGAGAACACCAAGATTGGCAAATTCGCCACTGGCGCTCTGTGCTCTTCACAGATGAAAGCAGGTTCACACTGAGCACATGTGACAGACGTGACAGAGTCCGGAGATGCCGTGGAGAACGTTCTGCTGCCTGCAACATCCTCCAGCATGACCGGTTTGGCGGTGGGTCAGTAATGGTGTGGGGTGGCATTTCTTTGGGGGGCCGCACAGCCCTCCATGTGCTCGCCAGAGGTAGCCTGACATTAGGTACCGAGATGAGATCCTCAGACCCCTTGTGAGACCATATGCTGGTGTTGTAGGGAGGTCATACAGGCACATGGAGGCCACACACATTACTGAGCCTCATTTTGACTAGTTTTAAGGACATTACATCAAATGTTGATTTTGAGTGTGACTTCAAATCCAGACCTCCATGGGTTGATAAATTTGATTTCCATTGATAATTTTTGTGTGATTTTGTTTTCAGCACATTCAACTATGTAAAGAAAGGAGTATTTAATGAGATTATTTCATTCATTCAGATCCAGGATGTGTTATTTTTGTGTTAGGCATTGAATCTAATTGAATTGAATCTAATACTACAGGAAAGAATTTCCAATGCTTCTTCTCGGCCAATTCCAAGTTGTTACTATTAAATAATAAAGTAATTGACAAAGTAAACAAATGACTGCTTCATACAACAATTCACATACATCAATAGTTTTGTCCAGTGAAGTCAGTGTTTATTTGTCAGTGAAAGATATAAAACCAATGTACTTGTACCCCCGGGGTAATTTTGCAGTCACCAGGGGATACCCAGATAAAAGTTGAAAAAGTAGAAATTCAGATTTTATTATAATTACATATTCAAATATCTCTGTTTAGGATAAAACATATAGGAATACAAAATGGTGTGATGCTGATCTTTAATATTGCTATTCCAATAATAACCAGCAACCTTCCAGCTAAGTCGGCTGACTGCACAGGACACGCCTTATTTTCCAACCAACTTGATTCAGATCCAAATCCATGCCAAGTGGCAGAAATACAGATGCAAATTTGAATAAACTTGCTGAGGGGAAAAAAATAGATGAAGCCTAAACATGAATACTTCCACACAATCTGTCTTATATGGATTCAGGTGTGCAGCAGGGCTGTGGGTGGCCAATTAACAAGGCATTTGGTCCTCATTGTATGGGTTTCTCATCCTCTCATATGCTGTATATAACCATGACAACGTTAGCTAATCAGTGATCTTGAAACTGTACATGTTGGACAAAAACACGACTTAGAAGATACTATTTTTAATCTGTTGCATGGTCGTGGCAGACACAATATATAGTGCAGATTTGCCCCTACATGGTGATACAAGAATCGTCAAAGTCTGCTATGCATTTGGACATGCAGAGTGATCTAGGGCCAATATGGTCTGCATAGGCCAGCATTATTTGATTGTAATTTTTTAAACATTAAAAAAGTAAGAATTGGTCATTTAATCAATTAATTTTGCACAAAAAAGCTGCATAATTTAACCTTAATTCTGTAATTCTAAAGTTCATCCACTATTTGTCAAGAATCTTAGAAAGCCTGTGTTTTCTCTTCAACCAAGAAGCCTACCACTTTCATCTTCCCATTTCTATTTTTGGATCTGTTCTGTGTTGTCCAGCATAGCCTTTCCTTCCAGAGGCTTGTTACTTAGAGCTGGTGGGATCTGGGCACATGTGTCCCTATTTGTTTCCGATGTATTTTCAGAGAGGTTAATGCGTGCTGACATCACATAAATGTCCTCTCATCCAACTGAGAATATGCCAACCATGCAAGCCAACTGCACACACGCACTCACACTCTTTCTATCACTCTGTCCTTACCTCCCATCTGAGTTGATCTTTCTTTTTTCAGTACACTGTAATCCTATCTCTCTCTTTATTTCTATCTGTAAACAACCAGGCTGTCCTGCTTGATTTCTCTAACAAGTTCACATAACAAAACACCATTTGCCTTTTATTCCGTATGAGTGCAGTGAGTTTTCCAGGTCTTCCATTCAGTACTGTTGAAGCACTTTCTAAGAATTAAGTACAAGAGCTTTACAATTAGAAATACAGTTTTTTTACACATCATAGTCTGTTAATAGATTTATAAAAGTTTAAAAATTAAAATGAATAGGATGTGAGGTTAGTAGACATCTGTTCCCGCTCCTTATCTCTGCTTAAACTCTTGTGGATGGATTTGTATTTCGGGTAATGTAGGCACAATTTTTTAATACACGAAAGTGAAATGCGTTGGCTGAAAAAATGTTGATGTTGATGTTCTGCAGTACCAATTTTTATTCTTTTGAAGAATGTATTGTACTGTCCTTGCTGAGGTGTGGTAACTCCAACTAGACAGTGAGCTAAACTCTCTTATATTCAAGAACGTGAAGAATGCCTGAATTCTTGTTTGCAGATTTAATTTCACTCTTCACATTGTACTGAATCCACAGTGATAAGCAAAAGAGAGAATGAGATTGAAACCAGCAGAAAAAAAACAATAAAACAAATACTGCAATTAGTTAGCGACCTACTTTCATGAACATTACATTAAACTATGCAAATTGCTTGTAAAATAATTGTCTGGTAATGCTAACATTTCCCTGTGCTAACAATAGCATCCATAGTCTTTAACAATGTCATATTGTTTTTAGCCTTATAACTTTGGTTTTACAACATGAAATCAACAATCAAAATGAAGGTTTATTGCATGAGCGCCTTTAAATACAGAAGTCAATGAATATTGGGAATGAATTTGTGAATAGAGAAATATACGAGAGAGTTCAGAAGTGTATTTTCTTAAGAAAAATGCTTGCTTAGAGCAAAATGTTATGACCCCTGGGGTCAGTGCTGCACAAAACAGAGCTCCTGTTCTGTCCTGCAACATTTTTACATTTTGAGACAGAAGTTACTTGTGTGAACATCATGACTGGGAGAAATCTTAAAAACCACAGCTCTTTGCAATTAAGTAAACTTATAAAGTAACCCGTGGAGTGTTTGACCACTAGGCTGCTTTGCAAATGTTTTATGATGAAGAAAATGCATTCAACACTTTTTTATTGTTCCGCACCACAAGAACTGGGAACGATCGTTATGAGGGACTTTTTTAGCTTCTACTTCAGCGTAGGTGCTCTCCCAGCATAAGAGGATATAGCGTTAAGTGTACAGTGATTTGTCCAGGTGGGTGTCCCTTGATTGGTCGAACACATGAGCCAATGCAGCACCTGCAACCGCCATTTAAAAAAAACTTGTTCAGATTCAGATTCAGATTCATTTTATTAGCCATTTGCAGTATAAACCACATTGGAATAGAATATGCAAGAAGCTCAAAGTGCAATGTCACCACATAAAAAACATAAGAAAACATAACATAAAACAGACAAGCAATTGCCACAAAAACTCAGTAATAAAACACTATTCAATAAAATCCATCCATAAGATATAAAATGCCTAATTTAAGGTGCTTTGTTTAAAGTGATCACAGCTTGGGGAAATAAAATGTTGAAATGGCGATTGGTAGAACATTTGACAGAGCGATACCTTCTCCCTGAGGGAAGCATCTCAAAGAAGGCCCCTGCAGGATGGCCTAATGCATCATTAGCAAGTTTTAAAGCTCGATTCAAAAGTCTAGCTTTATATGTAACCTCCAGGAGCGGCAAAGCACAGCCAATGATCCTGCTGGCGGAGTGAACCACTTTGTTCAAAGCCTTCTTCTCTTTCAAGGTGAGATTACCAAACCATACAGTAATACAACTAGTTAGGACGCTCTTAATTACACAATAGTAAAAGTTCAAAAGAATCTTAGTGTTTTGAGTGAACTCTCGAAGCCTACGTAAAAAGAAGAGGCACTGTCTCGCTTTCTTAGCAATTTTAGTCGTGTTAGAGCTCCAGTTCAAATCATGCGAAAGGGTCACACCTAAAAATTCACATTTCTCAGTTGCTGTAACTGTAACTTGTAAAACTGTAGCATATAGGCTACAGGTTGCAAGGACAACTTTTACTTCACAGCACAAAACAACAAGCAGAAAACTAAATTTCCTATAAACACTGTCAAAAGACGTGCGTGTGGGTTGAAGTTGCATGCAATAAGGGAACAATCATCTCTTCGATAAAAATTAGCATGCATTGTTAGCATCCCCATATTGTACATTTATCTTTTTCTTGTGATCAGACAAGCTATTATTACTCCACCACACCATTAAAATGGAATTTCAGACACAAACATTAATTAGCTCACCCTGTGGCTACATAATGAGGTATAATATCATGTTAGCTTGCTCTGTGTCTCACACTATCACACTCAAATAGCCTACATGTACAAACCACTACCTCTTTGTCTAAAACACTGCTTAAATCTTCTGACTAGCTCTCTTGACTGAAAGTGTACTTGCTCCCTTGACAGCAGTCATAATCTACTGCTATTAAATATGGAAGGAGGCATGATCATTTCCATCACACCAGACTGGTCCAAATTAATAAATTGAGAGTGCTGCTTCTATATATTATGGCTAGAAAAGTGGCCTCTGCCAGACCAGTTTAATGTGTACTTTTTGTTGTTCGTTCACTGTCAGCTGTGACCTTCTAAGTACCACACAAAATGTACAATATATTACTTGTTTCTCATGTTTAAAAAATTCAGTCCAAATAACACAAGATAGCTTTTTTGTCTGAACAACGTAACCCTGAAAGCCAAAAACCAAATAATAATTATCTATCAACACATTCACAGACAATGACACATACACTAACATGAACACATATAAGCACCATTTGTTGTCACCATTTCCAATGGGGTATTACATGGCAGATATATCCACCTGGAAAAAAGGAGGAACTTTTCTCTACCAAGCAAGAGAAGACATATGTCCTGTAAATCACAGTTCATTAACCCCATATGTTACCTTCAGCAAAATACATCACATACCAGTCATGTGCACTACGGGAGTAAAGTCGTGTCAGTGCCAAATCAAGAAGCTGGTTCAATTTGACTCACTTTTATATATTATGGATATGGATATATGTGAAACAAAATCAAGATAAGCATTTCTGAGAAGAAAAGGAATTCCTCATTATCAACTAGGGTTTATCATAAACTGGGGTTTATTCTCATTATTTTAATTGCATTCTTTCATATTTGTGAGATTTGAGGTGGGAAAAAACACATATCAACCACACAGAATCATTTGACTTGATCTGTTTTCCAGCAGTATCTTATTTTAATGTGTGGGAGTGTATGAACATCTATATAATGCTGATCAGAGGTTACTTCTGTGTGAAGACAAAAGGAAAGGCAGATCTGATGCAAAAATCTGTTGCAGCATGTTGTTTCAGTGGTTTGAGGCAAGGGCGCATTGTTATCCAAAGTTTAGTTGATGCCCCACCTGTTGAACACTGCTCCGCACCCTGATTTTGGTTCACATATTTACAGATCCAGCAAAAAAAAGGAAGATGATTTGGGTGGGAAAAAACAATAAGCACTGCAATCCCAATACAGGTAGTGACAGAAATACTGATCTCTGTCCAAATCCCATTAGGTTACAAGTCTGTTTCACAGTGATATCAAGGTGTCATCTACATCATTTTCATCAACATCTACAACACAGCAGTGAAGCGCAAGAGACGAGAGAGAGAGAGAGAGAGAGTGTAGCCAATGCATTACATTAGCTTGCTGAGATTACAGTCAATAATGTATGAAATACATGCAGTCTTGGGTAAGTTCAGGTCTCAGTTTCAGGCCTGTGCATAATTTTACATCCATTCCATCAGTCACCTGCAGCAGGAGGCCTATCTCTACAGTCCAGCAACATCAATGCAGTCATATACTGTATAATGTAAAACCTATTTTTTGCTTTCACTGGGGGTATTTACCCTTTAAGACAACTTCACAATGGGGACTAATCATTTTCTGTAAATTCAAACAAAATAAATGTCTCTTGGATAGACCTGTATATTACATTAGTACAATAGAGCAAAGCAGAAATGCATGTAAGTAATAGTGTATAGTGTAGTGCATATTGTTGAATCTGTTACTTTGAAGTCTTTATTTAAAACATTTCAGCAGCAAATGTGACATGAACTACCCAAGTCTTAGCTTCACGTTGGCAAGCACCCTTCCAGCTAAAGTGACAAGAATTGGTTTTGGCGCATTAACATTCACAAGATTTAGAAGACAAAGTTATTAAGAATCTGACAAGTGAAACTACCTTATATGTCATCAGAAACAGAATAGAAAAAGCTGTGACATATGTGCCATATCTACCACTCGATCAGCTTTGGCACCAACTTACACAGTCACAGATTGTCCTTTGATTGATCATAAATGTTCATGTGCCATGTGGTCTCCTGGGTTCTATAGCTTTCATTGACAATAAAAAAAAATACACGCAGGAATGGACCATAATGTTGTTGAACGGAAATTCTTCTCAGATTCTGTGCAAGGACATTAAAACTATAATTTATAATTTACTGCAGCTATTGTGCACACCCAAAGAAAATGGATGGAACATTAAATAGCAGCTGGATGAAGTGTCACTCCAGTGACACGGTGCACATTTACACACAAGCCACAGCAACATAAATTAATAATTAAAAATCTCCTGACACGCTGACAGGTTCGGTCAGGATCTATTGTTAATTCATTCATTCATGTTCTGTGTTCTTCTACACATCCAAAAGGTCTCACACACAGTCCAGTTTGATACAGTAAAACTGTTTGGAGTAAAGCAGCCGTCCTCCTGATCAATGCTGAGCTCCATCAGAGCGTCAAAACATGGATTATAGAAGCTGAAATGTTTAATACTGTTTCCTCTGTCTGTCCTGTCAAGTTTATTACTGCAGGTTTTTTCTGTTTTGTCCCATGATATTTGCTGTGATATTATTGCACGGATGGAAACATTTAACTGACAGCAGCCTCTCTGATTATCACGGTAAATCGTTAAAAGATAACACTCATAGTAGGCTACATCATTTAACACCAGAAAGAAATCGCCTGGAAAGCTACAGGGACCGGTGGAGGTGGGGCAAAATTCCCATGCAGACGCTGGGGATTGAAATAATCTCCTGTAGTAGCCTACTGTAGTAGGCTACTGTGTAGCTTAGTGAATGATTAGGCTGCTGTAATCTGTGACTGTTTTCAACTGATGCTATAATGTTTATTGGAACCTCAAGATGTTTCTACGTGTTGTAATGTTGACAGACATGTTTATGGATTGTGAAGATAGGCCCTATAGTGCCAAAAGCTGGTCTGCTGCTCTGACAGAGATCACAGCTCAAACAGTCGACAGATGATGCAGCTGTGCAACAGGTCATATTTAATTGACGTCGCATTAAAATGACAGCTCCGAGGAAAGGACATCTCATTTCATTAAATGCCTGTTTCGACTTCAACTCCTCGTGCACGCATCTCGGGTGGGAGGGACTAACACTCGCCGCGAGGAGTCGAGAATCGAGGAGGTGGAAATTTGGGAAATGAGAAAGGCCCTATGTCAATTTAAGAGGGTAACCTCTGACCCTGTGGTGTGACAGATTATGATGTTATTTTATGAGTGGCCTCCGATTCGTCCATGTAGATGGCAATCACGTTTCTAAAATTGTGACTGGTTAAGGGCCAACAGGCAGAGCAGATCGGAGTACCCCAGTGTTGTGCCGAATGCGTGTGTTTTCTGTGGAGGTAGTGACCAGCTGCAGAAGAAAGAAAAGGGTAATTTAGTTAATGTACAGAGACAGTTGATAGCCTGGCTAGTTTATAATAAGTTTGTCACACTGCTACACAGTTTTGTGTATTGTACTGTGTGTGAGACCTAATAGTCTGCAGATAGCAACAGGTTTAGTGTTACGTCCCGAGGTGTCCAGGGGTGTCAGGACATAAACATAAACCAGATGTTCTTGGTATTTGAAAGGATGTTTATTTGAAATAAAGTAAATGAAGCTCACAAAACAGAAAACTGACCAATGGGTGCTGTGGAAATCAACAAACAATTATAACAAAGAGGTCCTCAAGAGGATTACTACTGTACAGGGAAAAAAATAAAAGACCAAGCAGGCTTTTTAAACAGGTGGTGGTTTTCCCTGGCGCTCCTTGACTGGCCAGCGGTAGTATGCCGCACCAATTGCTGTCGTGGTCACAGGAACCCAGGAAGTAGGCAGGACCTTCCTTCTTCGCACAGCCAATCCGCAGCGTGGGTTGGCACAGCCTGCTCAGCATAACAGATACACACTTCCACAGGTAACATTACAGCCGTAACATTAGCACCATCGCTAACAGCAAGCCAACACCGGATGTTAAAGTTGTGCTTCGAGGGAGACCATCCTGTGCCTGTTTTCATCTTCATCTTTGTGAAAGGATTTCAAAACATGAAAACAGTGGGAGTCATCTGGACAACCTGTGAAACTGGGCTCAACATTACTTGTAAGGGTAAACATCGCTGCCCAACAGGTGCTCCATTGAGCAGCACAACAAACACTGCGGGGCCACAACGAGTCGGCAGCATCGCGTTCTGCCTCTGGGCTGAACACTGGTAACAGAGGTTGTGGACCCAAACACAGACACGAAGAAGGAGTTGGTAGAATGATAGTGAAGTTTATTGCAAACAGTGAAACTTACAGGTGATGACAGTAGTCCATAACACACAAAGGGTGAGTAAATCCAAAAGGTCCAACTGAAAGTAATCCAAAATACTCCATGAAACACAGGTGGCACAGAAAACACTAGACTTGAACACATGAGGCTCTACTGCAACAACAATGACCAGGCACAGAGTGAAGGGGCAAACCACTTGCGTAGCACAGGTGAAGGAGCAACTAATAAGACACAGGTGAAACCACTAAAGCAATCAGAACCAACACAGGAAGCAAAGACAGACAGTGACACATGAGGCAGACAAAACTACAAACTAAAACAGGAAGTAAAGCTCACAAAACACAAGACATGAAATCACAAAATAAAACACAGACTATAGTGCCTAGCTGACAAAACTTATCAAAGCAATGAACACAGACAGTGAAACCAGAACACTAGAAACACTCAAAACAAGGAAACACGATTAACAAACAAGTCACAAAAGTAAAACACACTACAGAGAACAGGAAACACAAGGGTGAGTTATGAACACAGAAAACAAGTCTAAAACACACCCAACCAACCCAAATACATGACAGGCAGACTGTCTGGAAAACTTCAGAGTCATCGAGAAGTTTGCCCAGAGGAAAAATCGCTGCGCCACCTTTCTCCTTACGTGAGGTCTCAGCTGTGGTGAGTGCTGGTCCATGCATGGGCAAACTGTTGTACTGGATCAGTTGAGACTAGGCTACAGATTATGGTTGACATCATATTGTTGTTGCCATATAGCCACTTTCATACTGCCTTATTATTCTGGATTATTAGGCCAGTTTGCTGGCTCGCCGCGCTGTATAAGATACATGGAGCTGGGAATGGGATATATATTGGCAGGCATTCTTTCCGTTTTGTTTGCAGGATATCCGTGGAAAGCGGCAACAGAAAGGGTCTGGATCCCTAAAACCTCGTCTGTGCACGTCGTCGTTGACTTCAGTGGTGTTGAACTCACTGCTGTTTGCTTATGGCCCTGTAGAGCTTGGTTGTGTCAGATTAAATAGTGCATTCTTAATTTAGGTTTGTGACAGTGGTACTATAACTTGTGTCAATATGCTCCTGTCTCTCTCTCTCTCTCCCTCTGTCTCTCTCTCATGTTATGCGTTTTGTGGAGCTATGCTGTTTGTTGACATGTTAAAAGACACAGTAGCAATAGAGAGTATTGTAGTTTTACTGGTATCTATGTTTTGAAATGGTTGTTGCCCCACCATTTTTACATATAAATATGACACTGGTCAAATTGGTGGTTAAAAAGTAGGATATTTCAAGAATAAGTATCCTAGTTGTTTGTAACAAGAATAACAGCAAACTTGTGAAATAGTAATAAATAATTACACAACTCTATACAGACACATGTCGTATATTTTAATTTGAATTGTTAGAAAAATTAAAAGAAAAATATTTGATTATGTCTGTAATCGTGAGTTGGCTTGTTCCCAGTAAATGTTTTGTTCCTCTCCATCAATGCACTCCTACAAATAAAAGCTGTCAACTAGCATAAGGTCAACTAGCCTATTTAAAGAACAATTAATTGCCTAACACATACAGATAACACATTAAACAGGATTTTTTTGGAATGTTAACTGAACTGGTTTTAGTCTATGAACATTAGACAATTTTAACTGTAAAATAAGAAACCAAAGTAATTCAGTCTGTGATTCCTTAACTCATATTTTTATGTAGTCTAGTCTAGTCTATCTACTGCATATTAGAATTCCTGAAATTCAGTTATGGCTTTTGGTTTAGTGTGCCACCCCAAGATTTTCAGTGGCCCCATCTGGCCACCCCTAGGAAAATTTTCTGGGGGCGCCACTGCCCCCAAGTCCAACACCCCTGTAAGGACTATAGAAGTGAAGACCCTAGTCACTCTGCATGGGCCTTGGAATACTGTCAAAGCTTTTAAAAATATTTTAGGGGGTCGTGTTGCTCTCAGGACGAGGCAGCTAGGAGGAGCACATTTTCGCCCAGTGGCATCCTGGCTCTGGCTAGATCTACATCTGTCCACTGTAGTAACTAGTACAAATTAGTATCGGAAATAAATGGAAATTATAATGTTAATGTAATAGTTAATATATTAATATTATACTTACGGTTAATTAGACAATGTAACTATATTCATTATAACTTACGCACTCATGGTACTAGTGATGCATGCGTAGTAGACCCTTACGTCAGTAGAGCCATGCGATTGGCATAATCTGTTTCCCGGCTCGACTGTTAAAAGCAGATGATTGGCTTTCTTGTCTCTGGTTGTAGTCTTTACTCACACACTGTGCTCGTAAGTCATTTTTTCTGGTTCCCACATATCTTTTGTTAGGGTCAAATGAGAAGGAAATACTGTAGATCTCTGCCTATAGAGCAAAATGATTTGTGACATCTTACCCTGTACAACAGACAGTCAAGATATAAGAACAAATCATGCTTTGCAAAGTGAAAGTGCAATCTAAGCTAACTAGTTAGCTTTTATCAATCTTGGAACCCTAGAGATTTACTTTTTATTAATTTATCTGCAAAATTTTGCCCACAGACAATAGACAACAGCCGATGGGTTCCGACATTGTGAGACAGCTAATACTAGCACATTCATGGGTCCAGTTGTGGAGACGGCAAAAGACCAGACCATCAAGACTTAAAGAAATGAAGAGTCCTTTAACCGCAGCGCCCTGTACATTACTCCATGATTCAAATCGCAACAAGGAGTGAGATAACATGCAAAGTTATGTAGTAATGAAGGGAGTGCTACAATCACCGATGGTACAAAGCAACAGCTAACAACACTCCGCCTGTTACGATGATTAATCGTTGAAGTGATACAACAAACTATTTGTAGAGCTTGCCCACACAGATATTGCACCAAAAAATTACAGTACCAACATTGTCAGTCAGAACCAAAAATACACCCCCTGGACAACACTGCAGGGGGCACAGCAGAAAAAGAAATAAAACTCTCAACATAACTTTTCCTCTTTTTGGTTATTACAATTTTGACCAAGTACACAAGTAAAAACCAATGTCAATAATAGTACTGATAATAAAAAAAGCCTTATTGTATATATTATATAATATTTAACCACATGTAACCGAGTCAAATAGTGAGGGGTTCAAACCCCCAAATTCTAATTAACAGTTGCCATAGGTTCCCCACAATTATTAAGATTCAGAGACATGGGTTTCGACTGGTAGGATGATTTATTATAAACAATATTTTTTTTTAAAATCAGGTTTTTGGGTAATTTTATTCATTACACAAGCTCAAATCACAACAAACAAGATGTAGATACCAATGCTGCCAGAAATGCTAAAAGGATAAAAGCCACCCGTTAAAGCCTCCGCATCTACCGATGCCAGACATTCAGGGGGTTACCTGTGGGCCACCCGAGTACTTTGACACCACTTTACTCACACTGGTGCGCAGCCCCCTAAACACAGCAAATCAAAACACACACAAACCACACAATAAAACTAAGTTAAATATGCGCAAACAGCTATCATACACTCCACCACATGCAGTGAAGGGGATAGGGGTTCCCAAAATCCACCACTCTGGCAGAACACTGAAAAGAGGGGGGGAAGTGGCTAATAAGCTGCCTATCACACATATAAATGTGAATGTATTCTTTGAAGAAGTTACATATAGTTTTTGTTGTGAACTAACAGTGTGGATTTGTGCATTTTATATTAAATAATTTGCAGACTCAAAATTCCTCCTCTCTCTCTCTCTGAGAGAAGGAGGGGGGGTGAGATATCAACTCTCAACAGACGGCTGAAGAGACCCCCAAAGGAAGAGGTGAAAGGTTTCGCTCTCCCTAAGTGCTGTCTCTGGGCAGTCTGATCGTAAAACTGGCCACCTTTGACAGCAGCCGTGATAAGCCTCGGTGCCTGACTGTTAAAATGACAAAAGAAACACTCACCAGAGAACCTGAACAGCCTATCAAAACTCTTCTTAAGAGAGGGCAAGAAACCCTAAATAGCCCCCCACACACGTAACCATGGCAACTGCCTCCCTCTTTGTTTAATTACCTCACATCAAAAGGATATTCTCCTCTTCACACCCAGTTGTAAATTGGTAAGAAACTCTAGGACACAGGAGGACAGCCCTGAACTCCTTTGTGTAAACAAGAGTACTGTCTCCTCAAGACTCAAAAATTACCTTGTTTAATTAAATAATCTTTTAGTTACTCAACTAGGTCTCCCCACTCCATTTTAGTAGTTATGTTACCATGCTGTTGTTATTTGTTGTTGAAAAGAATCTAAATAAGTTAATTTTGCAGTGTTTAATAGTCACCTGACTTTATTCATTTTATTTGTAACCAATGCTTTGTTCACAATACTTTGACACTTCCTTTAGAATGATAAAGAAATGTCATCCTATACTCGATTAATTTTTCAGCTCAAATTTAAGGTTAAAAATTACTCAATGCCCCAGCTCCTGAGAAGATTGTTTTAGGATTAATCAGAGCTATTCTCATGTAACCCGAGCTCCCCCAAGTGGACAAAATAAGTATTACATGCCATTCGTGTAACTTGCTTATAATCTCTAAGAACGTGTAACAGCCAATATATCCAGAAAGCTAGTTCTTCTCTGATGTGATTCATTCTGAAATGCTAGCCTCAAAGTTGAACTACTGAAAATTGTTTTCCTTTTATCAAGTGCTTAAACTAAGAACGGTATAACCGTTTGACAATTAAGGTTTGATTGTGGGAAGATATTTGATTAAAATACGCGCAAATAGATTTTCGATTAGACATATTGAAAGTTAAGAAGACTCTCTGGCAAACCGAAGACAAGCCTCCCTCAGAGGAACAAAGGACTGCTCTCTGGGAACCACGCCCCAACAGACAAAACAGCGACACACGCTCTTGTCCTCTGCTTGTTCCTGGCTCTCCAACTGCGCTTCGGCACGCGCCCAGCGTGCCCCCTCTCCCGGCAACGCCCTGGCGCAGCAAAGGCTTGTTCGTTTTCAAGCCACACGCGCAAAGTGCCGCAACCTCAGCTTTCCCTCGTTTCAGCAACTTTACTTGCGTTTTATTTTCTTTGGTTTTGTTAAAAGTTATCAGTCGGTTAAGTTACACTAGTTTAATTGAAGAACGACCAAGTTCTTTTCTTTTTAAGCTTTATTCGTCGAGCTAACCCCACTGAGGTCGCCCCCCCTCCACGTGGTCCCGCCAGCAGTAACAAAGGACGACCAAACATCTGACCCGAGCCAGGGTTGGGAAGGCCCCCACTGCGAGTTTCTTCAGTAAGCCGACAAAAGACGGACCTCCGGAGCAATTCCCTGGCAGAGAAAGCGACTGGCCGACGGCTTTAAGCTGTCCTAACTGAGAACGCACGGAACTCAGCCAGTGTGAGGCCGCCTAACGTTACCAGCAACCCGGCTAGGAGAAGCGAAATGCAGTAAGACCAAAACCCTGCATTCTGTGGTCAGTGATGTCCCACAGTTGTTAATAGATTATCTTTAACTCTTAAAACTCATAGCTTGCATTCATTAGCTGCCGTATGAGTCAAATGCTCCCCACAATAGAACTCACATTCTCATCTTTAGCCATTGTTTATTTCTTGGATGTATATTTTAACCACATTTTTATATTCACCTTAATTAGTTAATAAATTCACCTACGTGTTATAGTTTCTTATTAAAATTCATAATTTGGTAATAATTCTCATAAATTTATTCAAACATAGTAGTCATGCTACATTTTATACTCTTAGTACCTGCAAAGAAATGGTACGGATGATATGATATTTCAAACACTTGGCTACCACTCTCACTTAAATTAACAGTTAAATTACTGCCTAGAACAACTTAATGACTGTCAATGAACATAATGACCTTAAGTATCTTTAATTATACTCAGCGGCTGTATTAAACAGATTGTAATTTAATATCTGTACACCAGCTTCTGCTCACTAATCATTTTCCATGATTTTGACATTTAGTCAAGGTGATGAAATGACAGCACATCTGTTCATCTTGGCATTACATGTCAGATTTTTAAAAATAAAGCAGAACTGAAAGACACATGAAAATGTGGTCGTTTAGGTATGTACAGTAAAATGTCTGTGTGCAAGACTTCCACAACGAGCAAGAGAAAGAGACATGCTATGTCATGGAGAATGTATTCTCCTCCAGCTAGCCCAGTTAACACAATTAATGGCTTCCCAGTATGCCCAAAAGCTCTTGCTCCCTCATTAGGAGAAAGTGTAACTGCCTGAACCTTTGCTGAAAGGGACCCCTGCTATGAACTGAAACACAGAGCAGACCACTCCTACTGGGGTCGCCCTTGAGCATCTCTCTCTCTCAACTACCTTTCTTTCTTTGTCACTAAACCCATCCATCATTGCTTTTCCTGTTTTATCCAGGACCCGAGGAGGACTTCTTAATGAATGCAGTCATTAAAAGTAAAAAACGCAGTGGAGGGATGTGCTAATTCCACATTCAGAAGCCATCATCCCTCCATCGAAGGGATAGATTGGATGGTCTGAATATGCCACTTCTAATGAAGAGATAAAAATAACTGTTCACTCAGTTTTAACACTGTAATTTATTTGAAAAACCATTTGAAAGACTTCTTTAATTCTCTTTGAGATGTCAATGCACTTTTACGGTATCTGTCTATTTAATTTGAGGTCTGCAGACATGTGGGAAGAGACAAATGTTGGTAAGACAGTGTTGTCAGTATTGCTAATGTAGAGGATTAAAATGGTTTTAAAGGGCACCAAACCAATTCTAACCAAATCAATTAAATCTGGCTATCAGAATTATCAAAAATGATAATAAAAAATGACTAATTAATAAAATTCCCCAGTGCCCACCCGTTAAGAAGGGAAAATTATAGCAAATTAAATGATTCAGTCTCAGTCTATCTTACACTTTTCATTTGGAACTCTGATTAATGATTGTGGGTGACTGAGCTCAGTGGTTTCAGTTTCAAGTTTAGTTTAGGTTACACAAATTTACAAATTAATTGGTAAAGTCCCAGTGGAGCAGAGACCACCATCACCAGAGCCCTCCAATACCAATACCTCTGTCAGCAAGGTCAGTATAAAAAGCTGAGAATGACCCTGACACAGCCACCTAAAAGATTCATACCCAAGAGAAATTCTGGTGTCCAGGCACCACTAACTGGAAAGAGCCCCCTGCAGCTGCTGAGGGGAAAATACCAACAAACACAAAGCAAAGATCATTTTGAATGGAAAACAATTCAAATGGACTGACCTAGTTAAGTTTTTTTTTCTCAGCGTTCTAGATCTGGTCATTTACACGGTCTTACTAAACTAACTGACGTGGCAATTGAAGAATATTTTTAATATTCCATTCTGACACACTGATGTCACAACATATTTCCAGAAACCTGCTAGAGTGATCCAGCCAAAGATGTTGACAATGGCAAAGAGAAAGGCACACCAGAACACAAGAGTCTGCACAGGATTAAGCCACTGTATCATTCTATCCATACATCCTGCAAATCTACATACCCTGTCAGTAGAGATCAGTCATAGGCTGAGCTGCCACACAATAACACACAGACATACTCCTATACATTCTAGGTTACAGCTAACATATGCACAGTATTTACAGTGGTCAAGTTTCCATGAATAACACGTTTTATCTGAACATACCTTTAGCTAGCTTGCCCCTGCTCCAGTTTTTGTGCTAAGCTAGGCTAACCACTAGCTCTTTACTTCATGCACATTGATATTGTAGTGTCCCTCAAATAAGAAGCTGCGAGATGAAAACTGGTTCCGCTTGTTCTATATTGCTACAGGCTATTGTGGGCCGTAGACAACGTGAAAAACAACTCTGCTGTCACCGAGCGCTACACGCCAACTTCTCCTTCTTAACTCTCTGTCCCTCTCCTCCTTGGCTCACACACATCGACCTAGCAGGAACAATAACAACCATCACCCCCCTTAACTCTCTGCCAATCACAGGTACAAAGTTGATTGACAGGCTTCTAAACATATTGCACATTCACTGACATCCTGGAACACTGGAAAACAAAGCTTATGGTAAACAGCCCTTTCTGCCTTAGCTGACTAGAACAATCTTACGAGTGACATTCTGACTTAAGAAACACTATTTATCCAGTCAGTTACAATATCAATATTGCAACTCAATATTACAGCATATTTTCCAAAATGTTAACATGTTCTTTTAAAGTAGTGGACACATGAGTTACTAAGAATATAAAAGTCATAAGATTATTTAACCTTCTAGAGTGACTGTCATATGACACTGACAACCACTTAAATTTAGTTAAATGAACCTACATAATACACATGAACATACTTCTTAAGTGTCAGCTTTGAGCGGATGTGTTCTTTCCTTTCAGCTTTTAACTTCATATTTAGTTTATTATAATTTATTCTACAGTTTTCTCATTTATTTTAGCATCTACTTGCTTGTATCTAAATT